>NC_031768.1:38746461-39092563 GCF_001522545.3 Parus major
AATTCTGCTAGAAACACTTGCTTACTCTTTCTGTCTTGAATATATAAACCTGTGGGGAAAAATCTCAAGGATATTTTTAAACTGTGCACCATAAACGTTTTAACATTTGCTTGTTGAGGAAATTTTTGCAGTGAAAAGTTTCTCTAGAGAGATTATTTACAGTATTAATTTAAGGCCTTACTTTGTAATTCCTCCTCAAAGGAAAAAAAATAAACCCCACTGGCTTCAGAGCAAGCAAATTGATTGCTTATGATGAGATAACTGCAATGAAGATTCAAGTGATATGCTTTTGCCAGGGACTGTGTTCCTTTTGTACTACCTTTCCAGAACTATGCTAATTAAAAATCTACTAGAATGCCTTTAAATTAATTAACATATTCTCTCATATTCCTCAATTTACAGTAGCTTTTAAAAATAATTAGGTATTAAATTCAAGATCCCAGGCACCTGATTCAGCGGCAGGTTGCATTGTGCTGAGCTACACAATTTCTTGTCTACACTAACAGTCATATCAGGAGTAAGGGAATTGTGTTGTCCTTAGCTTTTTTGGGTTTTTTTGGGTCATATGTACTTTTTGTGGTGTGTCAGCCTTTAACTGGTCTTTGAAAGCCAAGGGGGAAATCCCAGACAGCCTGAAACCAAGGGGATTTTTGCATTACCTTCAGCCACCCTCTGATTCCATTTCCCTCAAAGCCTTTTTGCTTCGGACTGTGTTGCTTTTAGCAGCACTGGACACTGTTCCCAACCACTAGACAACAACAAAAGACAACGAAAACGATGTTAAAGATTTCCTTAACTGGACTTCAGCCTAAACTGGTGTGACTGTCCAGCTTTTTGCAAGGTCAGCTTGGCAAAGCACCTGGAAACGTTTGCCTTCAGCAGGGGAGACAGCTCAAAGCAAGGCCTTCCCAGCCCCAGCAGCTTCCAGCACACCATTGTCTCGGGCTGGTGGCAAAGCAGCATCCGTGGCAAATAAATAAGTGCTGCCAGCAGTGCAGCATGCGGGGAGCAAACCTGCCCCGCGTCGCGCTCAGCGCAGGCACGCATGGCCCCGCGCACACAGCCCGCTTGGTGCTCGGAACATGGACAGACTGAGGAGCATCTGTGCTGGGGGGGATATGGAACAAATAAGTAATTGCTGTTTTTACTAAGTAAAGCAGAAAATTACAGCGTATTAACAGCCAAGCGTGTTTGTTGCCTGGGAAGAACCATTTGTGTTCCAGTTTGGGCTTTTTTACTCATCTGAAATCTGTGCCTCAAAGCATATTAAAAACATTTTAATTATTATTGTGCGTTTATATTCTCATATGGATTTAAAGTGTATAAATATTATGGGGGATGGGGAGAGAAGAAAGTAAAATAAATAAATTCAGGAAAATGTTCTGTATTTTTAGCAGTGGAATCTGGTAGTGGATGCAGTTCTCAATTAGTACCTTAGAAAACATAATTCTTTTTAGAGAGCATTATTGCATTAAAAATGTGTCCTGGTTTATAAGAAAAGCGTGTGGCTATGTGTATGTTCTCTTAGCCACATTCAGCTCTCTTCAAAAAGACATCCACCAGAATAGCATTCTTTAGGGACAGTGTTTCAGGGTTGACAAGAACATTAAACCATATTATAATTATCTCTTCAATGAAAACACGGCTTTGTAGTGGAGGCAATGCACGGTCCTCAAGGCGAGTGTTATTAGGCCGTATGTGTTTTCTTGGAAGGAGATTCATGGAAAGAAAAAAAGCTTTATAATTTACTGCAAGGAAAAAAATACAGAGTACATGTCATGCATAGCAAAAGGGATTTTACAAAGAAGGCACTAAGTTGAGTGCCTCACTTATCTTCAAGAATGCTTCTACATAATAAGTGTGGGGATCGGTTTAACACAAGCTACAATATAGACATAACACACACATACAATTCCCTGTGACCATTCATATAGATAACTGCAAAAAAATTATCTATAAAGTAAGGTGAATATAAAGCAATTGCCTCCTGTGACATAAATGGGTTCTGTCTCATTCTGTGAGAGGCCACCACTGAACAGAATACATTCTTATGGCAGTGCAGATAATAAAATCTGTTATTCTTAATGTGAATACAAGGATTTTCTAACCCATCTTCCACATTCAAATTACAGTTTTCTCAAAGTAATCTGAAATTATAAAGTATGAGTTCTGAAACAGTGAGCGAAGTAACAAACTGCACCAAGATTCTAATATGCTCATAAATGACAGCATTTAATATTTATTTCTTATACATACTATCCACACATGCACATTTGGATTTATTTATTCACATTAAAAAATAAAAAGAATACTATTGATTTTTAATACTGTTGAAAATGCCTGAATTGTTTTAAACCAGGAATTTTCTTCTTGTTTGTGAAAATGAGATTGCAAATTTGTTTTCTTTAGTATGTTGGCAAGTGGATAGATTTAAATTCCTTAAAATGGAATGAACTAGAGGAAAGAAACAAATAATGTTAACCAACAGTTATATACATCCTGAACACAGCAAATACTGACAGTATTATGAAAATCTTGTGTTAATGGAGAATTAATTGTAAAGCTGTAGCATTTCAGTTGTGTGCAGGCAGGTCCAGGCACACGCACGCATAAACACAAAAGACAGCAGCCCCACTAAACAGCTACCAAAAATATACCCAATTGGCCTAATACTAGACACAACAGCTTGAGCATTTGTAGGAAAAAAAAGTCAGAAACTCACCAAATTTTGGTTTTAAAAGCATGCTAGGTATCCAGCGAGAGAGCATTCGGAACAGTCAATTACTTTCACATTTTGTCCCAGGACTTTAAAAGTTAAAGGCATAGTTCTGCCAATTGTGAGATGCCCCATCCAGCACAGACCACCCACAACTACTGATTTTCCATCTGGTGAACAAAACAGACATCTCCCTAATTATTTTTAAAAAGGTTTTTTTTTCTAACATACTTCCTTTATTTGTCTGTGACCTGGAACTTAATGGAAAACCTGGTAGATGCCAACCTCATTTCTTGTAATGAAGCATCTTATTTTCCCTACTTTAAGCATGCTTATTTAAAGGCTTTTTAATAGAAAGTTATTACCTAAGCTGATCTTTGATAGGACCTAAATTACTAAATAGTTTGAAATTAGAACAACTTTATATCGAACCCTAAATGTTCTAGTTAAATATTAACCGTTAAAAGTCCTTCTCTTAAATCAGCATATTAAAACAGGAAGCAATGAGGTTTACAGTCTCATATGCTGGGTTCCCATATTGCCAGTGTCAAAATTTATGCCTTTTTTCAGCAATATGGTTGCCATTGCCAGCACCACACTTATAAATGCCAACTGTAATTAAAATCTGGCACCTTATACAAGCATTAAACATGCCTACAGATTTAAAAAAAAAAAAATCTTTATTTTAAAATACTCATTGCAGCATATGCAGGCTTAAAAAAAAGTTCTTCTTCTGCCAGTTTTAGAAACATCACAGGAAAAAGAAAAATCAAGGTCCAAGTTGTCCTGAAAATCAGTCCAAAGAAACCTAAATACTGTGCTAAATTTCACAGTGGATGTATTTGAGGGAGGGATGGCAAAATCTGGATTTTCACTTGAAAGAGGTTGCAAAGAAACAGCATATTTAAAAATCTGGAGCCTGGGCAGCCACACAGGGCAGGTAACACACAGCCTTTATCTCAGCGCCCTTTACACTGGCAGTTACAGTTCAATAAAGATGTAAAGCCTCATCGCTCTCACAGTGAATGCCCAAGCAGGGCTGTGATCCCAGAGCCAAGTAAGGGAGGCTGCAGAGAAGAACAGAGGCTAGGATGAATCCATAGCCTGTTCATCTTAATAGTTTTGGGGGTGCAAACATGATCATCTGGGCTTTTCATCCCTTAAACACCCATCATTGCTGTACTGCTGTGCCTCCAGTAGTGAGCACCAGGATGGGTGGCCATTTAAGAAAAAACCTCTCCCGGGCTTCTGTCAGCAAGAGAATTGATCGTCAGGGGGCTACTGGAGGCTCAGAACATGTAGAGGGCTACCTTGGGAAATAACCTTGGGGAAAATGGGGAGCTGGGGGTAACAGGCCATTCTACCCAGCAAAATGTCCAGTCATAAATTCCTTTTCTACTTCCTAATGTGCTACTTCTAAGTAACACAGCTGTCTTATGGACCTGCTGGAGATGAGGAACCCATGTTCCTGAGAGCTTAAGACCTAAAGACACTACCCAGGCACACAGCAACAGGTGCACAAATGGGGCATGCAATGCAGCACCCTGAAATTGCTTCTTAGTCTGGAAGAACTGCACCAAGCACTTGTCTCTATTGCTCCAGTAATTCATTTTGGCTAAGAGGTGAGGAAGAGTCATCCAGCCACACAGTCAAGTAAATTGCTGGAAAAAGACCACCTCTCAGAAACCCAGCACCACCTGGGGACTCTGTTTGTGGGGAATTGCCAAAATTATTTTTAAACAGCAACTTTAAAGCAGTGTTCTTCAAAGCAATTTGATGATGGGTTATGAATTGGCATTTACAGGAACAGCTTCCAGCATGACCAGTAGATGGAGAGGAACCATGATGGCTCTGTCCCAGCGCTTGGGACACTATGGACCAAAGGCAGCAGGACTCAGCAGCGTCTCTGCCGCAAAGGCGTGATGACCGAGACACTCCATCGTGTCCTCCGCACCTCTTTCTGCTGGTGCCTGAAGCAAGATTTTTTTCTCGTGATCCTAGCAGCAGAAGAGGTAATTAAATTTCATTGTAGGGTGTCCCGTGTACCAAATGTTTATGGACAGGACTGAAAAATTGTATCCTCACATTTTCTTGACATTGTTTTCTTGGCTGAATTTCTGAATCCCTATGTCAAGTTTGCACTGCTGTTTATGTCTGCTTGTAGGTACTTCAGTTATTGATGACTTTCAGCAGGATTAAATCTTTCAAGACACTTTTCTTAAAAATAAACTAAACTACCAAATGGGAAACCTTGAGTTAGATAATTAATTTGAAGTGTGTTTTCCCATGTAAGGATTTTAGTTATTTTCTTGGAGAAAGGTTAATTCTCAGTTTGTAACCACTAAAGTATGTTGCCTTGTAACTAAATATAGCTTTTACACTAAATTTGGCACTTCTTATTGCTAGCCAGAAGGACAGAGTAGCTCTGCTGATATATATTTAAACTTTTCTATACCTCATTATACATTTTTTTCAGATTAATTTTACTGTTTTTATTAGAAAACCACGTATGGCACAATTCTTATTTACTAGTTGATCTCTTTGTGTTTACTTAGGGTTTATGTTTCTTTGGATGAAAACTGGAATGCAATTCAAAATGTAATGAGACAGTTTATTGCTTGTATAGCCCTATCTGAGAGAGGCTAGACTTGTAAAAAATTGTGATTAGATTTAAAAAGTGATCTATTAAAATAACTTGGAATTAGATAGAATTAGTACCAATCTAGTATTTGGTCTTAATATCCTCCAATATTGTAGTATTAGCAAATCTAATCCTCTCATAATTAGCTTTTATTCACAGATTGGTAGAGAAGAACAAGCTTTTCTGCTTCTTTCAACTCCCAATTGGTCAAGTTTGAATAAATTAGTCATTTAACTGAGCTAATTGAATATCCTGGAGAAAATATTCTCTTGGTACTTGCAGAGGAGGCTATTGATCTCAAAAGCCAACACAATACTTCAAACACTTTGGGCTTCCAGAGTTTAGATTTTGACTTTCATCAGCTGAATGGTTCGATCTACAACCTGGAAGCACTTTTCCTATTTTGGTTGGGGGTGGGGGATTATTATTTAAACAGATTAAAGTAAATTTAGGATTTGTTATAATTTGAATAGGTATATTTTAAAAAATAAATACACCCAGAATAAATTTTGAAAACTGTTTTTCTTATTCATTTCTTGATCACAAATTTGTTGCTATCTTACCGACTTCAGCTCTCTGCTTATCATTTAGTTCCAGAATTTTTTCCTTTAATGGAGGAATATGCCAGCATTACCATTACTGGGGGCAGAAAGCAGCAAGACCTACATCTCATGTATTTTATATAAAGATGCCAGAACATAATTTTTATCAGTTGTAAACAGGCTGAAAATGGTCTGAAAAATAATCTGGCAGTGTCCAAAGTGTTAGAAATTTTCAATGTCTTTCTTTCCTAAACTAATTCCCTTCATGGTTGTGGAGTGAAGATATCCTGCAGGCACCACTCTTCACACTGCAGATCTTATCAGGCATTACAACAGATCAATCTGGCAAGAAGTATATATTCCTGTTGTTGAAGCCAAGGCCTACCAACATATCTGCAGTTTACAATACCAGAAAGGCCCTAACTGTTGCTGGTTTGCCCCAGCAAGTTTATGCTTAGGTTTAAAACCATTTAATTTTGCCATTACCATTGCACAATCAATGTCATTTATACAGTCGTAGATTAAAATAACAAGCCAAAACTATCATGTCTGTATTTTTGTGCTATTTGTTGGTCATGTTTTCAGGTTAACATACCATTTTCCAGGCAAAAGTGCTTGGAAGAAGCTATAAAAAATACCCAAAGCAAAAATGCCCTAAGAAATGCAGTCCTTTGAAAGCCCATTAATTTTCTAGTTTATCTTGTTCAGGAATACCAGTGCTGAGTTTCTGTGGGAAGACAAGCTGCCAATGGCATGTGTCTTAGATGATGGTACTGACATTAAAGACAAGGTTGACTTAACTGAGGTCTGTATCATTTCAGATATACTCAAAGGAAATCCATTGTGACTTCATAAAGATCACAGTGCACTTCAATTTTGTCTTAGAAATTACAAATCTGGAAATGCCAAGTCAACTTGCACACCCTGAATGTGTCCTTGTGGAAGCACTGGGTCACTGTGTTTTCCTTTCCTTTTATTCCTTTTTTTTTTAATATTATTTGTTGTGTATAAAACTTGGTTCTATTAATTCCAAATTACTGCATCTAGACAAGATTTTCCCTATTTTAAGGTTCTCTACTGGAATGAAAAGAAATGTTAGGAAATGTCACACCACTTTTTTTGTAAGTAATTTTCATTTCTTTCTTATATTTACCTGGCCAGATGAATGAGAAATGGGGCTTGAGAGCACTCAAGAGGGGAAGGCAGCATTGCTCATGTTCTGTTTGGCAGAGAAGGTAAAGTATGTAGGTGGAAAGGAGCCCCTTTGAATTTTAGCCTGAGAAAGTTTATAGCATCAAAAGCTCTGACACCAGGCTTCCCTACCTTCCAATTGGACATGATCCAATGCAACCAAATTTCTAAAGAGTCAAAGAGTTTATGTGGATCCAACATTGAAGACAAAAAAGAAACTTTTCCTCCTAAAAAGAGACTCTTCCTCCTTAGTTAGAGAAAGGAGGACAAAGACAAATTCAACCTGTACCCTCCCTGTAGGGCACCACAGCCTTTTTACCCAAAGATGGGCGCTGTTCAGCATGCTGTACTTCACGTGCTGTGGAAGCAACTGGTGTAAACTGGTGAGCAAACAGCACACATATCAAACCATCCACACTGAAAGACATGGATGTGCTTAAATTTAAAGCACAGCAAAAGTAAAGAAACACATGGCAAGAGAGGAACTCTCAAGCTGAAAGTGTCACGGGTGAGAAAACACATTTAACCAATAGCAGAAACAAAAGGGAAGGGGAAAAAAAATCCCAGAGGAGAAACCCACTGAGAGAGACAGAGATTTTTGGCATCAGTCTGCCTTTTGTAGAGCAGTACTGGCTCCACCAAAATTTGGTTGATGGGCTTCCTTACAGCATGTGGATGTACCTTGCACAACAGCCCTGCTGGGCTGGCAGGTGAGTAAAATTCTGTGAAAGAGGGTAAGAGAAGAAAATGCAGAAAGATAAGAGTTTTTCTTACCCAACATTATTAACTTTCAGAACTTCATTCAAAAAATAACTGGAGAAGATTCCTGCAAAGACAAAAGTGCAATCCAAGGGAAGGATCATCTTAGGAGGAAACTGCAGAATTATGCTTTCTGGTAGATGTGATACCTGAACCAGCCAGACTAAACTAGATACAGTGCTCTTCATCTTGAGATAACCTCTCTTGCAGCAGGCCACCACAAGAGGTTATCCTGTAGCTCTAGAAATACCAGCGTCACAATGTGTAAGAAAACAATGCCTCTAATTAAAAATGTCATTGCATATTTTCATTATTTATGGGTACTGTGAAACATGTATCTCAAGGAGTAAGTTAAAGTAGGGCACAAAAGGAACATGTGCCTTTGGAAAATCATGTACTACCTCTTCTGCACTGCTTCTGTGGGGATGTACTGAAAAGCTCATTCCTGTGGGTCTCAGGCAGAGCTGGCACATCAGGAGAAAACACCAGCCCACGCCGAGCTGACTTACACAATGTCACATCTCTTTTCCTGTGAATTAAGCTAGAAAAAGATTTACTCCATGGTTTGAAATCTGGCTGGAGGAGAAATGGACTCAGGGCAGCAGTCCCTGCTCAGAGCACCGTTTCATTGGATTGTGGCAGGTAAGTAGCAAATACATTTTTTTTGTTATTCAACAGATGTTTGCTGGTTACAGTGAAACTGCCAGAAAGGTCAAAAACTTGAATGTCCTTACAAATTAAACTGCCTTCTCATACTCATGATTTTTACTTATCTGCTCTAGGTCAAGAGAGGGAAAAAACGTGGAAAAAATCTTGGCTCTCCATTGCCACTGAAGAAGTGGCAATAACAGAAAAAACTCAGGCTGCAGATGGGCTGCCCAAGTGCAAATTTTTACAAGCCCTAAAAACTTACTCTGTACATGAAGTTTCAAAAACTGAAGATGAATTACATGTTTTGTTTTGCACAATTCCTATTTCAATTATATCTACTTCTAATACTACTCTTTTCATAAAGTTACTGTTGTTCTCACCACGCAGCACACCAAGAATCATTAAAATCTGAGTAAATCCTGTTTGTTGTTTGACATGATTTATCTATTTATCTAAGCCCATGTGTTCCCCAGGAGAAATGGCAACACATTAGTTCCCTCCTGCCCAAGCAAAATAGAAACACTTTGTATTATATTACATCATATCATAAACTTTGGTAACCAGTATTTCCCTTCACAAAAAACCACACATGTTGCCCTCTGCCTTTAGCAGGCACACATGGGTTCCAACTGGCTGCCATTAAGTGTCAGGTTTTAAAACCTGCAAACAAACATACGATAGAAGTTAAAATGATACACTGCTGCTAAATTTGCTGTGTGTACTGCAGGAGGATGGTCTGAAAAAAACATGTTAACAGTTCAACATTTAAACAAAAATAAACAAACTAATTAAAAATAAAATAAAGAGAGGGATTATTTTGAGTTTGTATTTTCTATCTGCTACATCTCATTTCTCCTCATTTAACTATCTGTCCATACTAAGAACACAATCAGCCAAGACTTTAAGTGAATAGGATCAGTGAGATAAATTTTGGGACACAAAGCAATGGGAACCTTTTATTTCTGTTCTGTGCAGTTAAGCTGCTGCAGGGTGAGGTGGGAGCAGGCAGCAAAGCCAGGGGGTGTGAAGGGGATTGGCCATTAACTTATCAGTTCCAGGCCTTAGCTTTCTAATTGACAACCTCAGGGCTACTTTCATCACTTGTCGACTTCAAACCCACACTCAATTTTTCCTTTAGATAATGATGCAACTATAACATAACGGTGTTTCTGACATATTGCAGCATGTAGCAGTAGGATGATTTCTTCAGTAGCTTAGTTTAACTGGAAAGTAAAAAAAACCCCAACTGTTAAGTGGTTTTCACATCTATCAACTTCTCAAAAAAATCCAGTCAGTAAGAAAACAAATTTTATACTTCCAGTATGCTGAAGTCACTGTTTGGTGTTTATCCAACCCCAAGCACCTTCAGTGCTTTGGTATCACTAGAGATTTAACAAAACAAGTGAATATTTAAGGCAATAAGCCCACAAAACATGCATTCATATATAAAGCCTAAATAAAGGAACCCACAGAACTCAGAAATGTACTACAAGTTAGAGAACTTGAACAATAAATTCCCCAAAAATGTCATTAAAATATATATATTAACGACATGCCATCTAGAAACCTTATGTCCTTCACAAAGGAAATAAAGAAATAACAGGAGTGCTGTCATGGACACATCCCTACAGAGAACCAGAAAAACCTGACTTGCGTCCCCCACAGAAATCTGAGCAGTGTCTGAAGGCAGCCGAGCCATTTACGCACAGTAAGGTCCCCAGGTAAGTATATTTATCACATTTGGATCATAAATTTTAAAAATACTAAATTTTGTCAAGTAACAGCACATCAGCAGGCAGCAAAGTACCTGGCTCTAACATAAACAGTCACATAACTGCCTTTCAATAGTGGATATAAAGGTTTGAGTCCTGCAGTCAGCTCTGCAAAGGCCTGGGGTCACAATGAGCTCAGCGCAGTGTCTGGGCCCTGAGCAAGTCAATCCAGGCAACAAAAGCAGCATCAGAAAATGGAATACTACTGATGTGCTTCCAAAGCTCCTGCAGGATCCACGTGAGGAGGAATGACAGGCTGGATACCACACTACACAGCCAGGTGCTGCTGGAGAAGGTGTGCATAAACAGGCAGGTGTGGAACTAATCCAGATTAACAAAGCAAGGATGCTGCAGGCAGACTCGATGTGCAGTCAGCTCATGTCCACTGGCATTTGGGCTCTGATGATGCAAATGGGCACCCAGGTAACTTCAGTCACAGGACATTAATGCGGCCATGAACAGTTGGCCTGACTGGAAAAGGTCAGCCTCAGCCATTTAAGATTACAGATACGGATGGCTCATTCCAGGCAGCAATTGCTACATTTTGGTCATAAATTTTAAAACAAGAGCTCCAGCTCTTGAGGATTAACAGGGGAGCAGGTAAGAAAAGCAATACCTGCTCTGAGAAAAAACACTGAGCTCAGTGTTTCCTTGGGCCACCTTTCAGGCTTTCTAAGTCCATAAAGTTGCAGCATATTGTGAATTTTGCAGATTACATTGCCTGTTCACGGTTGTAACAATGGCATGTCACCATATCACCCCCTTTCAAGTGCTGTACATGCTGCTACTTCTTCTCAAACAATAAAGAGGCAGGAGCTCTCCCTACAAAATGCCTGGCCCATATCATGGGCAAATGTCACCAGCTGCAAAATATTATTAAAAAGTCAGGACAGACTTATTTTATAGCCAAATTAACAGCTCAGCAAAACAGCGAGCTGTAACAGGGAAGACAGTAAGTCCAACAGCTGGGCAGTTCAACTGCTAAAGTTTTTACTGGGATCATTGCCCGGGATGTTTTGGGAAAAAAGAGCTATCAACACAAAAAGTGTGAAAACTCAAGTTATTACATGAAATAATAAAGGCAGGTGTTTTTTCCATTTTTATAAATCAAACCCCACCATCTTTGCAGTTTTGCCTCTCCAAGGCTGCAAGCAGCAGTACAAACCAGCTCCCTTTCAGGGTTTGGAGCATGGGTTTTACAAGCCTGTTTTGCCTTCCTGCAGGCACTTTGAGCTTATAAATGGCACCTTTCAGTGTCCTGAATTATGAAGGGCAGCTAGTCCTGAATTCTCCTATCGCTTAATGATCTCACATAAAATGAGGTCCACAAAAGTTTTACTACCACTGCAGTTCAAATTTGCAGGTGAAGAACCACCAGGGAAAGGATGTGGACATCTTTTGCTTTCCTGATTTTCCAGGTGCAAGAAAGTTTCCCACTTGGACTTGAACAATTAGTTACTCTCAAAGTGATGCCTGATCTAAATAAAAAGACTTCAGTATGTTCCCCTGATAAGCACTGGGAAAATACAAGAGGAAACCACTTGAGAACAACACACAATAGCATCAAACTAAGGTTAAAAAAAATTAGGTTAGAAAGACCCTATCTAAGTATTTATTAGTCTTTTTATTGCACCTAATATTTTTCACTTTTCACAATTAAGTATATCTGACACTTGAGGATTATAGATAATATTTAATTAAAACATTGATAGGTTCTGCCCTTATTCTGGTAATAATATGCAGTGTTTGAAAAATATACTGTACCTTAGCAGTATGAATAAAAAGTCAAAAGAAATTCTTTTCAAAAAGAGAAAGGATTTTGTTTGTTACAAATTACTTCTGCATTTATATAAAGATTTAACGATTCATGGCATGCCAAATACAGTGCTAATGAGCTTTGAGTTGTGTTTTTCATTTTTGTTAGAACTTTTTTCCTGCTAAAAACAATTACTAGAGGCCATTCAAATGCCACTGCATAAACCAGGAAACCTAGTAAAACTGCAGGTAAAATTGGTATTTTGTTTCAAGTGTGGCTCAGGAGTCCAATTCACTTGTTGGTGAGCTGCGTATTTCCAATAGCACCTACAACTCCTTCAAAAATGGAAGCCAGGTAAGATGCTTTAAAAAAAAAAATTCATTAATAAAAACCAAAAATTAAAGAGTGTAAGCTTACCATTTAATTCCTGCCTTCTGAGGATGAACATTTTAGCCTTTCTGATTTCTTCTCCACTTACCAATGAAAAGTAGATAAACAAGCAGAAATATAAGCTCTTAATTCTCAGCACCTCTCAGAGGACACACATGCCCATAGGAGCTTAAAAACCTTCCTGGGGAGCATTATTAATCTTGCTGCTAACAGCACAGAATTTTTAAAGCCTATTAAAACACATGCAAGTCTTGCTTTTCAGCAAGAAACAAACAAAAAGTCAGTGGAAATTATGCAAAATTAAATTTCATCATTCAGTTACATGCATCACTGCTCACCTCAACTACTAACTAGATACCAAACATTGTCCTACAACAAACCTTTTCATCTACCACATAGAATAGTTTGAGTTGGAAGGCACCTTTAAAAGTCAGCTAGTCCAACCCCCTGCCATGGCCAGGGGCATCTACACTAGATCAACTACTCCATATGTTGATGCTTCAGTCTAATGGAAACCCTACTTTGACCTTGCTGTGTCCTTGACCTTGCTCCTCCACCTCTGCCTTTGGGCCTAGGAATATTTTCACAAATCTGAAAATAATTCCAATTGCCTTCTTCCCAGGGTGTAGCACTCCTACCTGGCTGCAGCCAAGCTGCTGCCCATTTACACCACTGCAAGTCAAGCTACTATTAATCCCTTGGACTTCAGTCTTCCAAGTAACATGTGCGTTACTCCAAAGGCTTTCAGATGACTTTTTAACTGAAAACATCCAGGATATTGGGGGTTTTAACAAATCATCATAGCTATTGCCCAGCAGCTGATAAGGCTGAAGTTAATTAATGTTGCCAGGAAATAGAAATACAGCTGTGATGAGCTAGTTTTGTTATGCCCATATTCAATATTTCCCCTCCTTTCCTTGAAGAGCATTTCACCAACTTAACAAAAACCACAGAAACAAACACAACCCCCCCGACCTGATAGGCTGAGCGGATGAAGGATATTCACACTATATCACCCCACTCTCCCATTCACCCCCACAAAAATCACACTGACAATATCAAGAGTGGGGAATCAAGCCCCTTTATTACCAAGTCCACAGCAGATAAAGCAGCAATTGTGCTTATACAGTACTGGAAGTGTAGCTACAACATAGCGTGACAGCTTGTTAGTGTTGAAAATATATAAGCTCTTTGTAATTGTGCCTTTGGAATGCCATCTGTCTTGAATTAACGTCCACCTGGGATCATGTTTCGATGACCAATATGGACAGATTACTAGAACTTTAAAACCTCGCTTTCTTTGTAATTGACATTTAAACTGTTTGAAGTTTCTCATTAAGTCCTTTTTTACAAATTAGGTGCAGATGTATAAAGCTAAATGTACAGTACTAAGGGAAATTAGGTCACCTGAATGCTCAGTAATAAAATGTATCAACTGTTTAAGTGCAATGAGTACATTAAAATTTAGAGATCAACTTTATGCTCCAAATTCTTCAAAGTTTCATCGTTCCCCTTTCATTGCTGCAGAGCCCCTGATGCCAACCATTTTTAATTAAAAAGACAGAGAAGAAGGCGGGTTTGGCCACGTAGCCAATGACAGCTGGACAGTCCTGTCCCACAAAGAGCTCGAGAAGGCAGAGCAAGCAGCCACAGAGATGCCCATTTCACAGGGACAGGCAAATCCTATTTACACCAGTGATGCCAGGAGATTTAAAGAGCGCAGGGAGACCTGAGAAGTAAATATAGGTCCCACCAGAAAATAAGGGAAAATATATGAAGGAGACTTGTTCAACATCCCGGGGGCTAAGTAACCACAATCTGACCTCCAGACCCACTTGCAGTCGAAGTTCTGCAGACCTGCTGTGCTCCTCAGCCTTGTGGGGCAGAAGAAGGAAGTGCATAAAAAGGCAGTGGCTGTAGAAACACCTCCACACACAGCCCGGCTGACAAAATCAGAGCAAATTGAGTATTTCCCCTTTCCAGACAAGGAGGTTCAGAACTCAGGGATGTGTGAGAAAGGGGTTCCAGGAGAAACCACCGCCAGAAGCTCACATGATATGCAGAGGACAGGATGAGATACACGGAGGTTCATCAGCAGAAATTCTACAAAGCTCTTAGCATCAAGGGGCTTTTACCTGTCAGAATGGCTCTTAAGAGACATCAAGTACAGCAGCCAAAGCTCCCCAACAGGTATGAAAACTCCAGGGGCCTCACCCACACAGCCTTGATGAGTAGCCAAGAAATACTGCACAAATGTGTGAAAGCTCAACAGTGGAAGGCACTGAGCACCCACCAAGGGAACGCACACCCTCCTTTCCCATGCAGGGCCACCAAGCAGGGGTGGCACTGGACCTCAAGATGCCATCCCACATTTGGCAGTGTTTAAACAATGCAATCACACACACAGGTTCCGTGGAAGGTCCATTAACCTTCTCTCCTGGAGAAAGGCCTCTCACTCTGAGTTAGGGCACCACCTACATAAAATCCACAAATTCAAATCGTTTTGGCCCCACAACTAGCACATCGGTTCTGGAAACGATGCCAGGATGTGTACCCAGACTCTCTGCTTGTAAGCATGAGAAGTAGTCTTCTCTTAAAAGCTGGTAAACCAGTCCAATACTGTCAACCAGATCTGTTTTTGTCTGCTTAGACTGCATTTGTGTGCTTAGACTACTCTTAAGCAGAGTGTCTTCAGTACCACTACCTATTACAATGATTTTAAATTCTCACTTTCTGTTCACATCCCCTTATAAGCCTATTCTGGTAAACTACTAAAACTCCTGGCAAAAGAAGTGTAAACTTTTAACTGGATACGTATCTGCTGCTTCTGAAAAACACCCAAGCAACTCTGCTGTGAAATGGTCCATGCTTCTGCTTGCAAGATGAACAGCAGGCTCCCACTGGTATCAGAACAGGAGATTCTGGTTTCCCCATCCACAGGGTCTTTCTCCAGTGCTCATAAACATCTTCAGTTCGAAGACGAATTCAGAAAAAAGCTGTATTTTTAAAATAAATAAGAATTGAACCAGCCATTTGTAAGCAAACCTCAACACCTGTGTGAGAATAAAACCTGGCTGATACAACACAGCAAGATGACATTTTCCAGGTGAGGACAGCCCAAGTCATTTGCAAAAGGAATGAGACGGAAGAGTAACTAATTTGCCATGCATATCAAACAAGAAAGGCTTCTAAGGAAGATGTATTTGTACTCAGTTCTGTTTGCTCACACATTTTATGAATTCTGGTTTTCGCCTGGGTAACGAGTTTGCAAAGGCAGGTACAGGACCACACAGGACTGTCCAGAACAGCATAAGCAGACCAGTTGAGGTGCCAGTGGTGATTAGCTGGACACACTCAGCTTTGCACCCTGCTTCTCATTAGCATTAATTACTCATCATCATACCTCTGCTGCTGCCAGGATGAAAACTGGTTTGGACAGTAGTTTCACAGTCCTTAATTCCAACTGTGAGTTACCAGAGTGCACAACAGGGACCCTATATTGGCCCCATGTCTTTCTGCCAAGGGTAAAGGAGACCAGAGACCTGGTTGAGCAGAAAGCCGGAGCAGAGTGGACAGGTAATATCTCCTTCACTATAAGACATCTCAATGTAACGTTAACCTGACAAAAATGTTTGAGTGAATTTGAAACACCAGAGCTAAGACTCAGTTTTATATCGTGCTTCACCAGGCCTAGCAGCGATGCGATGGCTGATATCGCTGATATCGCATCCTACACATGCCCTCACACACAGCCCAGTGATGCTGATTGCAAGGAAGACTTTGGGGAAGGGCTCCATCAGGCCCTTCCCCAAAGACAGGATTGCAGTGCCAGCGACTCGATTAGTGGTGCTCAGACTGTCCCCTCCCTTCCCAGTGTGAGCTACTATCAGGTTCTCACCTCACCAGCAACACAAAAATATTAGTTTAGGTGAACCAAAGTGACCTTGTAGAAAAGCAGACTCTGCACATTAGGCTCAACAATTCTGCCAGATAAAGTGTTTTTGTCACTAGAAAGTCACACTTTCAAATAATTTTCACCCTGAGGCCATAATCTCGAAAGACACACTTAAAAATGTGTAGAACATAAAATGAGTGATTTTTTTTTTTTTTTTTTTTTTTTTTATAGAGGTTAGGGAAAGAAATCCCTCACAGACATAACACTATTGATATTCTTGGTCACAGCTCTGCACACATTGAACAGGATCAGCTACTGGTAAGGACCACAATTCATGTCTTTCCATTTAAACCCTGCAACAAAGAATAAAACTATTTCACAACTAACAAAGGGGAACCCTTTAATTTACTAGAACAATTTCAGCTCCCATTGCATTAGCACCCTCCAGTGTCCAACACATGAAAAACAACATCTTCACTAATTTACCGAGCAGACACAGATTTGGAGCCTGAAACACAAGACACAGGAGTGGTGGATTCCTGGGAGGGACAATGGCAATTGGTGATGAGAGAAGAAGCTCCTAAGGCTAGAAATGCTAAATGATATAGGCACAGTCTCTGAAGAAGACCTGGCACGGGGTTAGTACTCGTCAGGTTCCTTTGTTCCTAGCAGGCATGCTGGTGTCTGCACCTTTGGCATGACAGGCTCTACGTGCCCGCACTGTATATTCATTCCATACTCTGCAGCATTCCACTGAGATATGGATGCTGCCTTTGACTGATTTAGTACAGGCATGTGGGTATGGATCTGCCTGGAATATGCCATGTAAATTAATACATGTAATAAAACCTTCTTGTCATACATGGGTGAGGCAGACGTGCACTTGGCTCGCTGAGGGCAAACAGGTGACCATGCTTACATGTGCAATGCTTCTCTTACAGCATAACCACCAAGCAAAGAGAGAACAACCAAAAAAACCAGCTGTATTTGTTACTAAAAAACAGCTGGATGATGAAGGGTTTTTTTAACTTTCTCCAATACAAAAATCTTTCACAGGCAGGGAGAGCCCAGTAGGCTCTGGAACATGGCAAATAAGAAAACCCAGCTCTGGGCACCTGCCTGATAGTGACATAAATACTTTTCCAGGCAGCACTGCTTCCCCCCAGCTTCACAGGGGCAGCAGCATGCACATGAAGAGAGGATGGCAGCAGCTGGAAACACAGCCACACCACATCGGAGGTACCCACTGTAATTAGGGTCCCAACCCAACAGCATGGCAGAGAGCTCCGTGGGACACAAGAACCACAGTCCAGAGCCAATGGCACCTGCCAATTCTTGCAAAAGACCAGGAAGCTGCTAATTAAATCCAATCAACATGTTCATTGATTGCTGACATCTGCAGTCATCCCTGTATTCTATCTCCCAAGTGCACACAGCCTAGCTCGAAGGTGAGCAAGGATTCCTCACGCCTCATCCTGCTCTGGTCTCTGACTGCTTGGTGCATTGCCCAAAATTCTGTGGTCTCTACTTGCCCAGTGGCCTCTTGGGCTCCACAGCAGCACTGATGACAAGGAGTAAGCAAATGCCACCACAGGGAGGGAATCATGCAAGGGTGTTGTGACACCTGGCAGCCATGTCCCAACCCACGGCAGCACCAGCCAAGGAAGCCCTTTCTGAGCCACAGCTGAAAGAGAGCCACCTCACCGCAGACATGCAGGCAGCCTCCTCTCCCAGCCCTGAACAGGTGCTGTGCACACATAAATGTCATCACCCAGCTGCCCTCACACTCATACAGAGGTGTAGGCTCCTCTTCACCCCACAGTATGAATATTCAAAATTCCTCATGACCAGAAATAGCATGGCATAGAATTTATGCTTTTGCACAAATGAGGGGAAAAGAGGGCAAAAACAAGGGGGGGAAAAAGGCATGTACATGCATGCATCTTCTCCAGAAACTGGCTGTAAAAGTATGGTGAAGGAGCTAGGCTGGAAAAATGACCCTGAGTGCTATGCAAGACAGTTACTCCAGGCAGGAATGACTGACATGGACTTACTGAGCTCTTCACTGTGCCTCTAGCACAGCACAAAGCACTCCAGCTGTCCCTGAGGTTCCCCAAGAACACCAGCATCAATATTGCATGTTCACAGTAACATCTACGCTACAGTTTTACAGACTGCATAGGCTTTTGTCACTCAGATATAAAATATTTACAGAACCACGGTCTCAGCAGAGAACGTGAGAATTTAAAGCTTTAAATATTGATATTAAAATGTATTAACACTTGATTGCCTTCCTAATATCAATACTAAAAAAAAAAATGTGTTCTCCTTCTAGCAGAGCCGTTGAAAACGTGCCTTAAATGAGCACAGACCCATCAATCACTCCCTTCGGCAGAAGTCACTCTGCCCCTCGGGAACACGCAGGCACATACCTGCAGGCAGAAAGCTGGACATCAAACCTACACACATCTCCAGGAGGGAGATGCAACAGAGCTTTTGTCTTCCGTGGCACTTGTCACTCGGAGCCTGATCCTGCACACTGACCTATACAGCCATCCTCTATTTAAAGTAGAGCTTCTCCTAGCATCCCACCCGAAATCCATGCTATTTCTGACAGCTATTCACCCACCTGTGGGAAAGCACCTGGTGATTTCGGGCTCTTGACAAGTGGACACAGGTTTCCTACACAACCTTCCCTCATCCAGGCACTGCCACCACAGCAGCACGGGGACTCTGCACGCCCGGACTCACAGGGGGCTCGCAAGGCCCAGGATAAGGGATGCTGAGGGGACGTCTGACAGCGTCCCTGCTGAGCCCCGCTTCTGCCCACATCACCACTTATGCTGGGCCACCGATGGAGCAAGCGACACAGGACGTTCTTAAAACAAGGGGAAAGCCAGCGGTGTGAATCCAGCCTACCTTGCCCCGGCTCCCCCTGTGGGAAATGGGGCACGGTGGCCCTGAGGAGCCCGCTCGGTCCGAGACTGGGTGCACGAATGGAAAAGACCCAAGGTCACTCTCCAGGCAGGAGCTGCACCAAAGCGGACAACCGGACAAGGGCAATGCTCTGGGAACTGGAGGAATCACAAAACAGTTCTGAGTCGGAAGGGACCTAAACGACCGTCGCATTCCAACTCCCCTGCCGTGGGAAGGGACGCCGTCCACTAGAGCAGGAAGTCGGCTTCCATTCCCACGTTGCCGGTGGCCGAGAGCCAGCCCCGCCGTCCCGGGCCCGGCCGCGTCCCCGCACTGAGGGGGGATCGGGGGAGACCCCGGGCGCGGCTCCGGCGGGGGAGGGGGAGGCGGCGCCGGGGGTCCCGCGCCCCGCCCCGCCCGCGCGCGGCCCCGTCACTCACAGTCTCCGCCTCCCCGCGCGCAGCCCGGCCCGCCAGCACAGCCCCGCCGCCATCGCGCCGCCGCCACACGCCCCGCGTTCCCATTGGCCGGGCCGCGACACGCCCCGCTCTTCTATTGATCATTCCGCGACACGCCCTGCGCTCCTATTGGCTGTTCCAGGGGCGCCCGCGGCACGCCCACACCGCGCGCTCGGCTCTGACGTCACGGCGGGGCGGGCTCCCGGAGCGCTCTGGCCCGGCTCCAGGGCCCGCAGCCTCCGGAGGCTCTTGTGGCTGGGATGCTGCAGCTCCGCTCCTCTCAGCGGGCAAGTGACCGCCGTGAGTAGGAATAGTTCGTTCGTGCAAAGGATAAAGAGACAAGACCAAAGATAACATGGGAAGTAGCAGTGGATGGGCTAGGAAAGAAACGAATTTGAGAAGAAAAGGGTCTGGAAAAAGAAATAGGAATTCTGATTCTATTTTGCATCAGTCCAAACTCAGACTGAGCATATAATATAATTTTCTTTGCCATGATGCTTGAATGAGACAGACCCACAAAGCATAATCCCAGCAAGCTCCTCAATACTGTGGATATTTCAGCTTCATTCCAAAGGACATGATCTTGGATCATGCCACCTCTCAGTCCCATCACCTCTCATTCCTACCCTCCCACAGCTGCTGAACATGTCCTGGGCATGAGAGAGAGATCCCCAAGACACTCAATTGCAACAGCTTTTATTAAAACAGGAGACGGATAATGAAACACCCCAAACCAGTGCCCCCATTGCTTCAAAAACACAGGTTCACATCCACATAGGTTCATTGCAAGTCTTCATGGAAGGGCTTTTTGCTTTCCTAGAGTCATTGAGTTTTACCATATAACTTTGTTCTTTTCCTGAAATTCGGCTTTTCTTTGTCAGAGCCGTGTGGAAATTTTCTAATCTGGCTTAGCATCACTTTACTGGGGAAGCGGTGTCAGCAAAGCATGAGTTTCGCCTCCTAGCAAAAATAAAATACGCTGTTTTATAGAGCTGTGCTGAACCGTGAACGTGACCTGCTCTCAGCTTCCTTCCCCTATGTAATCTTGCGTGCAAGTCATGGGCAATACCACTTGGATCTGAGACACTGTGATAACAAACATTTTGTTAGCAGCAGCAGCATGACAGTGTTAACCCTTCTCAGCACAAGTCCACTGAATTGTGTGTGGCAGAAACTCTTCCTTCTCCCTCCTGTCACTGATGTCTCCTTCCCTTTGCTGTCTCCTCCTACCACTCTTACCTCCTTGGGGAACTTCCTCATGAAAGTTGGTATTGCACAAGATGGTGAAAAACCTTGGACTTGTCTCCTGCCCCTCTCATTTCTGTAGGGACAGATTTCTTTCTTGGCACCTCTCTTGTCTTTTACCCCTTCCAGCTCCAAGACTCTCAGGTGTACAAAATGCTCTCCTTCCCCACTTTGCTGATGAGGATGGCCTGCAGTGGGGGGGAAAAAAAGAGGTGTGTGGCACCTGATAGACCCTTCTGGTTGTTTGTCTTTGGCTCCCCACAGAGAGAGGAGGGGAGGGGAGCAGGAGTACAGCCAGACCAGGCAGAACCCCTGAAATGCATGTCATGGAACTGTAGAATATCCTGAGCTGGAAGAGACTCACAAAGATATTCAAAGTCCAACTCCTGGCCCTGCACAGGGCATCCCCAAGAGTCACACCATGTGCCTGAAAATATTGTTCAAGCGCTTCTTGAACTGTCAGGGTAGTGCCGTGAGCACTTCCCCAGGGAGCCTGTTCTAGTGACCAACCACCCTCTGGGTGAAAAACCTTTTCCCTGATATCCAGCCTAAACCTCCCCTGACACAACTTCATGCCTTTCCCTCGGGTCCTGTCACTGGTCACCAGATACGAGAGAAGAATCTTCCTTTCAGCAACAGCATTTAGTGTGACAGCATCAGGGGGAGGCAGGACACTGTGCTGACACAAACAGGTTTCAGGTTTTGTCAGAAGTCGAAATAGCCTTTCTTCAACATTAGTAGCTGGGCGTAGGTTTTGCATCAACCAGTGCTGGAAAAGCTGGAGTATCCTGGCCTGTTGCATACCATTGTCTTGTAAATGATTATGGGAACACAGGGACATTAATTACATTTCATTACCATCTTTTGCCTTCTGTATTCTGGGAAAAGTACTGTTCGTATGTATTGTCCTTTTAAAATGGGAAGCCTTTTAAAGATGCTAAGTTTTCACTTAATTGGATTAAGCCAATGTAACATTTTCCAGTATGCTCAGAACTCTCACTGGCATCCTCAAGAGTTAGGCACAAGGTACTTTTAAGGATACGAGTGCTATAGCAGCAGTATAGTTGTGGCTAAGACCCCCAGAGTAGTGAGGAATGAAGAATACATACAGAAAAGGGTTGCTGAGCTCATCTGGGGCTGGTCATGAGAATAATGATACTTCTGTGGGTGCTATTGGGTTTTTTGTCTCCTTGCAAAACTTCATCTGCACAAATGTTTCAGCTCAATGTGAGATAACGGCAAACAAATTAATCAGAGAGAGGGATCTTGCAATTTCTCAGATAGAAAATAAATTATGAAGGTCAAATGACTCATGGACTGTGTTGGTAAAAATATAGCAATTATAATGGATTAGGAAAAATATTCTTTAAAAAGATAACTACCTACCAGTTTTTCTTCTCTTATTTCAATAAAGCATCACACTAAACACAGTGTACATTCAATATACAGTATTTTTTCAATTGCTGGATTTCAAACATCTTTTTTGTAATCTGGGTCTTGTATCTTCTGAGATATTGAATGAATAAGGTTGCTACAAAAGAGCAAACCAAATGTTTTGGCAGGATATATGGTCCTTGTTCCATAAGAATTTTCTCATTCTATGATGATCTCTGAATGGTATGATAGTGACTAAAACAAGTATTTTTGAATGAGAAAGGGAAAAAGAAGTAGCGTACTCTGCAGTACTGTAGAACTATTAATAAGCCACGCTGAGAAAAATAAATAATTTTTTATTGGAATCTTAGTAGAAAAAAAGAGCTGTGCTGCTGCCTGAAGCTACTTCACGTCAGTGTCCTCTTGACACTCATTTACTTTGATTTTCAAGAGAGAAATGAGCATCATAACAGCCAAGGCATGTTGTGCCTTCCTCTTTGTGTTTGTGTGAACACAAAAGGATGTCCTCCTCAGCTCATTGTGCAAGAATGGGAAATAAATAACTGTCGGCACCAATCTCGCTGAGGCTCTTGTGCCTCTTTCCGACAGGCACTTGTTTTTGCTGGCCAGCAGTGTTACAGTGCTCCTGTGGTGAACATGCTGCTTTGGGGCTGAACTCCTACCTGCCCAAGTGTTTGCTGCCTCCTGGCTTGGAGATCACTGATCACCCAGGGAGCTTTCTCCTGCGGTGCCTCCTGTGCCACCAGACAGCTCACACTCAAGTTACATGTCACCTCCTGAAGAATGAAAGCCAAAGGAAGAATGTGCTCCCCAGCAACAAAAAAAATTTTGAGAACATCCTCCAAAACTGTGTTATACTACAATTAGAAATAAGCCAGTATTTTCATGATGAAAAATTAATTGTCCAGTGTCTATTCACTGCACCATTATGTTCAATGGTGTTGCAGTGCATGTCATATCCCAGAAGTGCATAGTGTTTTAATCCACCATAAATCCATGTAGAGTACATCATCTGGAGCATTTAGCATGATGGAAGGTGGATTTTGGTGAAAACTGATTGAACAGCCCTGGTATATTGAGACAGGATCAATTTGTTAAGAAAAGCTTTCTCTGTGGTCTTGAAGGGCCCAAAGCTCCCCTTCCTCAACTACCTCAAAAGCACCGCTTAGGCAGCTGCTTCATCCACTTGGGAAGGGCAGGGCCCTGCTACCATCATCCTACTGAACCAGGGGAAATCCACAGCTTTATGCTCTTGGATCCTTTCCAGATCTCAGGAAAGGTAAAAACCCCTGCTTACCTGGGATGTTCTCTAGAGACTGCTTGTCTAAGTCTGGTTCTCCACCTTTGAAATCAAATTCTTCCCTTCCCCAGTAATCTGGGGATACTGGTAAGCATCAACAACAAATAGAAAAAGAAAGTCAAAAAAGGCAGAAACATCTGGAAGAAAACAAAGGGCCAGTAACTGAGGTGAAGCTGCAGGAAGTACAAACTATGAGAACAGGTGCAGCCATAAATTGAAGAAAATGCTTGATAAGAGATACGAAGAATTCCTGTTTCCAGATATCAGGAGGACATTACAGTGAATTCGTTGCCATACAATTGAGATGCTGTTATGTACTATGCAATTTTTGGAGGAGATCATTGAAAAGTGGTTCCATGGAATCACTGGAATTCAGAAAAGTCAAATATTTTCATGCTGGGAAGCAGAACACACCCTGTATGCTCTATACACAGGCTGGGAAACATTAGAAGGAAAGGGGGATGGGGAAACTGGGGAAACAACTGGAAAACAAGAGTTTGTAAGAGATTTTGGAGAGATGCGCTTGCCAGTTCTCCAGGTGGGAGCAGGTGATCTATTACAAAAAGAGGTGTGGTTTCTGCATTGGGTTTCTTATGAGCTGGAAACAACAATTCCTACTTCAGCAGGAGTGTGTCCTTTCCCTGAAACAGGCAGAGCTTGAGGAAAATAACCTTAAGCCCATGGTGACATTGCCAGGTGAAGTGGCTGGTGGGACACTCCTCTCGTTTGCAGGGTGCTGGAGAACCTCTGCTGTAGGCACAGTGGTTTGACTTAAAGCGAGGCAGCGACTCTGTAGTTCAGAAGCAGGAATGTAACAGCCCACAGGGCTATTTGGAGCGAGTTAATTAAAGAAAGAGTAAAGTGCATCATGATGGGTTTCCTAAATGAAATACTGGCAAGTTGTGAGAGGAAATGAGGCTGCTAGGAGAAAATTATGATGCACATGTACAGAAGGAGTGGGCCAAGGGAGCAGACTGTGCTTCTTAACATTGTTATTTTGACAGATTTCAAAACTCAAAACATTCTGCATATCTTATAGTTGATTATATATAAATGCTTGTTGGCAATTATATAATCACTTTTATTTTAAAGTCCCGTCTCCCTATAGATTTGATAATGTTTTCACCTTTCTGGAGATTCATTAAACTCGCTATCCTGCAGGATGCTTTGAAAGCCAGGAGATAATCTGCAGGCTTGTTGACACCATAATGCTATGATGGCTTGTGTGCCATTAAAACAGATCATGGAAATGTTCATCTATAGAACCTGAACTCAATACGTTGTGTCAGTGTACAGTATAGATCCCTTAATCCATAGACTATTATTAAAATAGTGGATTAAGGAGTTGTTTGGGATCAGAGCATGCTGTA
The DNA here is from genome assembly GCF_001522545.3 of Parus major. Classification (NCBI taxonomy): domain Eukaryota; kingdom Metazoa; phylum Chordata; class Aves; order Passeriformes; family Paridae; genus Parus; species Parus major. The sequence goes on from NC_031768.1 coordinate 38,771,459, forward strand.
TGTGTAACAAAACAGTTTAGCTGAGATTAGTATTTATTACTCAATGCAAAATTTGATTGAAGGATTCATAGGTGTTTATAATATCAGTTTTTATTTTATCACTAAATTACTGACTTTTTGCCATACAAACTCTTGTTAAGATCTGACAATTAATCACTGTATATGAAAACAATAAAAACTGAATAACTGACATAAATGTAATTAAAATATTTTCGCTTCATACAAATATAAAATATGGTGTTTGGATTTTTAAAATGCTTTATATGAAAATGTGCATGGAAAGGACATTCAGAGTTCCAGAAAAATAAATTTTTAAATTTATAAATGTTTAAATTTTTTAAAATGAGTTCACAAACTGTTATACAGATCAGTGCCAATCTAATCTAAGACAAAGTGGACTGGAAAACAGAAGTATTTTTCCATACAATCTTCTTCTGTCAACAACTTTGGTGGAATTGTCAGAAGAAGTTTTATTCTACTATGTGATGAAGTTGAACTGAGTAAGATAGTGGCAGTTTTACAGACTTCTCTTTAATGCAGCAGAAGGTTGTCAACAAGCCTTTTTGGCAACATCTCCACGTGAGCACGGCGAACAGATGATTTGAGGATTACCAGGGTGCTGGACAGGTCAGCCAGCATCTTAAAAATCTCTTCCATAAAGGATCAAATCTGCAGCCAGAAGCTGTTTACTGGCTGAAGGGGGAGGGAAATGGGTGTGCCTAAAAGGCAGAGACCCTCGGGTTGGTTTGTTTGTGTGTGTACCTGGAGTGCTGTCTCTAAAACTCACTCTGTGTAAAGAGCTCTGGGAAAGCTGAACTCTCCCTGACATTCATTTTCAAGCAAACTAGGAGGCAAAATAAAATTTCAGTTGTGAGGTGCCAACATGTAAAGGAAAGATTTGTGTGTAGAAATCATGATATTTACAAGGTAAGTGGAACAGAACCACTTTTTCGGCCCAAGGTGGAACATCTTTATACTAAATTTCAGTTATACTGCAAGTCATATTTTAAAAATTTACAAAAATTTTTAAAATTTACAGAAGAGTCTTGATTTTTCTGAATGGAGGTTCAGACACTTTCAGATCAAGCAGATTAAGCTCCTGTGAGCGTGCCTGTGCTGGAGATTTCTCTTCCATGGACTATCCGCCAGCTGATCGTCTTGTTAGTTTTCAGGTCCACTTCCTACATCTGCACAGCCTCTGGGCATATGATGCTGTGGTTTGTAAGAAGGTTATGAAACCCCAAGCAGAAGGGCACAGCAAATGGAGCCAGCGCAAGGCATCACTTCGGCAGCAAGCGTGACTCGCAAGCAGGGATGACTGCAGCACTTGTAGGCCACAAATGCTCGTGCCCAGGGTCATGCAGCAGGGACTGGGAGCCTGCATATCCTAAAAAGCATCACGTGAATCAAAATGAAAGAAAGACCTATGGCAGCCTTTCAGGGCATCTCCAAAAGAGTACTTGTGGCCAAAGAACCGGGGAATCAGCTCTGGGAAATGGAAGGAGAAAATATGTAGGAAAAAGCTGGTGAGCTTGATTTACCTGCACAGCTCTCCATGAGGCAACATATAAGGAATGTCCACTTTCTAATTCTAAACTAAAGCTTTGTACAACTTAGCCTTTACTTCTCCTTAGTTAAAAGTCTTTTATAACTTAGACCTGTGGTACTGGCAATTTAGATTTAGTTGTTGCTGGCTTCAGAGGTTATGCTCTGCTATAAGAAAAGACAGATGAAAAAAAATATTTAAAGAAATCATAGAGAACCTGAAACTAGTCTGTCTACCTACCACTTGGATTGATTTTACACACTTTTTAAACATTTCTGAAGTTCCTACATAAAAGATTATACATAGTACATTATCCTTTAATGACAAAAGGTTAAAAAAAGCAGAACCCCCACCCCCCCAGGAAACACAGCTTTCACTGATTTCCAGTAAGGTTTTCTCAAACAGTAAATTTGCTGAGATCAAGAAGGTAAGAATACATGTTCTGAATACTGTGTATATTTGGAAAATATTATTCTGTTTATAGAGTGAAAAAAAGTGCAGAGCATTTCAATGCTGCTGCTTTCTTCCTGTCATGTCAAAAAGCATTGGATCTCAAGGTAAAATAGTTTTCCAAAGATCATTAAACATCCAAAGGCTGGTGTCTCACACTACTTCAGTAAGGTAATATTCTCATTTTTATAAAGAAAAAAAAAGGATTTGGCAAGTATTATTAGATTTTGTGAGTGTTTTCAATGTGTGAAGCATCAAGTGAAATTACTTTGTTTCCCTCAAATAAGCCAGGTACCAGAGCATCAGATGAATAGTAGGACAATTTGTCATACCCTATTCTTAAGCAGAGACCATTAATGCTGGCAGCAGAACCCCTTCTAAGCTCAGGTGCTTAGGAGGCCACTGAGAAAACCTGGAACCCCTTGCAAATTTACCTAAGTGCCTTGCCTCCCATGTTTTGTCTCAGCTAGAAATTTGACAACTAAGTTTGCCTTTCCCCTTTGCATGGGTTCAAATTGAAGTTTTGTGTTCATTTCACTGGGTAAAGTTGCCAGGTAGCTCAGTCACTGACTCATGCCAGTGCTCCATGGCACATTCCACAGCAGAATCAAACTGGGAGCTCTCATCTGCCACATGGACAAGGCAGATGTAAATTTAGTCCTGGTCGCAGATCCTGAAATGAAGTATCTGCTGACTTTCTCATCCACGTTTATCATGCTCATCAGGAACACAGAGCCCCTGCATCTCAGTAGCCTCACAGTGACTGACATTACAGGAATCACTTTCCATTTAATCTCTATTTAGATTGATTCCCGTTTTGTGACTCACATGGTGTGAAAAGTAGTTGTTACAATGATTTTGATGACATGTAAATATTTTCTGCCATCAAGTAAAGCAGAATAATTCAACATTACAGATACTGCCATATGGCTATCACATGGCAGGCCACACGTCCTCAAACAACTTGGGCTACCTTTAGATCAGTCAAGGACTGAAAATATTCTCACCTTAGATGCCCAAACTAAAACTTAGACAGCAGCCTGAGCCTTAAATGCAAGTAAAGGAGTGCAAGCAGATGCAGAAATATGCCACTTCCTGTATCTCATATTTTTTACAGGGAAAAAGAGAGTTTTGCTTTTAGCAAAGTGATATAGAGACTGGTTCAGGTAGATCTGCACCAGTTGTGGTCATAAATGGTCTACTGTGACCTGCAGGACCTCCTGAGCTGCCTGGTGGGTGGCTTGAGAGAAGGGATCATATGATTGCTCCCCAAGGTGCTTAGTTGAAATCAGCTGTTTTAAGTAGGAGATCTTGGCTAAACAAGTGTGTTTGAAATGAAATGAGTGATCACATTATGTGACCATCTCAGGGTGCTCACATAAATGTTTCAGCCTGCAGATCTAACTGGAATGTAGTCTCTGACATACCGTGTTTGGGAGCAAAGCCCCCCAGCCTGGCCTCACAGGACACAGCCACAACTAGACGAGGACCCAATTTCAGATTCTGGTGAAACAATATTGGTTTTACCAATTTAACAAATGGTTAAATATTCTCAGAGGGGAGATATTTACCAATATACCTATTGGACTAAAAAACTGGGTTGACACACCCATATTCCTCCCTGTGATAATGATCCAACTGACTATAAAGGAACTTGGCTAACAAAACATACCACACTCACAGAATAAGCCCACTGGCCAGCTATGCTTGACAAAAATACTTTTGACAAGGAGGTGTAATTCATTGTTTAGAATCACTGAAATGTACTTTATAACTGTTATTCTCTGGCATTCATCCCAAAGGAGTAGCTGCGCTGCTTATCCAGCTGCTGAAGGCATAGGGCATCCACTATAGATACAAAAGAAGTGAAAAATTTTGACAATTTTTTAAGTATGTCTATATCACACAGGAATCCCCTACATTTATGTCACATTAGCTTGGTATTTCCTACCTATATTTTTAGTTTCACTTTCCAAATTTCAATCCATTCAAATAACTTCATCTCAGACCTTGTTTTTTCCTTCAGAAACTCACTGCCATATGGAGGAAACATTAAAATTATTGGATACAAAGTAAAAACAAAAGCAGCTTAGTGTTAGTGCAAGAGGCTTAAATCAAGACAATTAAACCCAAGTTAAACTGAAAGTAAAAATGACAAATAATTTTGGCCAGATGTAGACCACACACCAAACAGAAAGTCATTGTCATGCATGGTGGAAGCACAGTCTTCAAAAAAAGATCATCTTCAGAAACAGTGAAATAAACTTCTAAGAGAAATCCATGTTCTAAGCAGACAAGAAGAATCTCTAGCAGGAGTAATTTTGAGAAGAGGCTGCCTTTCAGAGTTTCACCAGGGGATCACTCACGGCCATGCAACCAAGTGATTGCCTTCCATTTGGGGAAGAAGGTCATGTGGTGTTTTCAGCATGGACAGGACCTGGGATAATCCTTCTGCAGCCCAGCTTTCCTCTCCTCTCTGTTTGTTATTTTAATGCCATGGTTTATACTTAATGCTGCTGTGAGTGACAGCTACTATGACAGCCGCCCGTGTATCTCCCAGATAACGACGGCTGGCCTCATTAACCATTGTGGCATTGGGATACTCAGATGTAGCCTTCAGTTGTTCAGTCTTTAACAGAATAGTTGAAAATGAGACTGCTACACTTGGTGACCATAGTATGAATTCAGTCTTTTCCATGTATAAAAATCTTGTCACTGTTTATTGACAAGAATAAACCTGGCCCCTCAGAAATGCCAAATTTTAGATATTTAAATTGTAATGTTACCAATTTGCTGATACCAATCTGTGATCCTCTACCACAGCTTTCCATGCTGCTTCCCAAAGTCCACTAGGTGCTAATTGCTAAGACAGGCCTGCAGGTTCTAACTGAAATTTTGACAGGAGTTCCTGTGACAATGAACAACAGCTAACAGAGAGGAGGAAAAAAGCCCAACAAACACCTGACCAATTTGTTGAGCTGCCAGGGCAGGCAGTGAAATGATGAAATAAATGGTCCAAAGTTATAATGAAAACGGTGGGGAATAATTACTGTTCTCTAATTTGTTAGCCCTATCCAATCTCTTTTACTTCAGCTGTGGATGACTTCTTCCTATGCCTTCATTACTCTATTGAAGTTGCGCTAAAAAGTGAAAGAAATGTTTGCATCCACACAAATAAATGTGAAGGGCTGGAACATGTCCATACCAAACTCGACCCTCTGGCTTGTGCTGTATCTGGGGAAGCCTGTCCTCTCCTTTCTCACTTTATTCCAGACTGCCCAGATTTTCTTTTGAAGCTTAACTGTGGTAAATACAGCTCTTATTATTGATTCCTATAAACCCTTTAAGAGCATATTCATTTATTCTTCCATTAACTTCTTTTGGTGGGACAAGCCCTGACTTAAATGGATTTCTGCTATTTACCGTACATGAACTAGCAGTGCTGCAGCTTTATCTGTATTTGCTCAGGCTGTGAGATTCAAAGTTGAGTAAAATTGCAAGAGGGAGTATTTGTCCTTGCTGTCATCTATTTGCAGCCCAAGAACCTTACATTTTTCATGAAATTTCTGTTTCCTACTTATCCTTTTTTATTTATTTAATTTTTTTGGGAGGTTACATCCAATTCTAGGGATTTCTGTTAGGTATTAATATGGACATTGTGCACTTGGAGCAATGAGAAGAGTATTTGTGTATCAAAGATTATGGTAGATGGCTTGCTCAGGTTATTTTACCAGCAATTCTCTGAAGTGGGAGGGATGAGTGGGACAGGAGACAGTGTCCCATGCAACCAAACTGAGATTAAAAGTTCTGGCCCATTCTGTGCACCAAAGGGCCTTCACAAACCTACTGGTAAAGCTGTTTGAAAAGACAGAAAGACAGACACAGTAATTTTAAAATAATCCACTGGTCAAGAAAATATCTGGGAATTTAGTCACATTCTTAATCCGTCTACATTGTATGCCAGTCTTGGTCTATTCAGAAATTCAGTACGGGATTTAAGATGTCTCTTCCAGCAAAACCCCCCACTTGCAACAGGTAACAGACTGACAGAAAAGACTTGAGTTTAATAAACCATCGTTTTCCTGGTACATTAGTCAATTCTTTCTTTGGACTCTGCCCCCTAGGTAGATATTGTCCTTCTTGAAGGGAAGGAAGCCTCTTTCTAATTTTTATCCAGTGTTACTATGGTCACCCAGCTTTCTGGGATAAACAGCAAATTTAAGACCACCTGCTGCTTCCCCTTTGCCTTGCCCTCCACCTGCCTTGGGGCTGCACTGATCTGACATCATGCAGCACCAGAACACATATAATTTAGTTGTCACTACAGCCTGCAGAAGGAGACAGAGTGACGGAACATCAGTTTGTTCTCAGCTGTCTTGCAAGCCTTCCTCCGGTGGACAGAGAAGAGCAATTTCCAGCAGGAAAGTAGAAAGGGCTCCTTGTGAGAACTTGCAGAAAAATGTAGGAAACATCTGATTTTCAGACTGCTCCATTTTGTAGCTCCTAAGAAAGGCTGGAGAAGAAATATCACAACCCTACTGCTTCTTAAGCTACAAAGGGAAAGGATAGGGCATCCTGGAAGCCCCCTAACCTCCTCAGTAATATCCCAGAGCAACAAATTACTGGTGCATGCAATAGGTGAGAGCTGAGCATGGCCCACCTGCCTTTACCAACCTCCAGAGAATGAGATGTTTGCTCACCTTCTGCAGCACAGAGGGCAAGCATGTGGCTGCCCTGCTGGGATGTCACTTTTCTTCTCAGTTGCACATTTCCCTTCACATCATGTAGCCAAGTCAGTTTAATGATTTCATACACCTCAACCAAATGTGTAATTATAAACAAATCAAAAGACAGTCATGGGAGGCTGGGAAAATATCAGAAAGACCATCTTCTCTACCTGAACCATTTCCCCCAAAAGAGACAAAATTCACTTAATTACTGAAAAAAAACACCCTGACAAACCCTGAACAAAACCCCACCAATCAACCCTGCTCCCCCCCTGAAAAAAAAACCCAAACCCCAACCAAACCACCCACACAAGCCACATCCAAGTCTTGAGTCTTACAGCAGCATCAACAAAACTGATTGTGCTGAATTGTTTGAAAACAAGGCGTTGGCACTATTGAACTCGAGAAGCTGGAATGTGGCATTCTGCCCATCTCACTCTGCCCAGGCTGGACAGCCTCTCAGGACACCCTGTGGGCCTCTGTCTGAAGCAGCCTTTTGTACTTAGAAAAACTGTTTGAAGGTATCATCAGAACAAGTTCCTGAGTAAGGACAATTAATCCTTATAAAGCAAGGCTTTATAAAATACAGTGAACTCTAGTGGGCCCTTGCTAGCAGCATGCCCATACTACATGCAGGAGACACGTTAGCACGTTCACTGATAAATTATTTGTGTAATTACTGTTATGGTTCTTTGCCAAGATTTTTGGCTGTGCACCTCCAGAAACTTAGGATCATGCATATTTAAACATCTAATGCTAAATTCCTCCAGTAGAATGCTTTGATCAAACCTTCCTATCATCCCTTTGCCTCTGCTGCTGCACCCTGTACTTGTTTGTGTGCTGTGGCCAGCAGGCAATGCTCAAATACCTTGGAGGGAAGGGAAAACTTCCTGCATTTTCACTGAAGTCCTGGAATCCTGGCAAGTGGCAAGAATGTGCCATCACCCAAACATGACAGGCTTCATTTGTATTCTGGCTTATCTGATTTACAAGTAGTTAACTACTCTCAATCTCGTCAACAACAAGTTCCAGATGTTTCGTGTAACAAGAAATATGCATGATGGCAGGTGTAATCAACTGATAAATTAAGTCTCTCAGCAGTCCATGAAGGTTTGTGCTTTAATCTGAAGTGTCACACACTTGTGTAGGCCATGTACCTGAAGTCATTTTTTAAGGTACCAGAAATATTTCATGAGCCTGTTGAGAAATATATATTTATGGAGATATGGAAATAAATAGATCACCAGTGTCTGGCGTAAGGATAAATGGTTTTGTACTGAGAATAAAAAAGTTAAATTAGAGGTGAATTGTAGGAAGCAGCATATCTGGGACAAGACAAGAACATCTCTGCACAAGTAATCTCCCTTCCTTTAAGGAAATACATAGTTGTGATGGGCTGGAGATACAGCTGCCCCCAGAAATGAAGGTGGTGTCCAAACTGGTAAAGATGCCCAAACACTAAGAGGATGGCCTGTAACTTCATGGCAAAAACTCATGGATGGGTGTGTCCCACACCAGCTAAGCTTACTAAAGTTCTTGCTCAATTCCTGGAGCAGGACCACTAAACGAAACACTGCTAAATCTAACACTGCAGTAACACTCAATTAAAAGGAGAAAAAAAACCTCAACAAAACCAAAAAACTCACCAAAAAAAACCAAATAGCAAACAAAACCACAACCCAAAAGCTACTCCCCAAAATACAGTAACAAAAAAGGGGGGGGGAAAAGTACGTTGGACTAGTCAACCATTCTGTGATTCTATGCTCAGTGCTGTGCTTTATCAGTCATTAAACACAAAAACATCTACAGCTCTGAAGTATTTTCCACACTTCCATTACAAAATTTCATGTAACTTCTTATCTGTGAAACTCAGGATCTCAATCAGCTGAGTAACAATCCAGTGAAAAACTTCAGTTTTGACTTGCTCTGCACCACTCATGTCATCAGGACCAACTGCAGCAGTCCCTCCCCAGTATTCTCACCAAGCTTTGCAGAAAAATTTGGCCACAATTTCACTCCACTGACCAAAGTCAGATATGCTAAAAACACTTCTTTTCAAGGTCTCTAACTTCTCCCCTACCTTGTCTGAAATACAGATGTTGTCCAGCCTACTTAGAGATTGGTATTTTTGCCTTTACCAGTGTTAGCAAAACAACATTTCACATCCACATTTCATCTTTTTGATTTGTAAATCAGTTCAAACAGGACTTTGTTGGTGCCTCCCAGTCCTTCAAAACAGATATTCAGATCAGTATAACTGAGCACTGCAGGTTCCTGCCAGAATTTTGTCCTGTTTCAGCTCTTTTCTTCACTTCCAGACTTTTCCTGAAGTAATTTCTCACAGCCTTTTTGTGCCTGAAAATGGCAGAAAAAGCATCAAATGACTGGTTCACAGTGAACTGATATTTATGACACTGCTTACAAGATCCAGCCAAGCAGCTGAAGGCACACACAAACTCTATGACTGCAGAAACCTGAGGACTCTCGTGGGTGTTCAAACACAGCCAATCTTTTGAGTAAGAGAGGAAACTACAGATTAATGATGGCATGACAAGCTTGCTGTGAGTGACAGCTTGCCATAAAGCTGCTTTTGTATTTCTTCTGGAGAAAGAAAATCAGGACACCAATTCCCTTATCATATTTTCAAAGTATGATTTGGACCAAAGATTCCTTTCAGACTAAATCTGGCAGTGATGGCCACTCTTTTTCAGGCTTTGAACAATAAGTTTTAAAATTATTCATCAGCCACCAAAAAATTGACACTTCTCTGAAGTGTTTTGTCCAAATATCCTGTGTCTTCCTGGAGCTCAGCAATTTGTCCTACCTCTTAACCCTCCTGTTAGCTTACATTTTCTCAGACATTCATGCCTTAAATGCAATTTAAGAAAATACTAGATAATACAGTAAGATTTTGGAAAAGCTCAGTATTTTGAAAGTTTAGACAAAAAAAAAGGGCTTCCCTAGAGATCTGAAAAACAGACACAGTACACAGTAGAACACTTAGATGTCCTAACACACACCAGAAGCCTAAATTGTAAAAAAACATTTAAAATTATCTGAGGCAGTAATGTTATAAGGGTTACAAGTAATGTTACATGGGCAAAAACAACTATAGAACAGCTCTTCTGTAAAATCTGTGATGTATTAAACTTTCTGAATTGTCTCAAGTACTCCACACTGATCATTTAATATTTAAATTGTGAAACAGCTGCAATAATTACAATGCAAGTCTGCTTGAAAAGCTGTGTATGCAGCAGGTTCAGACTCCAAAATATAGTGACACATTTCACAGACTGCCTTTAAAGTTGGAAATAAAATACGTGAGAAGCTGCCATGACTTATCAACTAGTCTGTAGGAAAAAAAACCAGGAAAATACAGCCATCAGTTTCAAACCCACATACACACCACAGTGGCTTCATCTATTAACCTGAGTTTTATACAGCAATTGTAAATACATCCCAAAAATCTGTCTTTTTGAATTTGAATTTCAATAGCAGACAATTGATTCATGTTTCTCAAACTAAGTATCTCTGTGTAAAAGCTACTGATGATTTCAGGCAGTGGCTATACAGTAGGTGATCACAAAATCAGGGATATGAAGACTATTCAATTTTACAGTCACACTACAGTTCGCTGCAGTAGTAAAGAGCAAACACCATACTCACCCTTTTCCTGTTTTGAACCTAGAGCATGGAAGATTTAACTAAACTCAGCATTTCCTAGTGGCTACATGTTGTGAGGGGCACAAGAAACAAACCTATCCACATCTGAGCAGAGCTGTGTCTGGTGAAAAGCAGAGCATGAGTGTTGTGGTTCATCTGGGAAGGGCTGTGGAGCACTGCAACCATGGGAATGCCTCCTGAAGCCTTGATGTGGCAACTCTTGGGAGGTTAATAATGACAAGTTACCTTAACCAAGGACATTTTTATTTGGTCCAATATTCAAGCATCATCAGGTTAAGGTCCTTTGGAAAAGTAAACTGGTAAGAATAAAATTCTGCAACCTTATGAATGGCAATTGCTACATTAAGTTTAATTTTAAATAAAATTTTACCAGCCAAATTGTGCTATGAGTCTAAAACTACCGAACAAGGTTTGAAAAAAATACTCCATTTCCAAAAAAAGTCAAATATAGGTTTAATGCCAGTCATCCAAAATTGACATTAGACTCTTATTATAAGGCAAAAATAGTAATCTTCTTTTATTTTTTAACCTACATTAAGTACAGTCAGCAATAGTTGCTCTATAAAATATGCATCATTGAGATCTAAAGGCAAGATCAGCAGAGAATGCTGACTCACGCATTGTAAGATCTTCTCAACATAGTGACAACTCCATAGCAGTCCCTGGCAACATTTCTGGCTTAAGGACTGGATAAATGCAGCAGAGTGATTTCATTAAATGTGTGTATAATTTAGTTCTCATGCGCCACAATCACATGTCCATGTTATAGCCATTTAGCACAAGGAAAAATTCCTGCAGGTCTAAATGTGTGTCAATATACATTAAACCATAGAAAATGCCATAAAATACTCTATGCAATCTTTAAGCATCTGTCTTCAATAGAATTGTATTTACATATTTTTATGAACTGATAATATGTAATAAGTCAATGAAGACATTTTTACAACGTTTATTAGATTATGAATTTATAAATTCAAAGACTCAGAGGCACATAGTTTAAAAGGCCAAGAACACCAAAACTAATTAAGTCACAGAAATCAGAATATTTATGGACGTAACACCAGTAAAAAATAAAAATCACATCCAGACTAAAAGCAACACTTCTTAAGAGTCATCCTTCAAAGTTAGCATAATAAAAAGTTCTCATTTCCCTCAAAGAAAAATAATTCATCCCACCTACCAAGCTAGAAAAACCTATTTACAATTGTACTTTGATCAGAAGTATCATTAAGTTGTGTAATACAGCCACTTCTATTCTGCCATTAGAATTTAACATTTCTTTTAAAGTATAGTTGTATATACAAATGCATAAATATCATAACTCTGATCTTCATTAAGGTTTGAATGAAAACAGGTTGTTAAGTCACAATACAAACGTGTTAGTGGAAAAGTAGGTGTATTTCAGTATCATTCTCAAAGAACAGGAAGCCAATACTTCTGATAAAGCTCAAGTTCATCAATGAGACCAGGTTTTTAAGTTACGTTAATGAAGATTAAACCTCTTTTGTGTTAACTCTTTACATTGGTTTCTTCAGTCGACTTTCACTACGCTGTATATTTTGGTTACAAACCAAAAGCATGCAAAGAATCCAATTGTCCCTAAAAGAGAAAAAAAAAAAATTACATACTAGAACACTGACACAGGAGACATTAATTTCTGTCTGTAGTTTCTAAGTCAGTTTGTATGTATATGTGATCTGCTGTCCTTAGACTTCAGCACATCAATCACATCAGATAATGGAAAGTTACAGAGAGTACCTCTTCCTTACAGGCATCAACTACTCTATAACCTATCTAATTATTTTCAAGAACATAGAACAGATCATGTGGAAGACTCTAGTTGTAAGATGTTTCTGTCACTTGTCCTACATATTTGTTCTTGTTGTTCCAGCATGCTGCAGTCCCACTCCTTCACACTGCTCCATTTTACCCTTTCTCAGTGACTACTCACACTACCTGATCTGCTCAGCTGTCAGAATATTACGTTTAGTAAACGTAACAGCATCATAGTTCCCATTACTTAGCAATACTTTAAGGTCTTGAAAAACTACAGCACTACCTTTATTTCTCCAGAGACTGAGTTAATACAAATTTCAAACCATAGTGTAGTTATTACACAAACTGTAGTTCTACTGAAAACATGTATTACATACCTTAAAAATAAACACAACAGTCAAAAGGTACACACAGATTTGAACTAAAATTGAGAGATGACGGCCATTTTCCTGACAACTTATCATCCTTCTAGCAGAATAAAAACAGCTTCATCCCTTTTCTTTGTGTAACTCCAAAAGAAACTTTTAACAAAAGTATTATTTTGAATATGAAATAGTTAATATAGTTGGGCTTTGTTAATGTAACTGGATTACATCAAAATTCAGTCTCAGAATGATATTGGATGAAACATCAGCTCAGAACACCTGTTACAGGAACCTTAATTTCCCACAAAAACTAGGACATGAAAAAAGCCCTGAAGATCATCTGATTTTTGCCTAAATACCTCTTCTAAAATCATATCCTTAACTTACACAAACATCAATAAAGTTCTTTAGAGGAAAAAACTCCCTGTTTTACATCAGGTAAGTGGAATAACAAAAGTTGTGTGGTAATTTGTTCACTATAAAAGCTTGAAAGGAACCATGAATGATATCATGGTCATTTTTTTTCACTTTACGCTTGCTAAACTACTGATGTTTAAGTGACTCATTTACTATGATACGTAGTTGTGATCCCAGCTGTGAATCAAAGATTTGTCATGTAGCTCCCGGTATTCTGCCTGCTGAGTCTGATCAATGACCTGGAATGCAGTATGGATGCAAGTGCCTGAAGCATGTGTTACACCGACATAGCAGCAGGGCACCGCCAAAACCCTTCCTCCTGATCCTGACAATTTTTCACAGACGAGTAAGCAGCAGCAGAATAGTTTTCATACAACAATTATGACTCTTTTGTTTTAGCTTTTTTATCATCCTGATATGGGAAGTCAGTTACCTTTGGGAGCAGTTTTTACTAAATTGCTAATATGTTCTTTTGTTTACAAAAATGGAGAACTGCCTGTCCTTTTACCCTACCTCTGATTTCTTCAGTAAATCTCAGAGAACTGAACATAATCTGCTTTTACATTCATATCAACCTAAATGGACAAAATTCTTCTTAAACCTTAAGAAGCAGGATTATTTCCACAAATTAAAAGGTAATTTGCACTTAATCATAAGGGAAGTAGATAAAAAAAATCATTAAGCATACAGTGTTTTACAATTTTGTGTGATTAACTTCACATATTTTCTCCCCTGTCTTCAACACAGAAATTGAAAATTTAAAAAAAAAACAAGAGCATACAGACTCTGAAAACTTAGTTCTAGTTGCACAGGATGACTTGTATTTCACTGTCCCAATTACAAACGACTGCCACAAAAAGCAACTGAAAGGAGATGAGAATAAACCTCCTCTTCTTTGCATGTTTGTGAACCTACCTTAAAAATTTGCTGGCAGGTGCTGCACAGCCACTTGGTCTACTGAAAGTGAACATGAGAGCAAAGGAAAAAGGGGATGCAGTAGATGCATCTTAAGGCCTCTAGACAATGTCATGTGACATAACTGACTTGAAAGAATAAGGGCAAAAGATGGAAATTATATGGGTATCTGAGATGCAAAAAGGAAGCTAAACCAAGTCTCAGCATAGAAAATTATTGTAAATCCCCTTTATATTGAATGAATATGCTCCAGAATTACTGCATGCATCCAAAGTAAACAGAATGAACAAATGAGACAGGGTAAACACAATTCTGGTTTTGGGCAAAACTGTTCACTGTTACAGGCAGACTTGCTGAACATCTGCTGGGAAAGCTGGTGAAGCTAATTTAATTGACCTTACACTTATGTAAGGCCTTATTATTTTTCTCACTACTTTGTAAGTTTACACTGCATTGAAAAATCAATCTGCATACAGCAGAACACATTCACTTCTAGTTGAACAACCACACATCCTAGGATTTTTTTAATTTGATGAAACAATCAGTACACCCAGACCAAAAGTAAAGGTTAAGAGAAAAGCAGGGTGAGAAAGAAGAAGAAGTGAGCAAGGGAGGCAGAATCCCTGACCTATGCATTCAGAATGACTTGTAAATTGGTACAGAAATGTGAAAAAAAGTAGAGATGTATAAATTACAAACTATCTGCAAGCAATGCCAGGATACATTAGACTGACTTAAAAAGAAGGACAGAGGATAAAACTGACCACTTTTGGGACACAGCTTGATCACTTCTCAATGAGATTATATAATGCACTCAAGTCCCATTTCTTCCTTTTAACAGGCAATGACCCAAGAAAATCCTTGCAGGCCATTGCTCCTGTTCATCATCATCTGCATTCAGTCAGTGTGCAAACAGCTTCAATATTTCCTTAGCTGAAGTGGAAATGTTTTTGAAATATTCAGTTACATTTAAAATGAACACCATTCTTAGTTCTTTTCTCTTTTTCACTATTTTTGTTCTCGTATGTTAAGTGGAAATGAAAATTTTACTTAATAGTCATAGTGAGATTTGTATTAAAAGCTCTGATGTCAAGCCATTTGTAGTCTAGGAGGCCTCAAAAGATAGTGTCTATAGATAAATACGTATCCAAATCTTTGGAATCATTAAAAGTCATCATCAACATGAAGCCTGAAATAATTTAAACCATTGATTAGTTCAAAAGAGTTTCAGAAGTGCTGCTCTGTAGGGTAGAGTATACAAGGACAGACTGCATTCTGTTGGAGCAGAATATAGAATTTTTAAGATGTTTTTGCGGAGTTGGTGGTTGCTGTCCTCTTGCATCAGTTTGAAAGGAGACTTCATGCATTTTCACTGGCATTTCTCCACTTTTCATAAACAAGGGCTATTTCTGTCTGACTGAAAACTACAATGGAAGATTTTGTGACCTCATCTCAATTACTGAAGAGGAAACTGAAATGCAGCACCTGAGACAGATGTTTTTTCCAAACTCTCACAAGGAAGATTATAAGGTTCTGACAAGATTGATACAAAAAATGATAGAGAAATTCTGCTTCCCATGCCACTTCAATGCAATTGGGATAAAGGTAAATACATTCTGGAAGAGAGCAAATTTTTTTTAAAAAGGCATTTTTTGTCAACTTTAACTCCTCTCTCTTCCTTTCAGCTATTCCATAAAATCTGCAGTTTTTATCTTGAGACTGTAACTTTATACTTGACTGTGTGTGAAGTGTGCTTCTCCAAAAAAACTAATTTAAAAAACTGAGTTTGCCATACGACTATCATAAGAATGAAATCTGGAAAAGTACTTATAACATATTTGTAGACTTAATTGTAGGCCACGCCTTAAATTAGCAGTAGTTTTGCCTCATCCTCACTTATCTCTTTTATTAAACTTTGAAATAACATACACCTGGAAGAAAATCAAAGGCATATGTAAATGTATAATTCTGTATCAAGATCAGTTTTGCCAAGGATTCTAACTGTGCGAAACTAAAGGCAGATTCAAAATTTAAAATTCAGGTTCAATACACTTACCTGTGAAAAGGAAGAAGATCAAAACCATAATCATGGTATAACCAAAATATAAAATGGTGCTAGCTGTTCCTGTGATTTGCAGTTTAGAAAAGAAATAATGTATTGCATATATTAGGAAATAAACTGCAGTGAAGCCACTAGTGAGAAATGAACGCCACTGCCAGTGGTAGTCCTAGAAGGAGTGAGGAAAAAATACAAATGTGTGAGCAATATTGCATACACCTCTAGCCCATTGACCCTACTAGTGAATGCAGAGCTAGTTTTCTCTATTATTACTTTATCCAAAAGTAAGTTTTTGTAAGGTTTTTTGTCTAGAGGGAGAAGAACTCTATATAATCAATATTGTTTTAATTATACCATTCAAAATTAGAGATAAATAACCTAAAGATCAGTAGTAAATACACAAAATACTAAAACCCCAAATAAGCCAGATGTACTTATTTCCAGCCATAGAGATTTTTTTTTTCCCAAGGTTGGGCATGGGAAGTCCAAAATGCACTCTGATTGAACAAAATTAATGGATTAACTTAGTACCTTCAGAAAAGAGGGAGTGAATCTAAAGATGTGATATCTGACTCAGCAATACCCAGTGCAGGGTTTTAATATTTCTTGCCAAAAGTAAGCCTGCTTTACTTTTTAAAGGCATGGTTTATGTATATCTCATCTAGCGCTAGTACTCATGTTGATTTCTGGAATACCTATTTTCAGCTACAAAAGCATTAAATTTTTTTTAAGCATTATTGGAACATTATCAGGTTTGAAAATAGAGGAAATATTTCCTACCTCTGCACATAGATGGAAGTAGCAGAGCAATATTGTAGCCTCAGAGCATGTAATAACCAAAATAATGAATACCAGAAACAGGAAGCCAAACATGTAATACATCTGGTGGGACCTATAAAAGGGAGTTTTAAAAAAAAAATTAAAATGGCCATTGTGCTATTATTATTTCTTCATATGTAGTAACATCACCTTCAACTTAAGTATTTCCTATTGAAATACTGTCAATTGTGCAGCCATACAATTGACTAATTTATTTTCTAACTAAAGAATAGGAACCTTGGCAGCTCAGTCTGAGAACACTGAGAAAGGAAGGCCAAAGCATGCCCCTGGTTGGGATTTTAGAGAAAGAAATGACTAAACATAATGGTGAAATCATAGTTCCAGTGAAGTCAGCATGACCTCTTCCACTGACTTCAGCAGAACCTGGATTTCACCTCACATTTCAATCAAAGGCGCAGAGCTCCAAAATAACAAGAAATGTCAAATGCTGTAGCTGTCTGTGTTGGGTAGAGGCACCTATTCAAGGTTCAGAAACAGTTTAACAAGATCCAATAACTAAATTGTGCCAGAAGGAATACAAATTCCTCACAGTAGATTAGTCTGTCAGTGAGCTCACATCAAAATTCACTTATATTGGACTAGTCTATGGTGCTTTATTTTTTAAAATAATTACTATTTTTTTTTATAAAGATTTCACAATAATTTTTTTCTTGGCTCTTTGTTTTCCTCCCAAGAATACTAATGCTTTTCTAGCCCAATAACAACTACCAAAAAATCTCCAGTTTTTTTTAATAAATTTTACTACTGTCAAGTTATATGCCATATATCAGCTTCAGAGCCATTTCCACATGAAGTCAGAAGAGTTACATGAGGAAACAACAAACTATCTGAAGGTAGGTCAGCTGTAAATTTCTAAGCATATCACAGCCACCTCTCTGTATACCCCAACAAGCACAACAGGCACTGAGTACCTTTAAAACAAAACATTAAAAATATGTTAACATTTAAATTTTATTGAACCAGTATTATGGTAACCCTGCATCCTCTAAAAATCAGGCAAAGCATCTTGAAAAACTTTCACAAAGGAATTACCACTTTTTATGACAGAATTTTAAAATTCAATTTATGGTGAACTTACCAAATACTATTGAGAATAAAGAATAACTGTATAAAGATACATCCAAAAGGAAGAATGCCTCCCATGATAATGCCAGGTAATGGCTTTGTATAGAACGATTGCTCAGGAATCTGACGTGGAATTTGGTTTGTGCGAACAGGGTGTTCAATAGCCTTTAAATGAAAATAACAAACAGTTAAATAAATAAAATATCAAACCTTTTAACTTTATTTTTGCAATGAGTGGTGACAAAAAGTCTATTTTTTGTTTTGAGCATGTGCATGCCCAGCTACACTACATTTGCTTTTGCTCCCAGCTCAGTTACCAACACTTGCTTGGCAAACTTGCTAAAAAGACAGCTCTTACTGAAAACATATTGACAGATATTTTGGACTTCCCTTTTAACGTTTGCCTATCTATCATCTGTTACAGAGCCTGAGCTGATTTACCACATTTCAGCTGGGGGAGTGGTGGTGCAGACTCCTGCTTTCACCTTCTAAAAATTCCTGCACGGTGTTTTTCAGGATTTACTTCAAGAATCTCACTAGGATAAACTTACTGAAAGGACTCAAACTGGCAATTTAATCCTAATTTAAGACACATGCATGAATTAGCATGGTGGGGGAAAACAGTGTAAGGCATTGTAAGATACATGCATACTTTACATCTTTCCTCTTTCATAAAGATTACCAAGAGCATCAATAGATACTTCCTTTCTGATTTGATTTTCAAGTTTTTGTGACACCTACCACATTGCATTATTAGCTTATCAAATATTCCTTCCTTAAAAGAAGATGTAAACACCTGCACAATGCAGGGGGACTTGATGGAATTTCAACATGGTTATCAGAAAAAACCCACTGAATTCTGGTTAAGAAAAACAGGATAACAACACAGCTGACTTAAAAAGTGCCTACTAAAACAATATCCTCTGAAGGTATTACAGGAGATCTATAGAGAGATGGAACCCTGGCTTCCTATGCAGGAAAAAAAACACAAATGTATCTGCACTTAGAGAAATTTATTTGTGGGAGATAGTAAACTTTTTTAAGATTAAAAAAACCCAACCAATCTCATTTTTTAATGATTTGGTCACCAAATTATGAAATGTTTGGTCACAAGGAGAGCTCATAAAAATATGTAAAATTGATTAGTTTAGGAGTAAATCACAGTTATTGTCTGCCAAGCAGAGATAACCATTTACAGAACACTTATGCAAACAGATTTCACAGATCAGGAAACATCCTCAGTGTAGAAGGCAGACAGGAACAAGAAATATGTGAAGAAATGCAGAAATGCATAATTTGCTTTCCCTTATGCTTGCTGGGTCAAGTAATTGCTTTAGGTTATGAAAAAGACACTAATTAAAATAAAAATGATGCTTACATCACTGATTTATCTGTAGCAGTCACTCAATTAAATACAATGATAACCCAAATTTCTGCAGAGAAGTATCACTGCCACCAGCCATGTGTCACAACCTTGGAATACCAAGACTAGTTACCTAATGCAGTTCTAAAGTAACTGAACAGAACTGGAGCCAAGAGTGCAACTAGCTTAGGTGCTGCCTCAGTCACAGCCTATACAGAGAAAAATATTTGTGTGTGTTCATTTATGTATACACTGAAACAATTTCTCAGAAACACTTACGTTTTTCTTAAACCCAAAATAGGCACCAATAAACGTCAGCGGTACAGATATGCAAAACCAGAGTGCCAAAATAGCAACCAAGGTACCAAACGGAATAGCAGCTGAAGAGCCTTCTCCCCACAGGATGAGGTTCATGATAAAAAAATCCGCAAATACAATTCTGAAAAACACACAGCACACTTAGAGCACAGAAATACTTCTTACCATTTAGTAACATTGACAAAACAATGGCACTGGTTTAAGATTTCAGCGCAAATCTCTGCCAAAACCAAATGATGTACACAAAATATGGAAACAAAGAGGTCAGACAAGCAATTCTTTGTTAATCTACTGGGACTGAACTCCAGCAGGCGCTGACATTCCTACTCAGCTATTTCAAATATATGCTTGTCTTAACTACACTTCGGGGTAAGACTGCTTGCTGTGATTAAGTGGAAGAAATTATCAGAGCGGTTATACATTATATGACACTATATAAGACTGACTACAGCTGTGGTCAGAGAAACAGTCTAGAGAATAAAGAAAACAATGAAAAAGTGGGCCTAAAACTTGTTACTATCATAATGCTTTTTCCTAATAAACCTTTTCATGTGGTGAGAGTAAACTAATGCTTACAAAAAAAAATAAATCTAAAGATGATATGCCACTAACACACTCCTCTTTGTCAAAAGCACTTGATACTCCTGTAGCTTCCAGAATAAAGAGATAATGTAAGATCTACTTAGATAGCTGAAACTTAAAAAATTAACTATGCCCATCAGAGAAGCAATTTAGTTCTCTTAATCATGGCAATAGTCAGAACTTACCCAGGACAAAGGAATGATGTCAGCAGGACATTTGTTTTCCATTTCTCACCTCCAAATGCTGTATATTAAAACATTTGACAGACATTAAAACATGCATTAAGCTCAACTATTAATTTTCCAGTCCATTTACCTGTTATACTTAGCTTGCAAGTACTCAAATAATGTGTTATCATGCCCGAATTTAAAACACTTAACTAAATATTCAGTAATAACATTAGATTTCCTTATCCTATTGCTTAACCACAGAACTTCAAAGCAAAATGTGTCAGACCAAGGTTAGGAAAGGTATCCAACTAAAACTGTGTCTCTGACCACTTTATCTACTAAAAGGAGGGAACAGATTTTCAGTATTTCTAAGTCTTTAAAAAATATTTTAAACCTGGGGTGATTAAGAACTTTAAGCTTTCTAGCATTTGACTGCAGGTTTCAGTAGGTAAAGATACATAAATATGTGAAAACCAAGCTTAACAGTTTTCTTGAAATAATTCTTGCCTATGAATCTTACAGGAGAGTCAGAACTAACACGCTTACAGAAGTAGTGATGTTTTCTTGAGTCTTAACAGCATTAAGCACTGGTGATACCAAAAGACCAAAGATAGCTTTATTAAGAAAATCTTTGTGAATTTGCACTATGCTGATAAAAATTCTAGTCAGTATACTTTCAAATGAAAATATCCTGCTGGAGTGCAGTGAAGCTGATAATTTCATCTGAGCACTGCCATAATGACATGCTTTTTTATTTCAAGAGTCAGAAGTGATTATGGTTAGAGTAATTTTAATTAAGTTTCTATTTCTTCATAAAAACTTGGTAGAACATGACAGCAGTTATTAAGATTAACCATTTAATTTCAACACAGGTTTCCCTTTTTAAATGCAGTTTTGAAAAAAAACCCCAACTTTTAAAACTAGATATCCATTTCAGCTGCATTTTGTTTTATGTCTCACATTACTTGTATACTATAAAAAAAACCTCATTAATGTATCTCTATACAGGGTTTCAACCACTTCCTGTTAGAGCAAGTGTCTCTGCATCAGTCATTCACTGTCTTAGTAGTTAAACACCACATTTAAGTATCAACTGAGTGATTCCCAGTAAGTAAAACATGAAATTTTATGATTATTAACTACATCTCCACCAAAGACACAGGATTCAAATTACCATCAATACACTTCAAAATATCTTTTAATATACACAGTATACAACAATATAAAGAATAATTCTCTCCTCAATTATGCTCTTAGTACTAAAATTTCCTTCTCTTTAAGTCTAACTGGCTTGGATATTAGGAATACTTCACTATCACATTGTCAACACCACCATGCCAAAACTCCCTACAAGATACAAACTCACTTTTCTCTCTGGTTTTCTCCACATAAAAATTACAAAATGGTTAGAAGAAAGGACTCAAATATCTACTGCCAGGCTGAAGTTCTGCAATAAACTTCTCCTCTAACCCGGTATATTCACAACTAAAGCAGTCCAAAAGATCCATCTCAGCCAAAAAACATTTCACCTTGAGCAAGGTAATTAAAACAAGCTGTATGTGGAGTGAGATGCTTCACCTTGAAATAAATCAAAGGGTACAGGGGTAAACCACCTGAAGCTGGTAGACAAGTCTTGGAACAATAGCTGGGATCAGGGAGGGAAAACAGTATCAACTAACGCCAAACTGTTAGGGACCCAAACACCATGGGGTAGGTTTCTACAACTACAGAACACCTAACAATCCTCCCTGTGCTCCAGCCACAGTCCAATAATGCATTATTCTCCAAAATACCTGGGAGCTAGCTAAAAAGGGGTCACAAATCTCAGGCATGCAAGGACTGAGGTTCACAATTTGTGGGTGCAGGTGTGTGTCACCAAGCAACATCCACGGCTGCAACTTAAATGCAGGCTTACACCATCCCCGTAGTGATAGGAAACAGAAGCAGAAAACAGTCTGATGTAAAGATGTAATGACCTTAGTACTAATACTATTTAATTTCAAAATACAAATACACAGCAGCGAGAGCAATTCAGGGTCTTTAGGCTTGATTACATCGAAACCAGTGTTACTATATTACATCTTCTATATATATTTTCTGCTGTTAAGTACACTTCTCCAAGTTGCCCTGAGGGAAGCTACAAACAGTGCAGCAAAATAAAAATCAGTTCTGTAATGATAATTTATGTTAATGAACTTAAGCCTTGTCATTTTCAGTAATTATTACTCACATTTGTAGAATCTGGCAGCAACATAACCGGCTGGAGTTCCAAGCAGTACCCACAAAACTACAGCACAGGTCATTAGAGCTCCCCTGTTAGCAGGTGACAAAAATCCCAGGCAAGCAAAAACTGTGAAACAGAGATGCACAATTTTAGAAATTATGTTAGAAACCTTAGACTGTATGTTTGATTTAAAGCCACTACATCAGTTAGCTTAAAATCTGTGCATACCAATGCACAGCTCAGCTCAGCTGTTTCTAATGATTTTTATGAAATTTCTAGGCAAAACAATACTGCTATTTTTACTAGCACCATGCAGTTAGCAGTGAAAAATCATGTACAATCAACTAAATCCTCCCCACTTTACTTACACAGAGTCACAAAAGTCATTATTAAGATTTGCGTGCCAGAGCCTAGAAAAACTGACAACAGCATTCCTTTTCTTGGAGGCCTGAAAATATCACCATGAACCAGTTTCCAGCCAAATTCTTCTTGAGCATCTTCCTGTAAAAGAAATACATCTATTTTAATACAATTGATTGCAACTTAAACAGCCCATATTTAACTGAAAAAATTAAATTCCAAATAAATTTTAGGAACTACATTTTAGACTTACAGTGGAATCCATCTGATTGTATCTTGCAATATCTTTATGCAGTGTCCTCAGCATAATCATAGCTACCATTCCAGACAGAAAGAGGACAATCACCAGGGAATTCATAATACTGAAAAGAAAAAAATAAAAATAAAATGAATGAAAATCATCATTCAAACTCCAGTGTGAACACTTCAATGCAATAAACTTCCTTCTTACCTAAACCACTGGATGTGAGTGTGAGGCATGGATTCCAAAATATAATCCCATCTTGATGCCCACCTGATATTTTTTTCTTCCTGAAAGAGTAAACACATGAACTTCAGATACAGTCAGTATGCAACTCCTACATTTAAAAGTTGATGTTCGTGCAAATAAATCTTAAATCTCATGACTAATTGAAATTTCAAGTTCCATGCCTTACAGGGAATAGTTTAATAACAGCTATCTAGAACAAACATAAGATTTGACAATAGAATCTAAACCAAAATATTTTCTGAATCTGAGCACCTGTGTCTTCTTAAGACATTAAGGCTTACCAAATTAATTTAATTGTGCATACTCCCTTCAAGAACTGTATTAGTTCATCTGGAATGGACTAGCAGAATAATGAAAGAGCATACAGTTTTTAGCACATGTAAGTCCATGTATCAAGAAACTAATCTATGCTATACAGTCTCCAGCATCACACTTCACTCTCTAGATCATGCTCTGTCCAAATTATCCTTTGCTTTCATTCAACCTCATTTCAGTGCCAATTACCAATCCCATGACAAAGAGCTTTTACTCCAGGACAGGTGGGGAAACAAGACTACAGAAGTTACACTGTTAATAGAGGGAAGCAAATTATTCCTTCAGGCATTTCAACAGATTATTAAAAATTAACATTCATTAATCAGAAACACTTAAAAAAAACCCATTTCTTTGCTTCATTTTGCAATGAATGAAAATTTTGCAATTTTCCTTTTTCCTGTAAAAAAGGAAAAAAAGGAAAAAACAGTACAAATCAAGGTGAAGATTGCTATTAAACAAACCATAAACACTATCAAAGAATAAAATTGGCTAGGTGCCTGACAGGCTGTTATTTCAGTAATTTATAACATACAGAGTGTTCCAGTAAAGCCAGGTTTGTTAAAAAAAAAAGAAGGTTAAAAATTTAGTCAAGATCATATATCTATTTCACTCATAAAATAACACCATGTCTCAAAGCAAGCAACAAATTTCTAAACCAGTTATCAATGACTCTAGACAGAACTGCATTCTCCCTCATATCTAAACTGGTTTTTTTTTTTTGTCTTCCTGAGATGACCTGGTCTGCCAACCCAATGGAAATTCAGAAGACTACCTCCAATTGATGTAACACTGTGCACAAGACAGTTGCACACACACAGCTGGGCACATCCTTTTCAAGGACAAACAATAAAATAATATGAAGCTGAGGTCACTCTTAATTACTAACTTCTCACAGGTTTCCAGAAATACTTGCTTTTTGGCATACAAATGCATTTCTGCACCATAACTGATATAATTTCTCAAAATAATTATACAGTATATACATAATATAATCCCTCCTGAGTATATTTCTTATACTATTTATTGAATTCTGAACTCAGAGTAACACGGAAACAGTTTGAGAAGGAGTAGGAAATTTTGATAAAGTTTGTTCAGCAAACTCCATTTACAGAAAAACAAAACAAAATCAAAACCTCCTCTCTTATTTGTCAGCAGAATGAGAAATATTCAGCTATCTGCTGCCTGCAGTTGCCTGATCTACTGCTCTTCCTGGTACTCTTTTGCAGGTTTCCATGGGAGGAAGACCTTGGAGAGAAGGCAGCTTTTGTAGCAGGAGGGCAGAAAATTACCAGCTTTAACCTACCTAAAACAGCAATTTGCCAAAACACACATTTCTCAGACTTTAGAACTTGGATTGAAAAATCATCTACCAGACAACCCAGGTAGATGTAGAAAGTGTGACTCTTTTAAAAACCACATATATGTTTCACATCCACTCTTTGTGTGTTGGTATGCAAAACTGTAATGTATGTGGTTAAATCCCAATCCACCTCTGACATTCCAGTTCAAATAAAGTCTTAAAACTACAAATTCACTATTCTGAGCTAATTTTTAATTGTCCATCTTTATAATTCAGAGTATTAATGCTTGATTTTGAGAGGTAACTACCACAGAAATCTTAGTACTCACATGAAAAGTAACTGAGTATGTGTACGCAATTTTGACTTCTCCACTAGCCTTATTGCTTATGTCCATAGGTACTCCTGAGCAATCGGGGTTGTCTGGATGAGTATGCTTGTAACTGCAGGAAGAAAAGACACAGAATGAAAGCCACTTCACTAACAACATTCTTAAGAAAGAATTTATCCATCTTAGAAAAGCATACCAAGGATTCTTCCCTTAACTATAAGATTTGTACTTAATGTCTCATAAATTTCAGAACTCATAAGGAACATATCCTAAGCTCAGGAATCTCTGAAACTTGAACTTGTTAAACAAGATTTGTCTCTTCTAAAAAGAGCACAGTCTCTAAAGCAGAGTACCTAAAATGAAAGAAGCCTTAGTATTGCTGTGAACCTCCAAAACATTTAAAAAGTTACACCACCAGAATTACTAACTTCTGTCAGCAAAAAACACTTTCAACTGTACCAACAATACAACAAGCTCAGTTATACCATGAAAGACAAGATGCAAAGAAATAATATGACACCAGTTGTGCAAAAGCCACACAGACACCAGAACAACTAGTGAGTGTATCCATGAAATCCTTCTATTCAAATCCTGATTGTTGAAGACATCAAATCTTGCACTCCAGCCAAGCCTGCAGCAGACCCTGGTGGCCTATTCTGACAGAAGACAGAATATTCCCTGGTAGGGAAATTAGGATTCTACATGCATGTACACACACACACACACTCATCACACCCCACAAACAGAAGTTTTATTTTATCTTTTCTTGGTCCAAATAGGAAAAAGTGCACCAAACTCAAGAACAAAATGACATGAGACTGTCCTAACTACACTACATAAATCAACAGGAGAGGTAATCTAAAGGTCACGTATCTGAAAGCATTTCTGACTAGCAGCAGGTTCCCGGATCAAAGCAAGTGTCTTGGGATGGATCACTTTTTGATGACAAGCTACTTTCAACTACTAACCTTTTTGGTTCAAGTTTAGCAGCAACTAGTCTTGCTCCCAGAGCTTCATTTTCCACAACATGGTAATATATTTTTATGTCAACATGGTTGAAAATATAAAAGGTATCTTTTTCATGAAATTCTGACTGCAATGACAAAAGGTTACATTAAACAATCAAAAAATATAGACATGTCAAAGCCTTAGACAGAAGCCAGCATAATAGAATTTTAGACTGCATACAGTTTTTCTGTCAAGAAGTTCTCCTAAAATATGAATGTGAGATACTGGGAATTATAAAGATGGTAAGTGTCTTCTTGCATTAAAAACACAAGTTCGAAAAGTCAATGCTAAGAACAATTGAAAAGTAGAAAAATTAATTTAAAATATTTAATATATATTTATTAATAAATTTCTCTAAATGAAGAAGTCCTATTTTATTTAAGTAGCAAACTGCATAGATAAGTATGTGACAACTCCTGTTACCAGAAGCATTTCATAAATATCAACTATTTTAAAACAGTAAGCGTATTTTTCAGAAACTTAACAGAACCTCCCAAGACAAACAATGCAAATATATGCTCTCTGTGACAGAATCACCTTTGAAACTGAAGATGCACAGGGATGAACAGCAAGCAGCAGCCAAGAATGCTAAATGCAAACCTCAGGTGAAGAGAAACATCACCTTGGAATTTAGTTAGTTAAAGAGATTGTTAAACTCACTAGTAATTTAACAGCTATGTTTACTGAAGTTCAGTTAGTACCTCTTAAGGGTTCTATCCCCGTCCTTTCTATAGAGCACCCCAATTACAGTAATAGTTACATAAATGAAACATTCCAAGAATAGTTACATAAATGAAATGTTCTTCTACCGTACATCTGCTACTCCTTCAAATTATTTTCCTTTCATTAAAAGCAGGTATTAAAATAAGATTAAAATAATATTGTCAGATTACATATTTCATCATAAATGCATCCATTCATATGGAGCCCCATAACTCATTATGGAGGCAATTAAACAAAATTGGCAACCACAGAAACTGTTACCTTTGGTAAGATCTATTAAGTAAAACCAACCATTTTGAAAAAAACCAAAAACTTACTCCAAGTTCTCAGTGACCTTGCCATGGAAGATGTCTATGGTAGTCTAAAGACTCCTCGTTGTATTCTTATCTCCATATTCTTATCTCATACTGCTTTCAGTGCACTTATCTGGATCTCCACCACTATAGCATCTACCACAAGAGAATCTCTGCTTATGCAGAAATCTCGTATTATGTTTTTTCCATCAGCTCCCAGTTTCAGGCAAAGCAAACCTTCAAAAAGTATGCAGAGGTACAAACACACCTATGCAAATTTGGTTCCATGAAAACACTTCTATCCCACAAAAACGTAAAGTCCAAGCCTTCAAACGTTTCGATTTCCTAGGCAATGAAGGATGACATTCTTTCCTTCACCTTTACCCTCCACAGGTACTAAATGCTATGCATGTTCATCCCTTGATCTTTCAGAGCCCTTCTGTACTATGCAGCATAAGAGACAAGGCTCTTAGGTTTAGATCGGGCTTTCAAATTGAGGTATTTGCATAGACCAAAACATATGCCTGTTTTTAGGCAACATGGGTTCTTAAAATAGCAAGGAGTCACCATAGAAACATGACACAGGAGAAATGCTAGTCTCTAAATTAATAAAAAGGGGATATTAAAAAATATATAATTGCATAAACATACATTAATAACACAGGCATCTTTTGGACGGCCATCTTCTGTAATATAACAGCCAATAGGAAAACCAGGATTACAGAACCTCTGTCCATCTTCCACATCATAACACCACGTCACAGGCATGTTGTCCACAATCCTGTAAATGACATAATGACACTTCACAATTTTTCAAAATGTGAAGAATCCAGAAACAAAACTGGATTAACATTAATCTGACCTTGCTACATTCATTACTGGAATATTAACTACAAGAATAGTACTACCCATGGAATTGCACTGATTGCCAATCCAAGTTCCAAATGAGTTACAAGCATGGAGCTCTTCAACTGAAACCACTCTATTCACTGCACTGTTTCATGAAGCCCCCTTACAAAAACAGCCGAAGCAGAAAACTTGCCCAGTCCAAAGTCATAACAATTTATCTTATTATTATTTTGTCTTTTAAAAATGGCCAAAGTCATCAAATTTGCTAAACCAGCTAAAATTGACAATTTCAAGATGAAGCACAAATTTGAAAAAGTCTACATCACATATTATTAATTCTCCAGCTTCCTTATTGCTCTTCCATTGCAAAATACATTTTTTATAGCACTCTTAAAACTTACTTTTGCTATTTAAGTGAATTCCTAATCATTAACTCTATTTATAGCTACCAAAGAGTATGCAACATAGATGATTTGCATTACCAAAAAATTGTAAGCCACCAAACAACTGGAAAAATAGTAACTTTCAAACCTGCTGCTTTTATATTATTGCCTCACAAGATTTATATTCATATCACCTAAAACCAGGGGATTTTATAGGTCAGTTTCAATGAAAATTTCATGGAAGTGCGCACTCCCATGATGAGCTGCAGAAAGTTATAAGACAGTAAGATACAAACTGTATCAACCATGCAACTAACAGTACAAATGTCAAAACCATACTTTTAAACAGAGAAAGGATCCTGCCCCCTCATAAAACGAACTAGTAGAAGACACTAAAACAATTTGTTTTGTGAAGTGTTTTAACTAGATAAAAGATAAATCCCCTAAACACATCATGTAAAGAAGACTTAAAATTCAGTATTAATTGCCCACCCAAGGTATATTTTCAAAGGTATATTAATATACTTTATATATGAAAACATTAGACAACTGCCACATTTTGTGCATCACTAAATCAAAAAAAGGATACCCCACTGAAAGTTAACACAATTTTGTACAACTTACCTAGCTACTGAATGTCTTTACAATTAAGTGCAAAAAGATACTTTAAAATACCTAATTAAACACAAGAATTATGACTTCAGATAACAAAAACAAAGCATTATTTAATCTGATGCATATTGGAACAATCTCTAAATTAGTACAACTTTTCAAAGCACATCAGCAGATGAGGGAGAAAAGAGTAGTATGTGCTGCCTTTATCCACACAACAGGGAGAGAGCTGCATAATCCCAACCAGTAGCTACCCAGCAGAAATAAATCATTGCACTCTTGAGTTATATTGACACAATAGAAAAGGTGAAGACGGGCCCTACAAAAACAAGACTTGCCAGGTTTTCAGGAGATTGTGAAGACTATCACAGTTGCAAACAGCAGCAGCACCAACCAAGTCCTACTCACCATTACAGAGTACAATGAAGTTGCACATTAAGAGCTATTCCAGATTTAGATTCATTACACTTTGACCATATTATATGAGGCCAATGGCATGAGGTTCAACAAGGCCAAGTGCTGGGTTCTGCATGTGGGTCACAACAGCCCCATGTAGCACTTACAGGCTGGGGCAAGAGTGGCTGAAAAACTGCCAGGCAGAAAAGGACCTGGAGTGCTGGTCCAGAGATGTTGCGCATGAGCCAGCCCAAGTGGCCAAGGCCAGTGTCATCCTGACCTGTACCAGCAATAGTGTGGCCAGAAGGAACAGGGCAGGGATTGTCCCCCTGTGCACAGCACTGGGGAGGCCACACCTCAAATCCAGTGTCTAGTTGGGTGGTCAGGCATTGTAACAGGCTGTCCAGGGATGTGATGAAGTCATCAACCTCAGAAGCATTTATAAGACTAGATATGGCACTTAGGGACATGGTTTAGTGGTGGAACTGGCAGTGTTAGGTTAATGTTTATATTTGGTTTGCAGGGTGGCAAGGTTTTGGTTAGCAAGGGGTATAAAAGTTTTTGTAGGAACTACCAGAAATTTTTGTAAGAAATCCAAAGTCTGAGAGAGCCAGTGTAAGCTGGCTCCAACATAGACTCCCTGCTGGTCAAGGCCAAGCATGTAAGACGAGATGCAGCACCTCTGGGAAACAGGATTTAGGAAAGGGATAAACAACAGCATCTGCAGCTGAAGAGAGGAGTGGGAATATGTACAACTCTGCAGACACCAAGGTTAGTGGAGAAGGAGGGGGAAGAATGCTCCAGGCACAGAAGTAAAGATTCCCCAGCAGACCATGGTGCAGCCCTTGTGAGCCAGGCTGTCGCCTTGCAGCTCATGGAGGAGACCACAGGGCAGCAGATATCTACTCACAGCCCATGGAGGACCCCACATCACAGCAGATGGATGTGCTCTGAAGGAGGCTGTGATCCCATAGGAAACCCACACTGAAGCAGGCTCCTGGCAGGACCTGCAGCCCCATGGAAAGATGAGCCCACTTTGCAGCAGGGTTGCCAGGACTCGCAAACCCATGGGAGAGACCACGCTGGAGCAGCCTCTTCTCAAAGGACTGCACCCCATGGAAGGGACCCATACTGGAACAGTTCCTGAAGAGCTGCAGCCCATGGAAAGGACTTGTATTGGGGAAGTTCAGTAAAAACTCTTCCATGGGAGCAGCCCCACACTGGTGGAAGGGCAGAGTGCAGGGAGTCCTGACCCTGAGGAGAAAGGAGTGACAATGTCTGGTGTGCTGACCACAATCTCCATTTCCTGTGCCCCTGGGGGGAGAAGGTAGTGAAAACTGGAAATGAAGTTGAACCTGGAAGAAAGGAGTGGTTGGGAGGAGTTTTAAAATTTGGGTTTATTTCCCATTACCCTTCTCTGATTTGACTGGTAATAAATTAAACTAAATTATCCAATTAAAGTCTCTTTTGCTTTGATGTGTGATCTCTCACTACCCTTATCGTGACCCTTTCACTAAATTTTCCCTCCGCTGTCCACTTGAGGAGGGGAGTGACAAAGCAGCTTCAGTGGGCACCTGGTGTCCAGCTAGGGTCAACCCACCACATGTTTGGACTCAATGATCTTACAGGTCTTTTCCAACGCAAATGACTCTGTGCTTTTATATTTGAAATTTGATCTCCATAACATATGCTAGAGAGATTGCTTGCTTTTGTTAGTGTTTTCCTCTCTTAATCAAAACAAGGCAACATTAACATATTGCAAGTAAGTTTGGTTTGGAGAACGGCTTTCCTTTGCAGCAAAGACATACTGAGCTGTCTTCAAGCAGCAATGCCGGAACAAATTGATATTTTAAGTAGCAAATCATTTTTCACAGCTAATCTTCAAATTTAAAATGACTTGAAGAGATTATACATGTGGAGCAAATATACTATTCAACAGTGTTCTTATATGTCTCTCAAGAACATCTGGTGATGAACATTGTCAGCCAAGATATCAGTATAGCTGTTGAGTCCAATTCAGTATGTCAGTTCCTAATCTTATTAAGTGGCTTTTGAAACCTTAAAAGTACTTTGCACCATCTGTGTTCCCCAGGAATTTCATGATAAATTGAAGCCGGATAATAAACCTCTACTGAATCCTCACTTATGCTACCTTGTTGATCCCTGTACAACATACCTCTGTACCATACTCCTGGAGCATGCATCATTAATCACAAAATCCAGCCACTGCCACTTTGTGAATCTGTGGCTAAGGAGGACTAACAGACATAACCAGGGATTTTTCTCTGGTTCTAAAGTTTTAGGGCAGTGGGCTGAGCAAGGAAAAAAAAACCCAACAAAACAAACAAACAAAAAAAACACAAAAAAACCCCAGTAAAAATGCCATTAAAAGAATTAAGAAATAATCTAAATTTCAAGGAAAGATTTCTCACTGAAAAACAGAATTATATCTTACTTAAATCTCAACAGTCACATTAAGTTAGCTACACTGTTTAAAAAAAAAAGTATACTTAAATACACTAAATATATTTTTTAAACAATTTAATCTATGGGGAAAAAAACCCAAACCACTCTGAAGTATTTTTTGCATGATAAGTTTTACACAGTTCTGTTTCAGCTGCAGTCAGCTTAAGTTATGGGCTTTCCTAAAAAAAATTAATTTCTTTCAAGCCTCATAGCCTTAGGAAGCTATTTTTAACCTACACACCAAAACATACACAACCTTTTATAGCTGAGTCTTTGATGCCAGACTCACATGCATTACTGAAATTCAAAGTGGTGCAAATATTATAAACATATGCAGTATTTAAGAGGAACATAATCAAGTCCAGCATGTTTGAAGCTCCACTTATTTTAGCATTAGGCATATACACTTCAAATCCCTGCAAAAGTAGCTGTACACTTCAGAGTTTCTTTATGGCATCCTTGTTCACCTATCTAAACATATGACTACTGCCTGTTAACCCTTCTGACATAACCTATCAAATTCCTACTACACTCATTTTCAAGAGATTTCCAGAAATATTTACATCAGTGAACCACAGTTTATCCCCACAAAAGGATATCCTGTATCATTTCCTGAGAACAGGAGAAAATGCACTTGTTGCCTTTTCAGCTGTTTCAAAATTGAAAGAATGGAATGTGAGATTACAGAAAAACAGTTAATGACAGTGGCAACAGTCAACCTGCATTATAATACCCAAAAAGTTTAAATCCTATTAGATGAAGACCAACACATTTCTTCCCATAAAGCAGGAGGCCCATATTTGGAATCAGAGCATACCTATGAGTGACATCAGGTAATTCTCATGTATTCCTTGCCCAGACATGCCTCAGAAACTCATACCCAAGTTATTCCTTCTATTCTTGTACCTGAAAGCTGCTGCTGGCAGAGCATGCCAACACGTCAAGCACTAAATAAACACTGATAATGTAGCTGGGTATTTCCAGTGTCAAGACTGAGCCTCCTGATAAACATTTCACAGCTCTTGGATGTGGGTGCAGCGCTGGGAAACTGAAAATCTGCCTGAGACTCAACACACACATTCAGCCTTGCCCCACCCTACCCACTGGACAGGGATTCAATGCTGAGCTGAAACAGAGCCCAAACATGCTCCAAGGTCAATCAGATGGTTACAGAGTGGCTCAGAGAACAGGAAAGGACCAAGTGTTTATTCATTCCCCAAAATTATTTCATTAATTAGTTTTCATTGGTCACCTTTCCCTTCCACATCCATAGATGAGAAACAAACATTCATAAAAGTCTTTTAGAACTGTTGATCCTGTCTCCTGGACACAGCATTTGAAGGTGAGTGCAAGGGCTCTTGAGGAAAACAAAGACAATACAGTAACAGAATAAAGGTCCTGTAACTTTTCTCAAGCTAAGGCAGGACCAAATTCTACATTTACAGGAAAAAGAGCAGCAGTATTTTACAGTAAGCACAAAGTTTGGTGTTTAGAAACAGATTCATTTCCGTTGTTCCTAATGCTTATACTTCAAGTGAAGGAAGTTTCTTTTATGAGGACAAGAAACAATGTAACATTTTATGCAAAAACAGAAGGGGAGGAAATTAAGTGTACATATCTAGTTTTCCATCTGTATTAACTTGCAAACACAAAAGTATAAACTAAATTATCACCAACATACTACATTAACCAAACTATGAATTTTGGTACCAACTTACCAGTGGTGTTGATAATTCAGTAGCATACTTTTTTTCAGAAAGTCTAATTTCTGTTTATCTTCTGGCTTTGTGGTATCATATGTTTTTGTACAAACAGATTTACATGTCTCCCTCTTGTTGAATGTGAACTAAGAAAAATGAAAGACTCATGAGCAAAAAGGTTGTAACAGCTGTCTTATTTCAGTATATAACGATTTCCCCCATACATTTAATTATCTATAGTATTATAATGAAAACACCTAACAAATTACTGAGTACATTAACCCTCCAGAGGAGGTTTTTATGTAAGTGTGTGCTATAAACCCCTCCTGTGCTCACTGTAGGAGCACTACAGCAAGAGCTCCTTGTTACTGACTGAAACACGTTTTCTGACATGATTTACCACATAAGCCAGTTGACTTCACAGCAGACACACTGCCACAGGCAGCTTCAACTGGTAACTTTCTCTCCTACTACCTCTGTAGAAGAGAATGTGAGAGCTTCAGTCACCAGAAAAGACCAGCAAGCTAACACCATTTATAATTCTTCTGTTTTATGTCTGCAATATTTTCAGATCCAGTTCCAAGAAACAAGAGTGCTGAGCAGAAATGATCAGGTTTTGTCAGATCCCAAAGAGAGAAGATAACCTGCACAGCATTTCAGGTTACAGCTCCACGATGCAAAGCACACAGTTACAATTAGGTTAAACTGGCAGATTTCTATTGTGTGGTATTTCAGATGCTGAAGCTTTCTCAGATAAAGCCCTAAATCATCTTCAAGATTCCTTTGGTTACATGTGAATGCACACGTTACCCAACACCCCCTGTCAGAGAACAAACCCTGTAAGGAGATGGTTCTATCCTCTCTCCAAACAAGACTTGGCCAAGGTTTTCAGATGGACGCTTCTTTCCTTCTGCTTGACAAAAGTCAAACCTGAATTAGAAAAAAGATACAAAAATGAATAAAATATTCCCAGCTGCAAATAATGTTCCCAAATCAACATGTTCATCACAAGTAAAGGAACTATACAGCTTTCCCTGTAGACAACAGTTTCTTCATTTAACCTGTGAAGTGTGAAAATCACTATCCTGGTTTGAAAATAAACCAGACAAAACAGAACCAACAATCAAATCTCTTCATCAGCTTCAGAAGCTTCATCTTCTTCACAAGACCGTAGCATAAATTTCTTTGAATAATTAGAAGTTTCCTATTTAAACAGGGATTTTAGACAAGAATTAAATCTTCACTTAGAGTTTAATAATGACTCTGAGAAAAACACATGCAGGCCAGATTCCAGAATTTGAGGAAAACTAAACTAAAATATAAAATAAAATAGCACAGACAGAGACAGCTCCCTTACAACAAACACTATTGAACAGGTTATTACAGTTTCATTCACTAACACATTTAATAGCACATCCTCCACGTTTTTCCAGTCTATTTTTAAATACATCACATTTGTGTTCTTTAAAGTGTAGACGTAACTGGTGCTTAAGCTCCTCAATATTAACAGTCAAAATATTCTTTATAGCAAAAACTTTACATAGTTGTACTAGGCACTGATACATTTTGTGCACTCCTATGATGTGTACAAAGAAAACATTTAACACCTCATTAAGATAATTGATGGGATGTTCGCACCTCATTACCACTTCAACTCATCTGGCCTCAGCAACTAAAGACAGAGGTAATACTTTGATCTACAATGACAACTAATGCAGTAAAGTATCATATATTTATACACATGTATTTTTAACCTTAAGTTACACTACAACAGAGATTCAACCTGCATGAGGGCCTATAAATCCATGCACTAAAGTATGAGCAAAGGCAACTGAGACAAAGGAATGTAGGCATCCATCTGCTCATCAAAAATTCTGCATTTGTAAACTTATGTTAGCAAAATTAATAGCCATGCCTCAGTGGCACACTGCTGCAACAAGACGTAGATATTACTTTTAAGTAAATTAAACCCATTTTTTGGGAAAAACTGACAGTTAAAATAGCACAAACATTATAATATACTTACGCAGTGTATTCGTAGGGGAGCACAGACTCCACTGAGTCAAGTCTGTTCACAAACAGCTCGATTCCAGACTGAAAGAGCAGAGATAATCAGCAGTTATATTTAAAGCACTTCTTCAATTCCCATGGATATATAAAAATAGATTTGATTGAATAAGGTTAAGGAAAGCTGAAAATGTAGGAATTGTGTAATTGTACATCTTGACGTTTAATGAACTATATCTGCTGTGAGTTAGATAGTAAAGCACTATCTAACCATCACAAAAGCAGTGACCACATAACAAAAACACTTAAAGGCTAACATAACCATTCCAACTACAAGATAGCAGGAAATCATGCACAAAAATAATATCCTTAGCACAGCTGCCAGTGTTTAATGTATGAAGTTAGAGTCATATTAGTCATCACCACAACTATTGTATAATAAAAGTATTACAAGAACGTGAAGAAAGCTGCAGATGATACCAATACTTCTCCCCTAATTAAGATGCTCCACAATTTTATCTGTGTAGTAACTAAAAACTGATCTATGAGAATTTCAACGATGTGTTCAGACTGATACAACATTTTAAGTTTGAACAGAATCGCTTTTCAAAGAGAAGGCAAGGATACCCACACGTACCTTCCTATAAAAGATTTTCGGTAACTCTATCAACTCTTGTGTAAGAACCCAAAATTAAGTCTGCTGTAGTTTCATGCTAGTTTGGTGTACATATACATTCATTACAGATGGGCTAGCCCGCTTCTATGGAAAGGGAGAGGTCTCTCACTCTTCCCGCTTAGTCTCAAAATCCCTTCCCTTATTCTAGTCTTGCAGTTACAATAAATTTCAAGTGTTTGCCTTACACTGCTTTTGGCAGTTACCTGCTTGCACAGTAAACCAATCCAACGGGCTTAAACTTTAAAAAGCAGTTCTTAGTATCACAGCAGGCTGTCCTCGCTTTGGCTGGGATAGAATTTTCTTCTTAGTAGCTGAGACAGTGTTGTATTTTGTATTCGGTCAGCAAAGTGTGATAACACACTGAAGCTTTAAGTTGGGGCTAGACAGTGCTTACCCTGAGTCAAGGACTTTTCATTTCCCAGGCTCTGCCAGCACTGAGGTACACAAGAAGCTGTGAGGGAGCATGGGCAGGAGAAGCTGACCTGAACTGGCCAAAGGGCCACTCCATGCTGTGGAATGCCACACTCAGTATATAAACTGGGAGAGTTGGCTGGACAGGCACAATGGGCTGGGCATCCATCAGTGGGTGGTGACTAGCACAGTTGTACTGTGCAACTTGTTTTGCCTGGGTTTTATTCCTCTCTCTCTCTCCGATTCATTAAAATTATTATTATTATTTTTACTATCATTAGTAGTATGATTATATTTACTTTATTTCAATAAAACTGTTCTTATTTCAACTCACAAATTACTTTTCCCCTCAATTCTCCTCATGATCTCACTGGGGTCAGCAGGGAACGAGCAGCTCTGTGGTTCTTAGTTGCCAGCTAGGGTTAAACCACAACACAAATTCAGCTGCCTAACTGTGTAATCAGACAAGAGCTGAAGAGCAAAACAAAGGTGAATGCCCTCCAGAACAAGCCCTCAACCTTTTCAACAGCAAGCCATCTATTTTCTTACCAACAGAAGAGCATTTCCTCCCTATGAAAACTCCCTCAAGTTTAGCAAAACCAAGAAAATCTGGAGGAAAATAAGAGATGGAAATGTTCACATGTATCTGCAGCTCAGATACTTCAGTTGGGTACTGTGTTTTGCTGATATACTTTAGCTGTCCATGTGCAAGTCAGGATGCAGTCCTGGGAGACACAGGAAGTTGTGTGAGCTGTTAGCATGATCCACTAAGTGAAGACACACCTTGAGGCTCATCTTTCCCCTGACCTAAGCCATGCAGACCGGCTGCTCTCCTCTGGGTAGTGCACGCTTGCCATAATTCTGTAAGCCACTTCAACTCCCTAAAACAGCAGGAAACTAGAGTGGCAAAAAGTTAGATAGTTTCCTGCCATGTTAAGCTCAAAAAAACAAGTAACAGCTGGGTCAATGCAGAGGAGAGGAACACATTGCCCAGAGGAAGACAGGAATGAAATCTCTCACTCTCAGCAGCAGGGAATTAGGCTGCCTCAGCTGGCCACAGAACCATGGCCTTAAATCAGATATTTTCATAAGAGATTCATGTGAATGCTGCAATTTTTCTTAAAAATTATATGCACTACTGCAGATCAGCATATTTGATGAACCATTTCCCATACAACACCAAGCCCTTTTTGGAACAATCAGTATCTTTTAAAAGTGAGTAAGTATTCTTAATCTTCAGACAAGAATTACTATTTAAGTCTGCATAGATGCCATTCCATTTCTGTTGTTATTTCAACCAAAACCAGAAGAAACAGCCAAACTGAGTTTGCCCATGCAGATTAGCAGAAACCTGCAGAAAGGGGGAAAGCCACATATCTCATTGCTCTTAGCTACATGCCCCATTAACATCTCATCCCATCTCACCAACAGAGGACAGGAGATCAAAGGGATCATAATAGACAAATAGTAAGTATTGAGATCTGGCATGTGGATTGAAATCCTCAGGCAGAGGAAAATTCACTATTATTGACATTGCAATTAACAGTGATAGCTGCAAGAAATCTGTGAGAAATGTAAAAAATGAAGCCTGTCCAAGGAAGGTTAATTTAATCCACTTACATAAATATGATACAGCAATAATCCAACCATATATTGTTTTTCCTTATCAGGGACCAGAGTACATTCAGCTGCAGACAACATGGAGAGTATTAGACGTGAAGAGTGCTTTAGACTTCTCCATATGCCTGTGTCTAATATGGAAATTGATAAGAGGTGGCTAATTGCATAAAGAATTTTTGCACTACTACAGCTGTTGAGGTGTTCAGCTGCCTGCTAGTGGTACATTTACATTATCCAAGTACCTCTCTTCACATT
Organism: Parus major; assembly: GCF_001522545.3. Taxonomy (NCBI): domain Eukaryota; kingdom Metazoa; phylum Chordata; class Aves; order Passeriformes; family Paridae; genus Parus; species Parus major. The sequence continues at coordinate 38,810,153 of NC_031768.1, forward strand.
CATTAAATGATAAATTCTCAGAAGACAAACATTTTGTATGTGTTGTATGAAGAATAAAAACAGAGGCTTCTGAGGAAGATCACCCTATAAGTGTCTCAGGATGGTTACAAAAGATAGTAGGCTACATGGTTCACCTGACTTAAAAAAATAAATCTTTCTTCTACAAGCTTAAAAAAGGGATAATCCAAACATTGCAATGTTTTCCAGGGATGCTGTGAAAAAACACAAACTTGCAGCTTGAAAGCTTCAGCCCATATTTGAAAAAACCCCATTCCTTAAGAGGGTGGTGCAGCACTTCAACAGGTCATCCAGGGAGGAGATGGATACTCCATGCTTGCTTGTTTCCAAAGCTTAGACAAAGGTAGAGCTGAGTTGATCTAGTGTTGAAAACAGCAGTGCTTTCTGTCCTCTCATGCTGCTGGCATGAGGTTGCAGTATGTGACCTGCTGTAGCCACTTCCAAACATCATTTCTGTGGTACTATAAAAGAATGTCTACAGCATATTCTACTACTACAAGCGAAGAGCCTTCATTATGTGCTTGGCTTATTCCTGGTTCTGCTGATTCAGGACAGCAGAAGAATAAAGTCAGCACACGGTATTTACCAAAAGCATGTAGTTTAAGCAGGCTCTTATTCTGAAGAATTATGAACCAGTGTTTCATGCAACACAGAAGCTGAGAGCTCAGAAAGTGAAAGCCACTTTCTACAGTAGTAAGACTATGGATTGTAAAACTGATTGGTCTTTAACCTTCTCATTCGAGTATTAAAGCACAGTCTGCTGTAATTTCCATCACAGCAGCAGGAAACAATTTCAAAAGGTGCCCCAAAGGAACAAAGAAGATTTTTTCATCAGAGGGCATTTACATTAATGGTCTCCACCAATACTCTTACAAATGAGTTAGTTTGTTATGCGAACTTTGCTCGTCACTTCTGCAGGCATGAAGGTGAATTTAAGCTTTGACACTCCGGGGCCTTGCTACAAGCCCCTACACTTCACGTTCCTACAGCCAGGAAGACACAGCAAGGAAAGTGTGACTGGATGCTTACTTTGATATCTGCTCTCGCCACCAGCTGCTCACTCCTGCCAAGAACCACACACACACCCCTCAGCATGACTTGTCACTGCCACTATTGCTGCACCTTTCCTGCAGGGATTTGAAAGGGCTCAAGAAATAACCGGCTGGAGCTTCCTACTTCCCCGACGCGGCCGTAACTTACAGGATGAGCCGACAGCTCTCTCCTTCCCTGGAAGGGATCGCGGTCACTACCCAGCCAGGCCGGAGCTGAGACAGGCAAGTACCTCTGCCATTCCCCTGGGTCCTCCGTCTCATCGATTTCCTTTTCAAGGATCAATGACCATAAACTAAAACACGAGAAGTTACACCTCATGACGAGGAAGGGCTTCTTTACACTGAGGGTGGCAAAGCACTGGCCCAGAGGGTCACGGAATCTCCCCCTCCGGAGACATTCATACGCGTTCGTGGACCACCTACTCCCGGCGACTCTGCCTTGGCAGGGGGGTTGGACCAGACGATCTCCAGAGGTCCCTTCCAACCCTAACAATTCCGTGAGTAACTTGAGCACAGCGGGAACCGAACCACGCTCCGAGTCCCCGCAGCCACAGCCCCCGCACCGCCGGGGAGCCTCGGTACGGCACAGCGGGGCGGCTTCAAACCCTGCGGACAAGCCCCACTACACAGCCCCGGCGGCAAGGGGACAACACCCAGGCCGCGCCGCACCCGGGCGGCCTCAGGGGCCTCCCCTCAGCGCTCCCCGGGCTCACCTTGCACTCGGGCTTCTCCTTGCCGGCCTCGCAGAAGTTGACGGGCGCCAGGCCCGGCAGGTAGAAGGCGGCGGCGGGCGCGGTGGCCGCCGCCAGCGCGGCAGCGATGAGGAGAAGGCGCCGCAGAGCCATGTCGGGCCGGGGGGCGGCGGGGCTGGGGCCGGCGGGGCCGGGGGTCGTTGGGCGGCAGCGGGGTCGCGGCTCCGTCTCTCGCCCCCCGCGCCCGCCCTGACGCGGCCGCGCCGCTTCCGGCTCCCCCCTCGCGCGCGCGCGCGACACGTCGTCACCCGCCGCGCGCGGGACCGCCTGACCGAGCGCCGGGGGGGCGGGGCCGGTGCGCGCGTTCGCTTCCGGGGTGTCTCGCGCCCCCGTTGCCACGGCAGCGCGGCCCCGACCCCGCGGGAACGCGTCGGGAGGAGCCTTGCTGGAGGGCCCGGGGTGCTGATCCTGCCCTTCTCCTCAGCCCGGATCCAGCCTGGGTCCAGTTCTGGGCTCCTCAGTACGAGAGAGACGGGAGCTCCTGGAGCGGGTCCAGCGGAGAGGGACAGAGATGATCAAGGAACCGGAACATCTCTCTTACCAGAACAGGCTGAGGGAGCTGGGCCTGTTCAGCCTCGAGAAGAGACGGCTCCGGCGGGACCTCATCAGTGTTTGTCAGTGTTGAAGGGAGGGTGCCAAAAGGATGGAGCCAGGTTCTGCTCGGCGATGCCAAGCAATATGACGAGAGGAATCGGGCAGAGACTGATGCACGGGAAATTCCACCTGAACATGAGGATGAATTTCTTTACTGTGCCGAGTGACTGAGCTCTGGAGCAGACCACAGAGGTTGTGGAGTGTCCCTCACTGGAGATACCCAAGAACCATTTGAGCACAGAGCCGTGTGCTGTGGGATGACCCTGCCTTAGCAGGGACGTTGGACCAGGTGTCCCACTGCAGTCCCTTCCAGCCTGACCCATTCAGTGATGCTGTGAATGTGCACAGGTGATAGACGGGAATGGTGCTCAGCTGCCATTCTGGACCCCTGCACCTGGGCAGTCAACCCCGGCAAAGCCTGGGTCCACCAATCCCAGTCAGGCTGCACTGGCTTCATGCCTGTCCTGCAGTCCTTGCTTTTTTAAAAAATTAATTTTGTCATTTTTAAAAATAAATTATATATTTTTAAGTAACTTTTATCTGGTTGGTTTTTTAGTTTTTGGTGGGTTTTTTTGTTTGTTTGTTTTTGGTGGATTTTCTTTATTTTCAAGGGTTTCACTGAGAAGAGAGAACTGCCATGTCCAGCCTCTCTTGGCAGCACCCTTGAATTCCCAATAGTTTTTAGTTCAAGAGTTCCTAAGTGAGGAAGGGGTTGTTAGAATATAGAATTAATTTCAAAGCACTGAAACAAAGCAGGAGCTTCTTCTAGATGCAGCAGGATATGCTTGTCATTGAAAAGACAGGGAGGGGGGGAAGCAAGGCTTTTTTAAAACAAAAATATGAAAAATTTCATGCAAAATACAATCTTTTTAAAATAGAAAATCCAGTCTTTATTCCTCACTTCTCTTCCCATGGGCTCTTGTGGGGAATTAATGACCAACAGAGCTAGGTAGGGAGCAATCACCCCTGAAGTCTGTGTGGTAAAGGAGGCAGGATGGCCTCTCATGCTGTGAGACTATGGCATAATCCTGCCCATACCAGACCCAGGGCAAACAACATCCCTGTCTGCTTTTGGTTTTTTAAATTCTCATGGGTGGACAACTCTTCACAGTTTTCAAACTGAATTCTCAGGGTGAGACATAGAGCTGGCTGAGTGGAGCTGGGGAGGAGGCAGGCAGACAGACAGACAGATGTTGGCTGTGGTGGTTGTCCACTGCAGCTGAGCGTTCAGCTGTGTCCCAGTTCCCTCCATGTCACTGCTGTCATATAGCACTGACAAAAATCTACTGAAAAAAAATCCCCACCCAAAAACCCCCACCCTATAAGAGGGGCAGATGTAAATGTCTGTTTTGATAATGTAGGAGAGGACATTGCTCAGATAATTATTTTACCTTTCCCTACTTCCTAGAACATTCCATCAGTTTGGGTTTGTGCAGCTTCAGAAACTCCAAACAACACCCTCTCAATACAAATACAAAAACTATTTTTGTAAATGCTGCAGCATTTCCACTAATTGCCTTGGTTCTCACAACCTCTTTTATTTCATTTCTGCTATTTATTACAGGGCTCAGGGGACACACCTGTTGATCACACAATCCTACAGTAGCCAACCTGTCTAGGGCAGGGTGAAGCTTCAGGTGGGTCAATTCACCCAGCATCTGACCAAATAACAGGGTTGAGCATCTAAGTACCTAGACCACATAACACAGTCCTTAGGTAAGGTTATTTAAAAAAAATCTTTATGAATTTTCAACATTGCACAAACCATTCTTCAAGTTTGAGATTAATGCATGTTAATTTATAGTCTATACATTAAATATTTTTGAACTCTCTATATATTTATATATAGAGAACTCTCTATATATTTATATATATATAAAATACAAGTTATTCCTCTACCTTTCTCATTCCAATTCCTACTTGTCTCATCCTGTAGATATCCTAAGAGCACAATTATAAGATCAAGCCTTATGACAAGCGCAGCTGGAGAAGAAATCCCTGTTCCCTCTTTTTATTTAAAATTACTCATGGTTAGGATAATCAGGTTGTAAATGACCCAAGTTCAGTTTCTTTTCTGCCACAAGGGAGTTCAAACGTATCTCCCATTTCCCAGGTTAATATTCCAAGCAAATTACTTTTGTGGGCCTAATTCCATTCCTTTGCATGAGAGAATATTTAAAAGCCTTTGGCCATCTAATCCTCCTCTTCCTTGAGAACGCTCCGAAAGCTGCGCCATGAGTAGGAGTTGCGGTGTGTGCATAAATGCTTTGTGATCTGCTTAAATCCCTCTTCTTGCTCTGCCTTCGTGACTGCAAAACCTGCTGACTCAGAGCTATTTTAAGGACTGCTCTGTCAGCTGGTCCAAGCAGCATTTCTGTGGATGTGGTGCCATATGCTATGATGCTCCCTCCTCACTGCTCAGCAAAGGTGATGTGGAAAAACAGTTTGGAGCCTATTTATTTTGGAGCAACTATAACCATGGGTTACAAAAAATCCCAGGAATGGCCATGGTCCTTGAGATCCAATTTGAAGCTGGGCAAAACCCATCCTCTCTAATCTAATGAGAAATTCAGTGGGAACTTGCTTGATAATTTTTCTTCTTTAATTTCCCTGCCGCGAGTTTTATAGCCGTAGGTTATCGTTCAGGGGGTGTGGTTTAAGTAGTGGAAGAACAAGTATCATAGGTTTTATCAACAGAAATTTCAAGGTTATGCAAGACTGTGAAATAAAATGCAAGAAAAAAATACTGTCTCAGAGACTAACAAACCAACAGAAGACAATGCAAAAAGGCATTCTGTTTTTTTGTCCTGGTAAATTATTGTCATAAGAAAACACAAAGATAAGAATATAGAGCAGCTGGAAACTTCTGGGGACATAAGTGTCACTCTTAGAAAAGTGTTACCACTTCTTTTTGTCAGAAAGTATGGTGAATACTTTTGCTATTCTTGTAGTGGTTCTCACATTTTCCTGCTCATGTCTGGGCTCCAAGGGGTGCCTTCTTCATCTGAGAATTCACAGTTCCCACAGTTTAGCTCTTCATTTCAGAAACAAAGTCCCCAAAGTCCCTCATATTCTATAGCTCAGTGACTAATGCCTTCTCCTAGCATATTCCCCCTTTTGCCTGAGCACCTTAGCAGCCAAGCTGTGAGGCTGTTCCACTTGCTGTGGAACAGATAAATAATCCTTGCTGTGGAACAGATAAATAATCCTTGCTGTGGCAGGTGCAAGCGCACAGTTGTTTCCCCCACTACAGGTTAGAGTTCTGTTCCAGTTTTAGTACCAGAAGAACAAAATAATGCTCTGTTGCATAATGTTTAGGGTGCTATCTGGATACAACTAATGTCCATTTTGCTGCTAATTGTAGTTTCAACTTCCTTTTTTTTAGCTTTAATATAAAATACCTGTTTGCAGCCTGGAACCCGAAGCTCCCCTAGCAACTGAAATAAAGAGATTTGTAAATAAGTACATTCTTTTTCTCTCCCGAGATAACCAACACTAACAACAACAAATTTCATATTGCTTGTCATTCATATCTGGGGGGAAATGCCCTGCTGTTAAGTAGCCCTTACACTGGTAGGTTGGCCATTTTCTATAAAATGAGAAATAATGGTGAAGACTTCATCAGGGCTTGGTGGCATGCAAGGTGTGCTTCTCCTTCAGGCCCAATCAGAGCCACAGCCTCTCAGGAAAGACTTGTCCTTTCATTACCTAAGTAAACAAGGCGGTGTTCTGAGTAGTCACAAGGTGCGCAGAAACTCATCTGGTTGTGCCACTGCTGATTTTGTTTGGTTTTTATGACTTGCAAGTCTGGTTTTATGGCACCATATTTTTTTTTTATTATTATTTTTTTTAATCTTTGTTCAGGCGTTAGACTGAGCGCTTCCTGTGATTTTATGACCAACTTCAAATTAATATTTAACATAAATCCTTTCAGGCTTATGTCCTTTTTCCCCTCTGTTGTACAGGGCACTAGAAATATGCAATCAGTCCAATGCCTGACTCTAAGTTAAAAAGAGAAAGGACTGACTGAATAAAATAGGTAAAGAAGAGTTCTGTCAGGTAAAAACAGCTAATTAATTGCATCTAAAAAAGAAAACGCTGAGACAATTAGAGTATATTTAAAGGTAAATTCAGCTCAGCTGCCTCTGCCTGAGCAATGGGGCAGACAGAGCCTTCGGAGAAATGAGCATGCCAAGAGGGAAGTGGTGATGCCTTGCAGCAAACACAAGCCAGACTCCTCCGGGAGGGAGAGGGGACACGTGGCACCAGCCAAAGCAGCCTGCACACTCTGGACCTTGGGAGCAGCTACGTTTATGACTCATTTCAGCTGTTGCTATTGGTAAGGTTTCTGTGAGGTCCCTGGTGAGTTTTAAACTGGCACAAAAGGAAGTGTGAGAAGATTGCTGCCTGCCTGGCTCACATCTCCCATGTTTGGAGTGGGTCTGGTTCAGGCTGCACCAATTAGTGTGTAAAAGTATAATGCTGTTAACATCAATATTAATTACAGAGACTGTAAAGAAACAAACCCTTATGCTGTAATATGTTTGTGGCTAAAACAAAGAGAAATGCGTTATTTTTCTAGATCTGTGACCCCAAATCAGTTGAGCTGGTTACCTGTTCAGCGGTGAGCATGGTCTTGTAGTTTTACTGCCATCTTAAATGCACAGTTTTATTTAAGTTTTCAAGCTTGAATCACTCTTAGTGGTCACTGACTTCTATCAACTGGGAAAAGAAGAATCTGCTGTAGAATTTTTTCCTCCAAGAAGACACTGCTCAGGCTCTTTGACAAGAGTTAAACTAGATCTCTTGGGAAAAAATAATTTTAAAAAGGTATTACAATCTGTTTATAGCTCATGAATGGGAACACACAGAGACCATCTGCTTATTAGAAATTAATCTGTGGTTTACAGATTAATTTCTAATTTACAGAACACTTTCTGAAGTGTTCTGTCCTTGCCCTGTATTCTCCCATGGCATGACAATAATCACACTTGTAATCAGCCACAATCACCGATAAAGGTATTTACCCAAGGCCAGTTCCTGGTGGTGAATTTTGCACTTCAGATGGTGAGAAGCCTTATGGAACAGCACAGTGAAGGCTGCAGAGCTGAGTTAAGATGCATCCACTGGAAATCTAGACATAAAAGCATTGAGGCAGTTAAATCCTTCTGAGATGCCTATTTTTCCACTAATTTCAATTGAGAATTATGTTCCAAATTAGGAGCTGGGTATTCAAGTATGTTGAGTTTTCACTGTGCTCCTTAGGTCTTAATTTCAGTCCTTGAATTTTGTAAGTGGAATGATGGGTATTTATAGAAAGAATATTTGTAGCAATGATTTCCCCCCACCAGTGCTGCAGGAATTACTTTGCCACATGTCTAGCACTGCCTGGTATTTGCGTATCTAACAAGGACTATACAGCACTCCATAAGAAGCACTGCTTAGAAAGGGAGTTTCTCAATAATCCCTTCTGTTCCTGGAATTTTGTGCCCTGAAGTATGAGAAAGGTGATCTGTTGTAACTTTTAAGCTTGCTTTATCCATGTGATCTAAACTATGACTCTATGACTGTTCTCCTGAAAGACTTGAGCTCTTTTAGATTTCAAAATATTTTGGTCTTGGATACGAAATAGTGTAATTACCTTGTTAAATACATGATGAATTACATACCAAAAGTTTGTTTGTTTTATTTGTTCTTTCCAAATCTTTAGATTCTGAGTTTCATGTCCTGCTCCTAGTATTGAAAAAGGGGGTAGATGACAGGGCCCAGTTTCCCTACTTTGCATCACCGCAATTCTCTTATGACTACTTCTTACACTAACCTGACTTGGGCAAAACATCAGCCCTGGTATTTGTCAGGCTCTGAGGATCATTCCTATTAAAATTTTAAAAAAAACTCCTGAGCAGACTAAAATGTTCTTTAGTACACAAGGTTTTCAAATAGTGAAGAAAGTGGGACTGGGGCAAAGCAATGCTGGAGGGATAGTGAGTGATACCCCTTGGGATCAAACCTATGTTGAAATAGATCTATGGGGAACCAGCAGATAAAATGATTGTTGTCTTAAATGGCATCAGGCTGGTAGCTTATAGATATGTTACAGGAACATCTATGAGTTGTCTTTGTCCTGTCAGGCAGTTGCAATGGTGACAGCTCTGTGGGACTGTTGTACTACATGAAGGGGTGGGTGGGACTGCAAACATCCTCCCGAGGATACTCCTGGTGGGAAGGTGGCTTGAACAGTCCCATGACCAGGCATTGAACATTTGGACCACTTACCTGGGCTCAGCCCCTGCCTGCAAACACTGGGCCACATGCCTGATTCCTGCCTCTCACCCTGGGGTCAGAGCAAGTGGTGCATAGCAGGAGATGACTGAAAAGGTCATGAAACAAGCAGCTGTCAACTGGTGAGGCAGCAGGCAAGTAACCTTGCTCCATTTTATGGTAGTGCTTCACCTGCAAGTGCCCGCTGTGAGTGAAATTGCCTGGGCTGGTGCTGTCCTTTATCAATTTCACTCTCAGCAGGCTCCGCAGGTGAAGCATTTCATTGTGGGAGTCGGACTGCTTTCTCCTTGACAGCCTAAAATAGAAAGAGGAGAAAGGAAGGAAAGTAATAAGCGGAAAAAAGCAAGACGGAGAACCACAAAAAGCAGGATGTGTGTTAAATGGGAATGGCAGTGCAGTGCACCTAGCCCTTTAAATTGGGGAGAATTTGACACTGAAAAGAGTTTTGCTTAGCTCTTGTAAGCTTGGCACTTAGAAGTAAAAGAAGTGAAAGGACATTGCAATTAGAAGAATTTAATTGAAAAATTAGCATGAATAATATTATGTTTAAAATACCATGTAAAATGATGTGGGTAGAACTAAAGGATAATTTTCTTGATCATCAGCCTAACAGAATTTTTTTGTGGCTGTTTCTGTTAGAAATACAGGCAAAAACCTTTTCTTGTGTTTGTGAATTCTGCATTTCAGCTATAGGCACCTTGTTTTTTGTGGATTTTGCTTGTTACTGTGCGTGCTGCAATGATACCCCAGAGAGCAACCTGTGTCTTTGAGCCCAGAGCATGCCAAAGAAAATGCTGATGATTTAAGACAAAGAGATGGGTTCTCATTTGGCAGTCCAACAACTAGTCTATTGAACACAGCCTCAAATAGGTGCAGGGACAAGAATCAAGGGTTGGGCTAAGGGCACAGCGTGAAATATGGGGTAAAAGGGGGAGATCTGAGGGTCGAGGTTGAACAGAGACTAGGGATAGTGGTGCAGGGGAGTTCTCTTCATTGGGAGAACAAAGGGGGTAACAGGGGTGGAACAATACGGCAAAACAGCCAGTGAGGGTTAAGGGAAAGAAGAACATTCTGGGAAGGGTTCATGAATGGTAAACAGGGGCTGAACAAGGGTGACATCAATCCCCACGCACTATCAGAACACTAGAACCCAAAAGGCACCGACATGTGGCTGCAAAAAGCCCATGGTTTCTTACTCTTTTCTTACTCTATTCTAGTGGGGCATCTCTCCCCTCTTGCCTCTGCCCCTCCAGGATTGAGGCATTTTGGTAACCGGCCCCTGGGCCTCCACATTTTCTGAGGCTTTTTTTTTGTTGCCCTTTCTTAAGATGATGTGTAAAACTTTCAGTGTTTCTGGTTTCCTGATGCTAGTTTCCTTGGCTTCAGAGAGAAATTCAGCAGCCAAGATGAGAACTGCAAAATCAGTATCTGCATCTGAGTATCTGACTGCCCGTTACTGTGGAAAGAAGTGCATTGGTTCAGGGACGGGGATGCCAACACAACTTTAAAGTTCCCAGATTCATCTCTTTCCAGTCAGTTACATCCTAGGTCTTACTGGGAGTGGGGGACAGCACAGAGCCAAAACGTTTGAGCCGTTTCCTGGCTCCTAGTGGAAATGCTTGCATGGAGAAAAGGAGTCTGATTGCAGAGCCACAAGCATCTTCTTTGTGCGCAGCGGGAAAGTGATGCCTGTAACTCCTATAGGATATACCCCACAGCACTGGAAACTCTGTCCTAGATATGTGTTCAGGAGGCAATTACAATGTGTAGCCCATCCCTGAAGTTTTGTGGATAAAGAGCAGGTTTTTTCTGCAGTGACATGAGGTGTGTGCAGCTGTAGCTGGTGGCTTGTGGTTTGCTGCTGGTTAATGTGGGAAAACTGGATGAGAGGCTGCTGCTGCTGAGAAAGGTGATCTGAGTGGAAAATCACAAATCAGCAGAGCTCTTGAGCTTCAGGAGAGGAGTGAGTAGAGGCAATGGACTAATGAACTTAAACCAGAAGACTTCAACAGACTAAAAGAATTGGTAAATGCAGTCTTGTGGAAAGGAATTTTAATGGGAAAGGGAGCCCTGGAGAACTCTCAGCTCCTAAAAGAGGCACTGAAGATGGGATGAAAAACCACTCTGATGCAGGAGACTCCCAGCAGGAATGGGGAGAGGCCAGTGTGACCACCTGGAAAGATGACCTGACAGTCAAAAAGGTATAAATGGTATAAAAGATGGCTTGCAGGCAGTACAAGGAAGGCTTCTGATGCTGTCCCATATAACACTCTGCCGGGTAAACTAGGGACATGTGGTCTTCATTAAACTGCTGCAGAATGGGGCAAAAAGGAGGCAAGGGATCAGCCAAGTATGTGGAAGACAGAAGAGGAAGAAAGGTGTGGAGAAAGAAGGTGGCACAAAATGGAGTAACTTTGTTTCCTCTAAGAATAGCAAAATAATGTCCAGACTAAAAACTTAGCAAAATATTACAGATCTAGTGTTGTAGTTTCATGCAAATGCCTTTGCCTTCTTTGCAATGGTGTGTGACTGTAAACAGAACGGGATTTGCTGGATCAGTCAATACAAACCTGCCCTAAGCAGACAAAAATATTAAGATCTTTTGCATGAAGCTTTTTGTGTTCCCAAGTGAGGGAGAAAAACAAGCAAACCTACTGCAACTCCTCCCATAATGAATTCCCTTTCATATTTTAGAAGGTGGGGTCTCTAAGCATCCAAATTTGAATGATTAGAAACAACCAAGAGGTTGTTTCTACAGGGTGGACTGCAAGAAGTGGTTTTGCCAGCTCCCAGACACAAACTGGTTTAATAAGGTTATGTGGCCTCATTTGCAAATAAACTTCTTTTTTAGGTGCCCTCATTACCCTTTTCAAAGTGATGTGTTAGGAATGCTTAGATATTTCAGGGGAAAGAGTACAGCAGGAGAGGTAAGTCCTCCTATAGATTTTTGTATAAGTTCTCTGCTGATACAATTTTTGAAGTATCACATGCTTTAAAAATTATTTGTATGTCCTACTCAATAACAGGAAGGAGGTTAGTGTAAAACTTAATTAAATTAGCAATCAATGGGATTAGGATGTCAAAAATTGAAGTAAAACACCAGGTAGGGGAATTATTATCTCTGCTATTCCATATTATTACTTCATTGTAAACCAGAGGAATACTGGAAATTTTGAATTACATGCTGATTTATATCTCGCCAAAGATAATAAGATTATGTGAAATACAGATAAATGCAAAACTACTTCTTCAATTTATGATTGGTGGGAAGAACGTTGATCAGATGTGAAAAAATCCATGCATGTTATTTACATAGGAAAGAGACAGAAATGCTTGTGAAGTTCTGGTGAAATGAAGATGGCTCTCAGTGACCTTTTCTCTCTGGAAATTATAGTATGTTCCCTGGGAGGTTTACTTAGCATGGGTCACTGTGCAAATAGGCAGGAGCAGGAAATAGCAGCTCTAACAAAAAGAATCGCATGTGACAGGTGAATTTGCTAACAACACAAATCTCAGTATACCTGTAATGAAAATCATCTCTAAACACTCCTACATGATGGGTAGGTCTGAAAAGGTTACGTGGCACTGCTTAGAAAGATATGTTTGTTTGCCATTCTTGGCTTTGGGTGAGCATGAATACAGTGCAGCGCTGCAGAGAAAATGGAAAGTAACACAACCCAAAATCTGTTAACAACAAGAATTTTGCAAGTCAGCTTTCTTTTTCAGTTTCAATGGTCTCCTAAATAGCATGACTTTGCAACATGCAGAACAGTTATACTCTTAGATTAAAATACTAGAAAATTTAAGTGTGGAAAGGGTAATTACTATTGTGACAGTACACGGTGCTGCAGCTGTGTTCACAGATTCTGAAACTGGGTGCACTGGCCAGTACATTGTATGTTGGATGCTTGACAATGCTGTTTCAGCAAGGATCGACTTCTATACTGTTCCTCCTTCATATAAATGAGTAAGTGCAGAGTGGTAGTCTGGCAGGCTGACAATGCATTTGACACAGCAATCTATGGATTCATATGAATTGTAAGACCTCTTGGTGCTGTATTTGTGTCTGAAGCATGTGCTTCAGAAGTTTTGTAAGCCAAGAAAAAAAAAAAGAAAGAAAGAGCAATCTGTGCTGACTTGGCCTGCCAAAAATGGTGAATCTGGAAGCAATTACAGAAAATCAACAGCTGAGTCTGTTAGTTCCTCGGCACCTTGGGTGTGGTGGGAAAAGCTTTGTGAGGGACACAGTTGTATTTGTGTGATCTGGCTGAATGGAAGACACATGCAGCTGAATATGCAGCCTGTGCATTCATTGATTCAGGTTGGGTGACATGTTTGGATTGCAGCAAGTTGTCTACATAGTGTTGCATTGACTGTTTGCAACTTCTCCTGAAATTCCAGCCATGCTAGTGAAGTAGGCTTCTGAAATCAAGAAATGAGGGGGTAGAAATGTTGGTTGGATGGCACGCTGAAGATCACCCCACTCAAAGGTGGACTACCACCACTGTTAGGTCAGCTGTGCCTTTATCCAGCCAAGTTGTGAAAACTCTCCAAGGCAGGAACTGTCACCGCTTCCCTGGAGCATCTAGTAAAGAAAGCTTTCCTAATAGCAAGCCTGACCCTCCCCACCTGCCATGTGTGCCTGTTGCCCCTTGTTACATTCTCTGAAACCCCCAAGAATCTGGATCTGTCATCTTTGAACCTTTTTTTCAGGCAGACATGGGCTGCTGTTCCATCAGCATTTAGGTTTCCCTTCACTGTGAAAAACAAGCCCAACTCCCTCCCCCTCTCTCATGCTGCATCTGCACACCAGACACTGGACCATAGTGGCACCCCTCGGCTGGACCTTTCCAGTTTATTTCACATCCCCCTTGAGACAGGAGTCCCAAAACTGGATGTTGTACTTCACCTGCAGACTTACGAGTGCCATGCAGACATCCAGTTCATTCTGCTGGCCACCCTCCTTCCAGCACTCTGACCATGCAATCTGCAGTTAGTTATTTGCAATAAGATCATATTCTAGTCTCATGCTCCTCTTGTCACCCACCATAGCCCCCAAGTCCTTTCCAGCACAGCTGTTTCTTCACAGCTTGAAGTTACTCTGTCCCACACACAGAACTTTGAAATGTCTCCTTGTTGAACTTCATAGGATTGCTGAGATTGCTGTTGTGGTAGAGGTACATAGTTCTTGCAATTGCTCTTCTAATTTATCACATTTTTGGAGGATACTGATGACACAGCAACAGAGCTCCAGGTACTACCAACTCTTTCAGTTGCTCAGAGCCCCCAGAAGTCTCTTAGCTGCTATCAGTGACACAACATACCTTGATGTCACAGGGACACTGAAAATCCCTCTTCTTTACTTTCTTGATTTCCCACACCCACCTTAGTTTTTCTTAAGGCTCACATATTCATTCATTTTTTATCCAGATGGGGTATTTTCCCTTAATGGTGCCTACTTCTGCTGGCAAGCCAGTCCTGGCCCTCTCTCTGTCACTAGCATGGAGTATTAGTGCTGAAGGTCCCAGGCCTGAAGAGCAGCTCCTCTGTGTGGATGAGTGCCTGTGGGAGGCCATGGCCATGGCCCACTGTCCTCTCTCCTGCTCTTTGCTCCCTCATCGAGCCAAATAACAAAGCAGTTGTTCCTGACAAGCAGATGGGGATGAATTGGCAAGGAGCCTGGATTCCTTATAACTTAATCTCTGTCTACTCAGCTGTAAGTAAAGAGAGTTTTGTCTCAAAAGAACATGATTTCTTTGGCTTTCCCACCAAATATTTGCTCACTGACATATTTTTATTCTCACACCGTTTTCCCGAGAGAAGAAATGGATAGTTAGATTTCCAGCTACTGTGAAAAATGATCCACGGGTAAGGGAGGGTGGACCAGAGGCCATCCGATAAAAGGCAGATTATTTCTGATGAGCATATTGTGACAATTACAAGGTTTTTTCTGTCTATAAAATGCTGTTCTACCTCAGATATTATAACAGAAGGAATTCAAGGCATAGAGAAGCGTGGTCTTCCATTTACTCCAAGGAAATCATGTTGAGCTAGATGAGTGGAGTAATTCACGTAGAATGTCCATTTTGTTAGGAACGGACAAAAAAATAAATTGACATTAAGCTATCAAGTGACATCATATTTCAATGTGCAAGAAGTCATAATCATATTCCTTTACCTAGAATATAGCAACAAACCTTTAAGCATCCATAACCTCTTTCTTTGTCAGACAAAGTACAAATGGTCATTTAGTTTTTCTCCTTTGACTGTGTTTTTCAATTCTTACAGAACTGGGAGAAGGAATGGACACATGTAACTCCTGCAGAAGCTACAGGTGGGATATAGGCCAAAATCCACACAGATGGAATATGAGATGTCTTCCCTCTTCCCCAGTTGCCCACTGTTTTTAATAAAATGCTGAGTGAAGGGGTAAGCATTAGCTGGCAGTGAGTAATTGGCAGGTACAGAGATTATACTACCTGCTATCAAGCCAAGGCTGAAGTCAGGAACAGAATCATACAAGTATATTAGATATTCCTGATATGTCCAGAAAGTTTCCCAGCAAAGGCAATAGTTTACATTTTACATGCCTGATAAGATTTGATCTTCCCCTGACAAGAATGGAGAGCTCCCAATAAACCCATCCTAGGTAATGAGTGAGAACAACTGCAAAAGGAGTCAGGCTTTGAACTCATGGGTTTTACCCATGTTGGCTCCACCGGGAGCCTGGTTTCTCCCAGAAAGGAGCAATTTATTTTGGTCAGGAATTGATCCAGGAATTAAGGGGAGGACAGCACAGGGGCACTGAGGGCTGGCAGGAACACAGGAGAAGCTGGCTCCATTTCTGGGACCACATGGTTTTCCTGTGTGTAGCAGGAAACCTGTGGTGTAAATTATCCATGTGTCCCAGGGCTGAGAGCAGAGGGCTCCTGACAAAGTGAAGATCAGGTGCTGGTGCTGCAGGCAGATGGCAAAGGCCCAGCCACAGAGGGCACCCACCGTGGCTTGCTATGCTAGTCAGGGCTATATTTAGAAGCTTTGGTTAATGAAGTAAAAGATATATGAGGAAATAGCTGCTACTTCTGTGCATAGTAATGGTGCTCGGTGGCAGTCCCGAGGCCAAGAAGCCGCACCTGAGGCTATCAGGTTCTCTCAGCGAGCACTGTGTCACAGCTCTTCCCTGCTCCAGCGCTGCTCTCCTCCGCAGCCCCGGCAGCCCCAGCAGAAGGAGAAGGCTTCACCAGCCAGCGAGCCACCACCCTGCCTTAACCTCCGCTCGGAGCGGAGCAGCCGTGCGTGTCCACCCCACACTACCAAACAAAAAGACTGCCAACCCACTCTGGACCTTGGGCTGGCCCCTGAAATGGCTGCTGAATGCTCCCTCGCTGCCAGTTGATAAGGTTTGGTGCTTTGCAATTCCCCTTTCCAATTACTGGCCCTGCTCCCAGCGCTGGCTGGGCCTGGTGTGTGCAAACAGGCAGGCAGCGACACAGGGACCGCGGGGCTTAGGGTGGAAAGAGATGGGAGAAACGGTGAGCCAGAGCAGGGACTTGCATCAATCACTGGGAGGGCATCATCTCACAGCTGCTTTTTGTAGAAACCCTTGGAGGTGCCTGCTTGACTGAAGATGGAGTCATCTGGATGAGCCATGCAGAAGCAGCCCTTGTAAGTGTGGGAACAGGGACTCGGTGAGCATCCAGGTAAGGGATGTTGTGGCATGTGGATGTTGAGGCCAGGTGACATGCAAATATTTTTCTGAAGTGGCTTGGGTATAATTTATTATTCTGGGGGCATGAAAACAGAGAGGGTGAGCCCTGCTACCCTTTTTTCTTTACCTGCATTGCCTTATTGCTAAAAGAAGCTTGAGGGAATTGTCCATATAAATCTAAAAATTCAGCTGTTAAATACCAACACCATTATTGTAGGTATTGTGGGTTTGATGTTTCCCCTTATCATAGGCACATTATAATTTCTATAACATCCATGTAAAGTGACCTGAAGCTCCAGAACTGACCTTCTGTGACTCTGAGTCAATAAAGAGTGATCCTGCAGTCATCAGCTATCTGCTGGCTCACTTCACAGAGACACCAACATGAAAGAGTGTGCTCAGTGAGGATGTCTGGTGGAAATTCCAGCTGGCTTAAGACTGGAACCCTCCTCCCATCTCCTCCTGAAGCAGGTAGAGCCCTGCTGTGTGCCAGACATCCCTATGGCATATTTTGTACCTGAGACTGCTTTGCAAATAGGACAAGTCATGGTGGAGCTCGTGCAGCCAGAGTCACTCACAAGAGATGGACAAGCAACGTGTGGAATGCAGAGGGCAAAAGTGGGGAGTTAGCATCTTCATTTCCCCACTTCCCCAAATTCCCTTTTCCTGGAAGCTGGGCTCCTCACTCAGGCTGGCACTGAGGTTTTATTGGTGTGAGACTGCAATCCAGCTCAGACTGCCACTGCAGGGACTGCTCTTCACAATTAGCTTAGAAGACAGGTCTCTAGAGGGACAGAGGGCTTCTCACCAGGAGAAAGAGCTCTCAAAGTGTCAGCTCAAAAGCAAATCCTATCTAAGTTGAGAACAAAGAGACTGCTGAGACTACTGGATGGGTTATGATTTTTAATACTCTAAAGAGTTACCTTTCTGAAAAGATTTTTATTAAAAAAATAAAAACACAAGTCTGAGCAAATCATGACGATCCAGTCTTGGCCTAGAAAGAAAAGAGGTAACGTGCATGGCCTAGCAACTATCCTAAAACCCCTGTGGCAAGCAATAATCTTGAAAAAGCCAGTGCAAGCTATGTTTTCAATTTATAAATTAAATGTGTTTAAAATTTATGAACTTTGACTGCACGAGTAACTACTTCATTAGACTTTAGGGCTGCATGTTTCCTTGGCTTTTTTCACGGTAAAGTAAAACACATTTCTAATAAACATGGAAAGAGATTCCAAGCTAGAGTCACTACTTTTATGTAAAGGACCCTCCAGACTCATTAAAAAAGTTTACCACCTAAATAAAGCAAGCACATTGTAATTCTTTAACTCATAAAGTTGGTAATATACACAGAATATTAGCCTACTCTTACATGTACACCGCTTGGTATCAATGAATGACATACAGTAAGGGGTTTACTGTGAGGAAATTAGCATATAAAACTATGTTTTGGTAAGTCTTAGACTGAAAGACGAACTGGAGGAGCAAGAAGACATAAGTTGGTCTCTGCTCTGATTTGCTGAGTAAGCATGGAAAGTTGCATACAGGTACTGAGCTAAAGCTGTAGCTGTAACCAAAATCACTCTGTTTCTCCTAGTTTGTATCAACTGTTTAGTTCCCTTTGACAGTCAGCAGTGGAAATAGGGATGAGGGTCTATCCACCATGCATTGGCCCACAACACGAGGCTGTGGCTCAAACATCTGACACCATGTACTTCCCTTTCCCAGCACTGATGCATCCACAGCTAGAGTGGAGTTTTGGGACTTCTGCCTCAAGGGGAAGGTGAAATAAACTGGAAAGGTCCTACTAAGGGCTGCAACCATGGTCCAGTGTCTGGAGTGCAGATGCAGCAAGAGAGAGGTGGAAGGAGCTAAACCCAAAACAGGTCTGCTTGAAGAGCAGGTACAAAAAGGACAAATCCAAACCCTTCTTGGTCACATCAGGGGGCTTGACAAGGGGCAACAGGCACATGTGGCAGATGGAGATGTTCAGCCTAGCCTTTTCCATCAAATGCTCCAGAGAGGTGATGATGGCTCCTTGCTTGGAGGCTTTTTATGACTTAGCTAGATAAGGCTAATTTAATGGTATGGCAGTTGTGATAGTCCTGTTCTGACAGAAGTTAGACTAGGTGAGCTCCAGCAGTCTCATGCAACCAACATTTCTGTGACTCTGTGGTTCTTTTTCCCAGAGCAACAGAGAAGCATGTCCCAAACCATCAGCCAGCTCACCTGGTCAGAAGGAGAGGGCAGCTCTGCCAGATGCCATCTCCTGAGACCTGGTCTCAGCCTGGCACTTACAAGTGTACATTAGTGTAGGCTGAGGTTCAGAACCAAGACTGCAAACAAACCTGTCAGCCTCAGCTAGCCAGTGTCTTACAGTCACTGATATCTGACTTCCACGTGGTTGTGCCTTGCAGTAGTCACACCTCAATATATTTGTGCATGTCAAAGTAGCACACTGGCAGAATCTTTGGTCTTCAAAATTCATCTTTTAGCAAGAAGTCACAGTATTTTCAAGTCCAGTGATAAAAAATCCCTCATCAACTTTTACTCTGCTTTAGCAGACACTTTGGTCTGTATGTGAAGCCTTGTATGTGTAATTTGTATTCAGTTCTTCTCCTGCATTGGAATTAGTCAAATGAGAATCACAGGCTTAGCTTTTTTCTGGTTAAAACTCTCCTCTGCAGAAATCTTCTCCTGGCTGTCCTTAGGAAAGTGTCCCCAACCCTTCCATGGTCTCAAAGCTGGCACAGACAGTTCTCTCCCTACCTTATAGCTTCTTTCATTTTAGGCTACAGAGGTGCTGAAAATAACACTGGAAATCTCACTTCACAGTTTCTTGCATGATAGCAAGCAACAGAAACCACCCAAAAGAGCGCCTTTTCCTGAGCCTACTCTCACGTTTGCAAAAAGGGTGGGGCTGCTGAGCAAACAGACCTGTTCCCTCTCTGATTACTTTGATACTAAGACCATATGGGCCTCCGAGCTGGTACCCACTCCCTGGAGCTTTTGTTTGTGGATATTGCTTGTTCCTCTGGAAAAAAAACCCACAAAAACAATCTAAAAACAAACCCCAATGATTTTACTAAGTGAAACAAGCAGGTACGGTAGTGCTGCATATGGTGCTAGTAAAATTGTAATAGTAAAAGTTGGCAAGAGTCAAGCAGCCTTTGTATTAATTCTCTGGAGCTTCAGGTAGAGCCTAATGTAATTACTTGCTTTACTTTGTAGCATTTTAAGAGAGAAGTGTGTGTTTTAAAAAGTTATATTTCCAAATAAAGTGGTCAGGTCTGGAGAAGAAAAAGTGCCTGATTCTGGTCTCTCTGAATTCAATAGTGAAACTCCCGTTGACTTAAATCAGAGCAGGATTATGTCCCAAATCTAAGAAATAACAGCAAACAGACTGTGCTGGTTTTTAATTCACTGTCCAGGCTACCAGTTTGTAACTTTTTCCTATTTTTCATTCACTTAAGTTGCAGAAGGTTTGTCTGTCCTCAGCTCCACTGTCTGCATCTGAATATTAGAACTGAGTTGGTTTTTTTTCCCATGAAGACAGCTATTTTGCAGACATCTCAGTGTAAGTGGGTGAGTCCAGAAATCCTGAATCTCACCCACACAAACACAGTGATTTCATTCAAGAAACAATTGAGTCATGCTTTTCATAGACTTGCAGAATATCCTGAGTTGGACAGGATGCACAAGGATCCTAGAGTCCAACTCCTGACCCTGCACAGGACAACCCAAGAATCATACCCTGTGTATGAGAGCATTGTCCAAATGCTTCTTGGACTCTGTCAGGCTGATGCTGTGACCTTTTCCCTAGAGAGCCCATTCTGATGTTCAGCCACTCTCTGAGTGAAAAATCTTCCTAAAACCCAACCTAAACCTGCCCTGACACAGCTTCATTCCATTCCTTTGAGTTCTGTTGCTGGTCATTGGTGGGAAGGGATCAGTGGCTGCCCCTCTTCTTCCCCTTATGAGGAAGTTGTAGACCACAGAAATGTCAATTATTTTGAAATTCCCCAATTTGTCAAAGTGCCATAAATTTAATTTTCCTAGGTAGATTCAAAAGCCCTAAATATTGATGTCACTGACATTGTTCCAAGAAGAATAAAGTGTTTGAGTGCTTGCTAGGAGGGGACTTTGATTTTTTCTGACTTTATTTTTGTGATCGATTGAGGGATTAACTGGGATTAACTTTCCTGTTGATAGCAAGCACAGGCTTGCTTGATCTTTAGAACCTGCCTCTAATTAATTGAATTCTGTCAATCTATGTCATTTGCAAACTCTCATCAAAAATTAGGCAATGCTGGAATAAGACTCACCAGCAGCCTAACTCAAGCTGCAATTGATAATATTAATAAAGACTGACCATTTGATCACCAAATTATAAAATAACATGCATCTATTGTTTTTATTTCTTGGTTTTGGTATGTAACCTATAAAGACAGCACTGGTGGGAACCATTTTTAACTTGGATGTCCAAAATCATCTTAATGTACATTTTTTTTCTTTAACTAGCTTGTAATTTTAAACTTCTTCCACAGCACCTGCTTTCTTGGTACATGTTATGTCTCCTTGATTTTCACTTATTGCCTGAATTAACAAGGCTGAAATGCACCAAGATCCTTGCTCTGCCTAAATGTTAGCTAAATAATTAGATCCCCAGATCCCCCTATACAATAAATGGTATATGAAGGAGCCTTCCACAGCCATCTGGTGCCAAACAGAGGCTTCTATCAGCTGCAGTCCACCTTCTCCTATGGTTCCTATAAGGAATGGATTTTCCAGCACCTTGGCTTGCCCGGTGGTTTCTATTCAAGTGTTTATGGTCTCTAATCAGCACCTAACTTGCCTGTACTGGAGTTTATCCCATACCTTCAGTGGGGTTTTCCTTAGGGCTTCTCCTGGCCTGCTTTCAATCTCTGGGATCATGTGCCTCCAGAGCGAGATGGAAAGCACATTTTAATAAATGGACAAAGCCTCCTGTAAAGCTGCACTGGCTTTTGGTAATTTCAGTCCAGTGAACCACGGGGCTTATGATTGAGTTTTTCTTGTTGATTCTCTACAGCCTCTGTAGGAGATTTCCTTACAAGATGAGGGAAGCAGTGTCCTGAGCTTGAGGTGGCACCTGCTGCAGCTGGGACTGGTGGGAGCCTTCACCTGCCTTGGCTTTGTGTGCCCTATATACCAAGAGCTCCTCCACACCTTAGGAAATGCATCAGCAGTGACTCTGGGTGTGACCTCTGTGGCTCTCCCTCATCACATGGGTTCTAATGACAGATGACACCTTTAAAAGCCAAATATATAAAAGCCAAAGGTGTCTTCCAGGAAGCAGGGCCTCACTGCTCTCAGGGTGTTTTGCTTCCTCCCATTGGTTTCTTTCCTCCCTTCTCCCCACAACTGGCTTTGTGTAAGGAGGACTGTCTCTGGAAACAAATTAAACAGCAGCACGTACACCAGTGCCCTTATTTTTACTAGGAAGCAATATTCACTCCCTGACGTGTGCCAAGGAGCTGCTGGCAAGCTGGAAGGCTGCACAAGTCCTTGGGACTGCCTGTACAAACACAAGTTGTTACGATGTGCCTGTAAAAACTCGTGAATATGTTTGGGAACATGGAAATGCCTGCTGGTCCCTGCAGTTCAGACAGTAAGAACAGAGGGACATAAGGGTCCCAAAATACTCTGCAGCAGCATCCTCCCAGCCAAGCCTTTCACACGGCAGGGCCCTGAACCTCTTTCTCCCTCTCCTCCTGCAAGCCCTGGCAGCTGAATAAGCTGTAAACAGGAGCTTGGTGACCTTTCTACAAGGATATGTAGTGATGGGACAAGGTGCAATGGCTTTAAGCTGAGAGAGGACAGGTTTGGATTAAATATCAGGAAGAAATTCTTACCTATGGGGATGGTGGGACACTAGAACTGTCCCCAGAAAAGCTGTGGATGTCCCATCCCTGGAAGTGTTTAAGGCCAGAATGGATGGGGCTTTGAGTAACCTGGTGTAAAAGAAGGTGTGCCTTCCCATGGCAGGGAGGTGGGAATAAGATGACCTTTAAGGCTTTTTTCATCCCATACCATTGTGATTAATTCAGTGCTGTTTTACATGTTGCAAAGGGGAAGGATTTGCCTCCACCCAAGGTGCCCACCAGCATGATGGTATGGTACATACAGTGGCAACATCAGGGCAAAACATTTCAGTGGAACTCTTACAACACAAGGAAAATGCATTTTTCTATGGAAAATTTCATGGGAAGAGCTCCTGAGGGCATTGCCCTCACAGCCTTGGAGGATGTTGGCTTTCATGAGGAAAGGTGTTTTATAGTGGCTGCACTATATTGACCAGGTTTTGCTCTCTGACACTGTACACCCATCACCTTCCACCGTCCAGAAATCCCCAGTCCTCCTTATTGTGTGGCATTTCCCAGTCCAGTGCAGGGCCTTAGGTCCAGGTCCTCCCCAAAGGCAGTGTCACCAGAGCAGCAGCTTGGCGGAGGGTGCAAGCGTGGAAAGTGAGAGTGAGTTTGCTTAATGTCAGTGGTGATTGTTGGCGGCATTTCCGCCAGCTAAATATGGGGGTAGCCACTAAAAACAAATGCCAAAACCACTGAAATTGAGGGGGTTTTGGTCTGGTTTCTAACAGGAGCTATAATTGCCAGGTTCAACTCTGAATAATTTCACGCTAAGTAAAGACGTGCAACAGTCCAAGGTTTGAGAACACGAGAGTTAGCCCAGAACTTTTTCTCAGTTTTGCTTTGAGGTAAGTTGGTGATTCAGAGCGAAACCTGGCTAAAACCATGATGGTTACTTACTTTTAAATGATACCCTACCCAGGAACATTTGAGGCACATAAATGAGAGCTCTCTGTGCCCAAAGAGGCTGAAGCTCACTTCAGGCAGGAGAGCAAACTTCCAAGGAAGGCCGTGCAGGAAACTTTCTAGGGGAATCGTAGGTATTTCCCTCAGGCAGGTTTAACACCTCATTTTCTTAAATTTCTTTAATCCATACACACCAAGAAGCAAAGATTTTTAAACCAGAGATTTTGGTGCAGCAGCTCCCATAAAGCCTGGCCATGGCTGGGACCCCAT
Organism: Parus major; assembly: GCF_001522545.3. Classification (NCBI taxonomy): domain Eukaryota; kingdom Metazoa; phylum Chordata; class Aves; order Passeriformes; family Paridae; genus Parus; species Parus major. Next base: position 38,833,638 of record NC_031768.1, read on the forward strand.
TCCTGCCCACATCCTCTCTGTTGGGTGGAGGTGAAGAAATCTGAAGACGTGTTTGATGAAGGTGCCAGTGTGGGAGACACTTGGCACTGAAGCTTTTGGAAAAAACCGGCTTCCAAGCGCTGTGGTAGGGAAAGTTTTGCACAGGACGCTGCGTGCTTAAAAAGCCGTCTTAAAAAAAAAAAAAAAAAGAAAAAAGAAAAGAAAAAAAAGAAAAAAAAGAAAAGAAAAACATTTCCCGTCCGATTTCTTCCTCCTTCCTTTACATTAGTCGGCTGTTCTGACTCCGTCCCCTCCTTGCACAGAGCTTTCCCGGAGCGCTGGCCGAGGCAGGTGCCCGCACGTCCCGCCGGTGCGGGATGCCCTGCGCTGCGGGGCCGCTCCCTCGTTGTGACGGTGACCTCTAGTGGCACCGGGAGCCGCCTCCCGCTCCGGACCGCTCCTCCTCCGGACCCCAGAGCTGCCGCCATTCACCTCTGCACTTCAGGAAATGAAGGTGGAAGCAAAAGGGACTCTGGCTCTCGAATTTTCTGCATCCAGGTGTGCCGACACCCGCTGCCTGTAATTTGTGATAGGTGTTTATTGAGTACATTTCCCCAATATTAAGCCTGCTTCCCAGGACAGTGGACAGCAGGTTTCACATCTAGGTAACCTAAAAAGTAGCATCTGAGGATTAAAATCTATTTTTGCTGTCTCTCCTTTTTCCTAATTTCTTGTGGTAAATCAACATTTTTTTTGGTATCTGTGACTATGGAAAGGATGTGGTTTGGAGCTCAGAAGTTGATTTTCCCTCCATGTTTCCTCCCTGCTCCAGATAGGCCCAGAAAGAGAAGAGAGTCGCCTTCTTTTCCTGCACTTCTTCCCACTTCTTTCCTTGCTGGAGCTTTCACACAAGACCAGACACCTAGGCAAAACCAAGTCCCTGACCCAAAATGGGCTGATGAAATTGGCCTCATCTCTCTCCTATCTGGGCATCCTGGGGTGAGAAGCCAGTCCCATATGTCCCATATGTCTGATCAATAGTCCCATATGTCCCATATGTCTGATCAATATCTTCCACACAGGGCCAGCTGCCATCACCTCAGCAGCCCCTGTGGTCCCAGGAGCAATGGCTGCTGCATGGAGGAATGCCTGAGCTGGCCTTTGCCACCCTCCATCCGCAGCAAGCAGGGCTGTGCCGACTTCTCTCAAACCCACAAGTCATGTGGGATGACACATTTTCTTCCCTTACAAAAATCACTTTTCTTCCTTTAAATGTGAGGGGTTTTCACCAACTCCTCACCCTGCCTCGCCAGTGCAGGGCAGGCTCTGTCACGAGCCCCATACAAGGCTTCACAACTGGTGTGCAGCAGCAATCATGCAGAGATGACAGCAACCACTTCCTCCCTCTGCCACCTCTGTGAATCTGCACCAGGACCTGCAGACAGCTCTGCACACTCTCCTCAGATCAAGCCTGGAGAAACATCTGCCATCAGAAATTCAAGTCACTCAGCACTTCTTCCCTGCTGCACCATGCACACACAGGAGTGACAGCAAAGTGACTGGCGCTGTGGCCCTTGGAGCATCTTATATTGGGATCAGAAGCATCACTGTGGCTTTAGTAGGCTGTGGTTCCTTCCTGTGCCTCCTGGAAGCCCTGGAGGTGTTAACACATCAGCCCGCTCAACCCCAGCATCACCCTGCTCAGGGCTGAGTGCCAAGGCCCTGAAGGCACCCTGCATCCTCAGGAGGGCAGAGAAAGTTCAAAGTTTATCACCTGAGAAAGGGGGATTTGCACCTTAGCCTTCTCCCTTCTTCCAGCAGGGCTGTCCCATCCCACTGTGGCATTGTCCCATGCCACCCAGCTCCTCACCGGCAGGCAGGACAGCACATCTCACCCAGCTGCACAGAGACATGTTAGAGAACATCTCCTTGGAGGAAACAATCCTTAAGTAAACATTTAGATCGGTCTAAGGACATGGTTTGCCACCTCCTGAGCTGCGTGGCTCAGCAGACATTCATTTAACCTGCCCTCTGGACCCAGCATTCAGTGGCCCAGCAGAGAGCATGATCTGTCTGCTTAGGGTTATTTCTTTCACAGAAGCCCACACTCTATGCATGGATTTGCATCTAATTAGCATTTCCTTAGTGGGCTCTCCTCAAGGGCCACAGTGTGGTACCTTTCTTTTACCTCGGTCTGGTTTCTGATAAAAACTGGGTCATCCAAGTGGTAAGCCCTGTCAAGCTTAGTACAGTTTACAAGACCTTCTCCTTTCACAAGAACTCTTTGTGAAGGTATTTGAGCCCTTGGCCCAGCCAGCCTCAGGGAATCTACCCACAGATATGCTCCACCTGAAAGAACAGGATGAAGACATTCACATCTCAAGAAGAAAACGTGTTCCTGAGCATAAAACCACCTTCCCCCTCATCCTCGCTTCAGTCAGCTGCTACAAACATTACAAATACTAATCACATTGACCATACATGTCACAACAGAAAAAGTGTTTGTGGTTTTTATGTAACAGGTCAGCCATGCAAATTAAATATTGGGAACAACTGTCTGCAAAATAAAAAGCATGCAGGCACCTGCAGGCACATTGAGAGTGACTTGGGTGATCCAGCAGCACAAAGCCACTGGGCAAATGCTCACCTGTGTTGGTGAGTCTGGCTTCACACCTGGCTGCTGAGGGTTTGGTGGGTCACCTGTGCGTACAGAGCCTGGAAGTGAAGCCCAGTTTGGCTGGCGAGATGTGGTGAGGCAGTGGGAGCCGAGTGTCGGGAAGCAATGGGAGCCCTGTCTGTCCTTGGAAGCATGGCAGGACTGGCCTCCAGCAGGTGTCCCTCTGGCAGCCAGGGTGGCTTGGCTGTGACCAGACCTTTTGTTCCCTGTTACGAGAAAGAGCTGAAGGCAGAAACTGCTTTTTCACCTGGAGGCATTCCGTCTGCCAGCCATAGCCAGGCTATTAATTCATGAACCAAGTGTGGGTGGGGAGACTGTGCATATCCTTATCTGCACCTTCCGAGGAGTAGCAAAGTCAAGCAAGTGAAACTACACTGTTTCTAGTAAATAACTAATTGTACTCTTCATAAAGGCTGGCATTTAAATCAACTTATAATGATCACTCTATTGTCCCAGAGTACTTGAAGGCATTAAAAAAGACACATCCAAAAAAAACCCCAAAAAACACTCAAAAAAACCAACCAAAAAAACCAACCAAGAAGAAAACCCAACCAGAACCCAACAAAACAGAAAACCCTACTAATAAGACCACTGCAAGGAGGTGTCTTTGCTCTATTTGTGAATTGTGTAGTTGATGGTCAAAGCCAGCTGAAGTCATCAGATGACTACCACACTGGAGAGATGGGAAATTACTGGTCTCCCTCCAATTTCCCCCAGCTCTCAAAAAAGAAAAAATCACCTTTGTTTCTTGCCCTTTTAGAAATATTCTTCCTTATTTCCATTTTCTATCAGCCAAGCTTTAACTCATTCTGACACCAATCATTTGCAACCACAGTGGCCACTTCCCCTCTCAAGCAGGGACATTCACATGGTTATAGGGAGCCAGTGATTGAAGACACATTTAGGACCAGAGCTGAATCCTGCTCTCCTGAGGGCAGCCAGCTGTAGATGATGTGATACCAGGTGTGCTGCATGTGATGGTACTAAAGAACCAGCAGCACTGCTGCAACAGCTGGATAAGGAAGGAGACCTGCTCCTGAACTTGAAAATGGTTTTGAAGTAGCAGGATTTTAGACATCTTTGAGCTCAGACTTTGCTCGTGGGGGTGAAGAACAAAACAGTTCTTTCTGACTGCACATCTCAAGATTACATGCTTTAACAGCACCAAAATGCCTGGACTGCTGCACTTAATGCTAGTGGAGCACCAAACAACAACACCAACAACAAATTAAAAAATAATAATCAGAAACTTGTTTCCACAAATGATGCAAACATCACAAGCAAAATACCAGGGGAATAACAAATTAATTATTTTAATGGCCTCTGAATGCTTCCATCATGGCTCACGGGAAAGTTCCCTCTTTGGGATTTCCGGTTTCATGATGCTAAACCATACAAGGGCCGTTTGTAAAGAAACCAATATATACCACTCAATTCCCTGCCTCAGATCCCTGTCCATGAGATGCAAATCATCCCTCTGTGTCTCATGGCAGAGGTAAAATTTGTGCAAATGCTAGGGTGGTGAGCAGTGGGGATGCTTGGCCCCTGATGGAGGGGAATCATCCCTGTCTCTGCAAGTCGCTGCCTTGGGAGTGCTGGGGCTTCCCACTTGTGCAAAGCCTTCCCAATAGGAAGGAGCTTAGAGCCATGGGGCCTTAAAAGCCAATTTTTTTCCCTCTGTGCTGAGGTCAGGCAGGGGCCTCTTTTGGCCCAGCTGAGCTGTGTCTCGTGGCTTTGTGGGGTGGCTGAATGTGATGCTGAGCAGGCTCCACTTTTATGTGTAAAGGAGCGGGTTTGTTCTTTTGTAGAAGCATCTTCCCTTAAGCTAAGATCTGATTCCAGTTTTTCCTAAAAAAAGCTTTGTTTTGAGGCAAATTTTCTATATCTCCCATGTACATTAAAAACTTCCCTGAAGATGCAAAAAGCCTGTGCAATGTTTTTTTGTAGTTTTTATGGAGTGCTTAGAAGTCTCTCCACTTTCAATTATGATAACAGACCAAGCTCTTCATGATCACAAATTGTTGAAAGCATTAAGCATCAAATGTAGCTACAGTACATTCCAGAGACTCAAGTGTTTTCAATAAGCATTAGCAGCTAAAATGGTGCAGTCTCCATGAATACATTACATGTGAGAAAAATGCCAGGAAGAAAAATTTTCTCTGTGAAGAAATAATTTGGAAAATATATTCCCAGGTGTGGAAGAAGGGAGACCAACCTCAATTTCTACTCAGGAAACAAGACTGGAGAAGCAAAGGCATGTAATAAACACATTAAAACAATATTTAGCCAACAAACCTTGAAAACTACTATTTAAGGTGGAAAGGATCTGTCTGGTCTTACAAGCAAGCCATAAAGGGTAAAATTTGATGGCTGCAAAATAAATTCTTCCACATAATCCAGACCATTACAGCATACCCAAAATTCAATCTCATTGAATGCTTAAGTCAATCTTCTTTACACAGTACATTTTCTTATGTAGACACAAAGAGCTGCAACGCTGCAAAGAGAAAAGGAGCAGAAGGTGTGGAGGGTTTGGTGAAGTCCCTTGCCCATTGCAAGTGGAATTCAGTGGAGAAGATCTGCTAGGGAAGGGAGCTGCAGGGAAGTGTAAACCCAGGCCCTACACAGGAGCAAAAGCAGCACTGAAGAGCCACATAGAAGTTCTGTCCTTATAAATGAAGACCTTGCTGCATTCAGAGTCTGTCCCAAGCCAGCCCAGGTCCCGTGCAGACGTGCAGCATGTGCAGGGGTGTGTGACAGCCTTTGGCTGGGTGATGCTGACTGCTTCCTCCTGGGGCTGCACCCTGCTCGTGCTCGGTGCTGCATGGGCCACTCTCTGCAGGTGAATCATTGTGGTGCAAACAGATTTGTCTCTTTGCTCTGCCCTCACTGAGTCTAGGCAGCAATAGCCACAAAAGCCAGACTTCACTCTGATCACCACTGGTAAGGGAGGCCTTTGTTAAAAAAGGTTTTAATTAATAAATATTTTTATTCTGCAGTGAGCTGGTCTCACCGTCTCCCAAAAGCCACAGGATTCTGCAGGATAAGGGGTTGAGGAGGTGGAAATACACAGAGGTGTGGAGTGCCTGGGGCTGGCTCTGCACCTGTTACAGGCACCCTTTGAGCAAGCAAGAACAAACCGCTCTGAAGAAAAATGAAGTGCTGAGATCTCCAACTATTCACTCACTGTGACTTCTCTGAGGTTTCCTTTCCCACAATAAAGCACAGAGCACCCTGCTCCCTCACATGCAAGTGCTGGGTAGATAAATCAGCAGACAAAGCTGAGGAACTGAGGTGGGTTGAAAACTGCATAGCCAGTCCCAGAGTGTGAGGATCAGCAGGACAGGTTCTAGTTGGAGGCCAGTAACTCATTGTGTGCCCCAGGGGTCAATACTGGGTCCAGTCCTGTTCAGCATCCTCATTAATGACACGGACAGAGTGGCAGAGGGCACCTCCAGCACATTTACTGTTGACACCAAGCTGGGCAGAGTGACTGATATGCCACAATGGTGCTGCCATCCAGAGGGACCCTCACAGGCTGGAGAAATGGGCTGGCAGGAATTTGTTCAAGCTCAGCAAGGAGAAATGCAAAGTCCTGCACCTACAGAAGAACACCCCAAGGCACCAGTACAGGCTGGGGCCCAACCAGCTGGAAAGCAGCTCTGCGGGGGAAAGGACCTCAGGATCCTTGTGGACACCAAGCTGAGCACGAGGCACCAATGTGCCCTTGGGCATCCTGGGGTCCCTTAGACAAAATGTTGCCAGCAAGTTTGGGAAGATGATTCTTGCTCTCTGCTCAGCCCTGGTGAGGTCACACTTGGGGTCCTGGGTTTGGTTCTGGGCTCCTCTGTACACAAAGACATAGACATACTGGAGAGAGTCCAGCAAAGGGACACAAAGATGATGAAGAGATTGGAGCGTGTCTCCTGAGAAGAAGAGCTGAGAAAACTGACACTGTTCACCTGGAGAAGGCTGAGTGGGATCTCAGTGATGTGTATAAATTCCTGCAAGAAGGTTACAAGCAGAACACAGCCAGGCTCTGCTCTGTGTGGTGGTGGTGTCCAATGACAGGATCAGAGGCACAACCTGAAACGCAGCAGGATCTGTGTGAACAATAAGAAATATTTTTTCACATTGAGGGCAACTGAGCACGGGCACATGTTGCCCAGACAGGTTGTGGAGTCTCCATCCTTGCAGATATTCACAAGCTGTCTCAACACAGTCCTGAGCAGTCAGGTCTGGGTGTTTCTGCTTTAGCAGTGTGGTCAAACCAGCTGCCCTTCAGAGGTTCCCATCCAACTTCCACTCTGTGATTCTCTGAGGCATTGGTGCACAGAACCCCATGGAAACGCTCATGAGGATGCTCATTTTTGCCATAGGATTTACCTGGTATATGTTAAACACAGCCAAAAGCTGGTCATAATATGGCTCAAACATTGACCTCAAAGAATAAATGGAAAAGACTCACAAGTCACAATATATGAAGGTGCCATGCCAAAATAAATTGTTGTATAGGATCATGGAGATACAGATAGAACTAAGATGTGCATTTTTGGCACTTTCTCTATCACCAACACTCATTTCTGTGTTTTGTGATCATCTTCTGCATCGGTTGTTTTTGATCATGTTGTAGCTGTACATTAGGAATGTGTGTCTGCACATATAGCATTTGTGGCCCTGGCATAAGATAAAAACAGATAAAAATAGGACCTCAGTTCTCCAAACTTGCTTTATGATTGTGTTGTTTTTTTGTTTTTTTTAATAAGCATTTAAACGTTGTTTTTAACCACAGAAATCAGATACCAAGAAAACTTTCATCTTATTCCTGCAAAAGCAAAATGGAGTTTCTAAGTCATAGCACAGCGTGGGAGAAAGTGTGTTTCATGCTCACTGGAGGAAGTTATTTCAGAATGTGAATTTCATTGGTATTCATCCTGCTAAGGCGCCCTGACCCTCTTGACTAAGAGCTGCCCCTGTTAGCACAGCTACCCCCTCTCTGCAGCCAGGCTTAATGAAGCCACAGACACATGGAAATAGAGGTGGTCATGTGGCCCACACACAGGGCTTCATGCCCACATTTTGGGACTGGAGTCAGGGGAATGTGGAAGGAAGCAGCTCCCAAAGCTGCTGCCATGTTTTGCTCCACTGCTTGGGATGTTGAAATGAGCTGTGCCACCTCTCTGACTGTCGTGACTTGGTGCTGCACCATCATTTCCAGAGCTGGTGCTGCGTGTGCAAAACAAAATCAGTCATATCATGCAGAAGCAGATTTCAGCTGCTTTGTTATTCAGTAGTTCCCACTTTCATTTAGGGACAGATTAGGTTTCAAACATAACAAAACTCCAGTAATTGTTTTCTTCAGTTTTTTATCACAAATTAGTAGGAATCTTCAGATTTTTATTCATCTACAATTCCCATCATGTCAAGCTAAAGCCTCTAAAACATTGCCCTCCCCATGTAGATACTGTTATTGGATGGACAGATGAATGTAAAAATCAGGGATTCTCCTAATTTCTAATCTTTCAAATTTCATAATCTACTGTCAGATGAGTAATGGTGACCTGGGATGCAGTGGCTGAGCTGTGGAAAATCCCTGACTGTTGCATCAAAACTGAAAGCACCTGGAGATTTTTGTGTCTACACCCAAAGCTTCCTGAAAATGTTTTGCACTAGAAGAGAGAAAAATTAACCAAAGCCAATGGGGAAAACGAAAAGGGAGAGGAGAGGATGATACAATGGAAAGAGGAGGCACAAACTTCCTGCTGTCTCTGTGGGAAGGGGCTGTTACCTCATTTGTTATGCTGTCTTGCTCTCAGAAAGTCCAGCTCCAAATCATCTCTCAACTCTGGGAAATCCCACCAGACATAAACAACTACCTGAGGGTGGCTTTACACCCACAGAAGAAGCCCTGGAGGAAGCACAGTGATGGATCTCCCAGCACGTGCCTCCAGGTGCAGCTCTTTTTGAGCTTCCCTCGCTGGCTGCAGCCCCCATCACGGCTGGGCTCAGCTGATGGCCTCAAGAACCTGATCCCAGAGGATCTGCAGGCTGGCTTTTCTGCTGGGCTGGGAAGAAACATCCTTGGCAAGGTGTCCAGCAGCAAAAGGAAGCTGCAGGGAGCCTTTGTGGGATGGCAGAGTGCGGTGTGCTCTGAGGATGGTGTGAGAAGAGCCACAGTGACTCTGAGGTGCACATCTGTTCTGAAATACCCAACATCTGGCTCTGGAAGTGGCATGTGGTGGCTGCCAGGCAGGGACCTGGCTGGAGTAGTGCCATGGTTAAGGACCATGATGCACATTTCAGGAGAGAGACACTCCATGCCAAGTGTCCGCACAGGACTCCTGCAGAAGGTGTCCCCTGCGCCCTGGCTGGGTCCCTGGCAGCAGGGACACCCTGGGACAGCAGGTCCTGCTCACCCTGGGATAGATACCTGGGCTATGGGACTCTGCTTGCTCCCTGCCAGAGAAAGTGTCTTTATGCAAACATGAACACAACAGAAGAAAGCCTAGGCCCAGCTTTGAAGTCAAACCTCACTCCTCAAATCCCACGCCACATCCCACTGGGCTCAGTAAAAGGCAGTATCTCTTAAATGAGATGGCTGCAAACTGGGGTGGACAGGCCTTCTCTGTCCTGTCTGAGGGGAGGTCTGCTCTCAGCTGATCCTGTGTTGCAGAGGCAGGGAGCAGATGCCCAGAGCTGGGAGGAGGATCCCTCGGTCCCTTGCCCCATCCGAAGGGGCCTTACCTGCTGTGCAGTGTGGAGCGGTGCAGCTGTGCTGGGCTTGCTGGAGCCGTGCAAACGGGTGGAGCTGGGCTGCACTCCTGTAGCACAGCACCTGCTGCACACAGGGCAGGAGCATGTTTTGCACAAAAGAAGAACCCACTTCCTTTGTTCTGCACTGCAAAAAGAAAAAATAAAATCAGGTGGAGAGCATTGTTTTCCCTCCATCTTATTCCCAAGGCCCTGGGCACAACTGTCACCCTGGACAAGGCTGTCACCCAGAACTTTGAGCTCTTCCATCTGTTTTCAAGGCTGGTGATGCCATTTGGGTCATCTCCCTCCTCTGCACAGGGGCTGAGACCCCGCTGATCCTCCTTTATCCAGGCCCCCCTTCGACACAACACCTCCTGCTCCGGTGGGCTCCCAGAGAAGTCCTCCATCCCCAGGCAGGTGGCAGCTGCTGGGTCACCAGCTCGTGATGCCTCTTCTGGGATCTGCAGCTCTCCTTTCAGTGCCTGCGTGAGCACAGAGCCCAGGGGACGGCAGGGGTTCTACAGAGGGCCTGACTGACTGCTCGGAAAAGTCCCGGACATAAATTTGCATCACAAACCTCCCCGTCCATCCCTGCCAAGCACTGGTGATTCTGACCAGGCTGAGGTGCTGTGGGCCCCTGAGTGGAAGCCAATGGCGTTTTGCTGAGCTTCATCCAAATTTGTTTCCTCCACGGTGTTAATTTGTGGATATAAAACTCTCACACGACAGACTGTAGTGAGGATGGGCGGGAGGTTTGCAGGGTCAGTGCCACAGTGAGCCCCAGCAGTGACCAGCACTGGTTCCAGCTGCAGCTGTTTGTTGTGCAGCGCTCTGGGGAGATGAAAGGATACTCCTGGATCCACTCGCTGGTGTGGGCTCAGGATTTCTGTAGAGGTAACACTTCTCTAATGTTAAATCCATTGGCTGTTTTCACCATCGCGATAAAACAGCCCAAGAACATTTGAGCCCCACACAAGTCTGATTAGTTTAACTCTTGACAGATGTGCGAGTAGAAAGTCCCTATTTTGCTAGGGAATATTTTTAATAATTTACTCAGCAGTTATTCTGGTATTAGCAGACCTTTCCCTCTGTGTAATATAAAGCCTCGAGCAACAAAAGTATCTCCATTAACAGATGCTTGTTAGCCAATTTTCACTATTACTCTTGCTAGGTACCTTCAACTTCTAGTAAATTCATGACAATAATGTGTAATTTCTATACAAATGACTCACAGTACACGAGTACACAGATTAGTACTGAGTTTAATGTCGCTGTTTTAAAACATTAGATATATTATGCAATTAAATAATCAGTTGAGCTTTACTGACCCAGAGGGAGATATGTGAGTTTAGCTTAACTGTAATCTTAACCTTCGTATTTCTTGGCTTCAGTTTTTCAGTAGAATTCTGAAAACCCCATGATGGGAATTTCCTGGTTTATTAGGAATTTTTTTGAGGGATAAAACCAGACACCAGCAAGATCATCACCACCACCACAAAAAAAACCCCAAACCCTAGAACCACTAAAAAAAAGCACAGAAATTCCTCTTGGGATTTGAAGACCCTAGTGGTCTCCAGTAAAAAAGCCACCATGGGGAAGGCCATCCTGCTGGTCACAGGGCAGGCTGCGCTTCTGCAAACGTTTTGGGAAGTGCTGGGAAGGAAAGTAATGCTGTAAGATACACACATACAGGGCTGAGGGATAAATCACAGACGTCCACTGCTCAGCAGTCCGTGGGGACAGAGCCCGCGGTGAGAGTTCCAGCTGGGACAAGGGGCTTTGCCCCACTTTCACCACACAATATATCATCTTAATAACAAAAGCATTTTTCCTCTAAGGGAAAACTGTTTCATTCAACTCAGTCTCTGCCCTAAGGATCCGTGCCTGGTGATGTCTCTGTGTGTGTGTGAAAGGCAAATCTGGGTTTCACCACAGGCACAGCATGGCTTGCACTGGCCACAGGCACAAGAGAAGATTGTGCCCTTGAAGATTTGCCTCAACTTTATTGCAAAAGCTGCCCTTGTCCAGTAGTGCTGCCGTGGCCGTGTGTGTGTCTGTGCCTGGGGTGAGAACTCTGCACGTGAAGCAGAGCTGAAGTTGTTTTCATCGTTCAGTTGCATTTTGCATCCTTGTAGAAGTTTTCAGAGTAAAACCCGAAGTCGGCTCAGATGTCGGGAGCGATTGCCGCGCAGGTACAGTCATTTATCTTCCCCAGCACAGCCACTACTGAGAATATCCCCCGCGGCGGCAGCGTGCCTCTCACATACCGAAAGAGAAAAAAAAAAAAAAGCCCCACCCAGAAGGAACACAGTTGTACTAACCCTAAGAAAAAACAAAAACCAACAACAAAAACCAACAAACAAAAAAACCCCCCAAACCTCACGGTGCTTTTATAATGTGAGCGAATCGCGGGAGGCGCTCACACGGCCGGGGAGCCCCGAGTGCCGGACACGGGCAGGAGGCTCCGCGCCCGCCGCCCCCCAAAACTCGGGCAGGAGAAGGAGCAGGAGGCGGAGGAAGAGAAGAAGGCGACGGCATCGCCGCTCTCAGGTTGGAGCCCTTGACCTCTCTTTCGTGCATGTGGGTTTGAGCATCCCAGCCCCTGGGGGTCCTCGCTGCCGGGACAAGAGGCAGCGCTGTGCCCGTCCCGTCCCGTCCCGTCCCGTCCCGTCCCGTCCCGTCCCGTCCCGTCCCGTCCCGTCCCGGTGCGGAGGGCTCGCAGCGGGCGGTGAGCGGCGGGCGGGGGGCGCGTCCCGGGAGCTGCTGCAGCCCCGCAGCCGAGGGGACACCGCTGTCCCCAGGCATGAGCCACCAAAGCGTGCCCACAGCGGGGCGAGCGGCGGGAGGGCGTGGGGAGAGGGGGGCTTCGGTGCCGGGGTGTTCCCAGCTCCCCGATCGGACGAGCATGGGGCACGGGATTTTTGGGGAAGGTTGGGTTTTGTTTTTTGGGTTTTTTTGGAAGGCTTGGTTTTCTCCTCTCGTTGAATTTCTTCAGTTTTGTTCTTGCTTGGTCCCTCCCGAGGGTTGCGAAGGTGCTCCTCAGCACTTCTGCCCGTCGGTCCCCCAGCCCTCCTGGTCCCTGGCCAATTTTTGGGCATTTTCTCAATGAAGTTCCCCATTCCCCTCGCAGTAATGAGTAAATGACATCATTGCCACCAGATGAGTTCGGGACCTTCCTTGTGTGACAGGCAATTCACCCTCCCAGCAGCTCCAGTCATTTTTCATATTGATTGGACCTGCAAAAAAATAAAATTAAGAGTAGCTAGTGATAAGAAAAGGAGAATGAGTCACAGCCACTGTTGAGATGCTCTCATCAAAAACACAAGAGAAGCGTTTTTCCAAATGACTCGAGCTGTGTGCTGCTGTGTGGCTGGAGCAGGGGATGGGGCTTTTGCTTTGTGATGAGGGCCAGCTCTAAGGGTGCCACTCCTGTTATCGATAAGCTGCAAGTTTCATGTCTGTTCTTATTCCAAGGGACAGAGAGCAAGAGCTTGTGGGGCACCGTGGAAATGGCTCTTGTAGAGGACGTGTTCCTGCACACCAACCTCACCTCCAGCAACCAGAGCAGCTGCAATGTGCACAACCACCACTTCTCAACCAAAGTCACCTTCTCCCTTTTTTATGTCATCCTGCTGGTGTTTGGTGCCTGTGGGAATGTCCTGGCCCTCTGTATCACCTTCCAGCGCAGGAAGAAGAAACTCAACTCCACCGACCTCTACCTGGTGAACCTGGCCCTCTCTGATGCCCTCTTCACCCTGGCACTGCCAGGCAGGATCGCCTACTACGTCCTGGAGTCTGACTGGCCCTTTGGGGACTGGTTCTGCCGGATCACAGCTTTCATTTTCTACATGAACACCTATGTGAGCATCTACTTCATGACCTGTGTGAGCGTGGACCGCTACGTTGCCGTGGTGCGCACCAGGCACCCCGGCAGGATTCGGAAGATGAGCCGTGCCAGGGGCATCTGTGTCCTCATCTGGTCCTTGGTGTTCCTGCAGACGGCTCCACTGCTCCTGCGGCCCATGACGCGGAGGATGGGAGACAAGCTGACGTGCATGGAGTACTTCAACTTCGAGGAGATTCCCAATCTGCCCTACCTGCTCCTGGTGGCCTGCATGATTGGTTTCTTCCTGCCTGTGGGCATCATCTTGGTGTGCTATGTGAGGATCAACCTCAAGCTCTGCCAGACGGCCAAGGAGAACCCGCTGACAGTGAAGAACGGGCACCACCACCGGGCCTTCACTGTCATCCTGGTGGTGCTACTGGCTGTCCTGCTCTGCTTCAGTCCCTACCACCTCAACATTGTCCAGTTCATGGTCAGGAAGATCCTCTACCAGCCATCCTGCCAGGAGCAGCAAGCCTTCAAGATGTCCCTGCAAGTCACTGTGGCATTCATGAACCTCAACTGCTGCATCGACCCCATCATCTACTTCTTCGCCTTCCGGGGCTACAAGCGGAGGCTGCTCCGCATCTTTAGGAACAGTGGCTCCCTGGCCACCTCCTCCACTGCCAAGACCCCCTCGGACAGCAACAGCAACAGCCAGCCGCACGGCTCCAGCTCCGTCTAGCAGCACAAGCCCCTTCCCTTTTGCCCTGGCCTTGACTGGCGGACCATCCCTGATGGCAGAAGGTGGAGTCGAGCTGTAGGACCAGCACCTTCAACAGCTCCATCGCTCCCCTGCCTGGTGCCAGGGGCTCTTGCAAAGCCAACCTGGCAGGGAAAAAGCCCTGCCTGGCTCTGCCTGCCTGGCTCTGTGCTCAGCGCTGCTGCATCTGCCAGCCTGGAGCACAGAGAGGCACCCTTTCATCCCAGCCCCAGAGGAGGCAGCTCCTGCAGCTGCTCTGGCTGGCACACCAGCTGGAGGTTCCCCAGCACTGTACTGCACTTCTCTCCCATGCCTGTCCCTTTCCCCTGTGGGGCTGGAGCGGGTTGGTAGCCACCATGGGTGTCCCTCTGCCCCATCCCCTGCACTGCCCCTGCAGCAGCACTATAGCAGCCTGCCCGCAGGACTCAGGGCAGACAGCAAGGAGAGATGGACTCAGGGCACTTCAGGGAAAGGCTGGCATGTTATTTGAATGCAGAACATGGTCTACAGCTCCTTCTCCACACTGACAAACAACAGCTCTGCTCTCTGCCAGCCCAGCACACCACTTCTGCACCTGGGCTCTGTGTGGGGCAAGCAGTAAGTGCTGGACATGTGGAAGATGCTGGAAAAGCCCTCTCCCAAGGAAGAGGTGTGAGGATGTGAATTTGTAGAGCTCCTGGATGTGCTGCTGCCTACATTCAGCATTCCTCACACCTGACAGCACTGCAGTCACCCTGGGACCCAGTGCTAGGAAGGAGATCGTGGGGGATGGCTTGGATCCCAGCCCAGCTGTAAGGCTGCAAACCTGCCCTGGATGAACTCATGGGGCAAACCTTCCCATTAGTCCTTAAGTTGAAGGGAGTAGAGAAAGAGGGACAAGAGGGTGGCCTTATGTGACCCTGACTGACCTTGAATCTGGTGCCCTGAGGACTGTGAGAGCCTTGCTAAGGGAGGTTACTTGTGACTATTGCCAGAGCAAGAGGAGGAACCCTGGGAACATCAGGTTACTGCTGAGGTTTGTGCCTCAGCAGTTGGTAAGGAGATGAGGAGAAAGTTGGCAGGAGCCTCCTCAGCTCTTTGCTGAAATCACTAGACTATGATAAAAAACCCACACGTAGGATTTCACAGTTCCTGGCATGTCTAGCCTTTTGTTTGAAGTTGGAAGGGACAGACACACACAGAGACATGAAAAGGAAAA
Source organism: Parus major (assembly GCF_001522545.3). Classification (NCBI taxonomy): domain Eukaryota; kingdom Metazoa; phylum Chordata; class Aves; order Passeriformes; family Paridae; genus Parus; species Parus major. Next base: position 38,848,831 of record NC_031768.1, read on the forward strand.
AAAAACGCTGCTTATTTTACTGAAAAGTAAACCTGAAAAGGTTTCATGAGCAGACACTTTTGATTAACACAAATCATTCTTTAAGGTAATAACCTTTTTAATGTCTAGAAAGTTAACAACAGTCACATGCAGCCCTTCATTGTTTTAAATGCACATGAATGAGCTTTTGGATGGTGATAGTTTTACTTATGGTATGGAGCTGAATGCTGCAGGCATGCTGAAGGCTGACTAAGAGTGATGCCTAAAATAACTCAGGTGGGACACAGACTCCAGGAGGTCCTTTCTGGAGGCTAGGCCCTCCTTAAAGCAGGTTTAACCTCAATGTTGACCTGCAGAGAGCCTTTGTCCTGAAAAGCATGTTACAATGGACAAGAAAGAGATGGGATGCAGTAATAAGAGGGTATCAGTGGTCTGAACACCCTTGAAGGAGTCTGGCTAGGCTGGTAGTTGCTGTATAGTTACATTGCCCTATTAACATGTGTGAGAAGTGATGGCTGGAAGGGAATTCTGTGTCACCTCATCCAACAGCCAGAGCAGGACTGTGGTTGGCACAACATCAGGCCTGACATGACTTCATCCAGACAAGGCTTGGAAACTCCAGGCAAGGAGGGTCCCCTTGCTGAGGTGACAGTTCCCGCTCTGCATTGTCCTCTGGATAAAAGCATTTTCTCCACCATCGTGTCTGAACCTTCCCATCCACAGCTGGTGGCTGTTGCCCCTAACATCACCCACTCGTGCTATGAAGAGCTCGGCTCTGCTATCATTGTAACTCAAATTCCACAGGGGGAATTTGTGTTGGGGGCTGACAGTGGTTCGTAGCTATTGGTTTTTATGTGAACACCAAAGTGGGGATCTGCAGCAGTGGCCAACCCTCCTACTCAAGATCAAGACATTGAGATGTTTTGCTAAGCTGCAGCCCACAGCTGAGAAAAAGCCAATCCATGACCAAGCATTCTTAGGAAAAGATGGAATATAAACATAACCTGGTTTGCTCCTTATTGGACTCTGTTTTTCTCAGAAGTACTTTATTGAGAAGGGTACCTCCACCTCTTGCCACCTTAGGAGCTCCACCAGTAGGAGCCTTTGGAGTAGGAAATAGCTGAAAAGTTGGGTGTAGTGGTACAAAATGCAGGAGGGATCTGGCCTTCCTCCTCTGGATGGACACCAGCCTGGGCTACTTTGCTTTTGGAAGTACCAATACAGAGACAGCAGGCAATTAGCTGGAGCTGAGGGAACATCAATGAGATGGAGAAGGAAGGGACTTGGACAGCGTGGGTCAAGAGGAATATGGGGAAATGAGAACTCCAAAGAACCCGTTATTGCTCAGACTAGCTTGCCCACCAGCAGGTCCTCCCTGTCTGCTTGAAAAAGGAGCATTTCCCTAAAATTGAAGAGAAACCATACACAGCATTTTATCTAGAGGCACAGCAACATTTCCCTACACTTCACTGTTCACCTGTCAGGTCCAAGCTCCTCGGGTGATTCTTGCTGGCCCAGCAGCTACTGCCCACTGCCACGCTTCGAGCCACCAGCGGTCCCTTGGAATCACAGAAACACAGAACAGTTTAGGTTGGAAAGGACCTCGAAGATCCTTGAGACCGGCCACGAACCAAGGCCTCCCCTAACCCATATCCCCAAGTGCAGCAAAGATTCCTGCATGTCTTTGGAGCAGCTCTGCACCGCTGGCCCCCGGCTCCCCGGGGTGCAGCCCCGCAGTGCCCGGCCGGGGGTACCCGTGGCCGGGCGAGAGGGACAGCGCCGGTTCCCGCCGAAAGGGGGAGTCGGAACCTTTGCTCGGTGCTGAAAAAACGCCCACGAAAGTGAGGACGATGCCAGATGGGGCTGGTGCTTCCCCCACGCGTCTGCTGCCACGTCGGAATGTGCGCCTCTCGTAAGCCGGGGGGTTGTGGCGTGTGGGGGAAGCACACGACTGCACAGTGGGATCGACGGCGTGCAGAGAGCTGTCACTGCACAGTATGCAGGTAATTCTTGCTTTTCTGCAGCCTGTTGCTGCTGTGCTGTCTTCTAAGAGAACACTCTGCTTTTATCTGAGGGCAGAGAGTACACTTTGTGGACACACAATAGTTAATACATGCACAGATACAGGATATACTGTCTGCACCAGAAGAATATCCTGGGCTGCATCAAAAGCAGCATGACCAGCAGGTCAAGGGAGATGATTTTGTCCCTATATTCAGCTTTAATGAGATCCCACCTGGAATTTGGGGTCCCCAGCACGGGAACAACATGGTTGTGTTGGAGCAAGATGTGGGCCACCAAGACAATCCAGGTTGTGGAGCACCTCTCCTTTGAAGACAGGATGAGGGACTTGGGGTTGTTCAGCCTGGAGAAGGACCCAGGGACACCTTAGATCACTGAAAAGCTAAGTACTTAAAGCCCCCAAGGCAGCTGGAGAGGGACTTTTGACAAGAGCCTGTAGTGACAGGACAAAGGGGAATGTCTTCAAAGTGAAAGAGAGCAGGTTTAGATGAGGTATTAGAACAAAGTTCTTTACATGGAGGTGGTGAGACACTGCAACAGGCTGCCCAGAGAAGCTGAAGCTTTGAGCAACCTGGTCTAGTGAAAGGTGTCCCTGCCCATGGCAGGGGGTCTGGGCAGAGCTCAAACAGAACAGCTTTTTTTCCCTCAGCAGTGGTTCCCAACTTCCACACCTCTTCAGTCTGTGCTCCAAATTGTCCTGAACTGAACATATTGCATGTCATACATAACATTTGTAAGCCAGTAAAATATTGTAATGTACTAATGCACATATCTTCTAGAAATAAAAGCTTCTCATGGCCAAGTAACAATGGCCTAGTGTGATTGATCAGGCCAGGAGATGTGGGCAACTGTTTCCTCCTCAGAGGTGTACCTGTGCCTCTGCCCCCTCCCAAGAAAATGACCAGAAGCAGTGAGGGGCAAGCACAAGCTCTCAATCCACTTCCCTTACACAGGTGGTGTGCTCTCATGGAACAGGGAATTAGAAATGACCTTCCATGGGAAAAGCTGCAGGACCTGCGAGGAGCTGTGTCCTTTCTGGAGGAGGTCTCTCCACGGCTGGGACGGAGAGGTGCCAGGAGAAGTCAGGTTGGCAGGACTAACTGCTTTGGAAGCCAGAAGCATCTGCATTCTCATATACAAGTGGCTCCAGGGTTTGCTGTACTGCCTAGCTGCTGGGATTGCACTGCTCTCTCGCTTGCCACATGTACCACCTCCTGTACCTGACCAAATAAAATGTGAGGATTGCCCTATCAGACACCCCTAAAAAAAACCCCGAGTGGATTGTCAGTACAAGATTAGCCATAACCTTGCACATTTTCATTTTCCACAGGAAATCTTGCAAATCCTTTAAAAATTTAACTTAGTGCAATGCAACACTGTCTCCCTCTCTCTCAGCAGGCCTTCTCTTTCTGTCCTCAGTTCTACTTTGCTCCTCTTTCCTAAACTCTCTGTGTTTGCTCAGCTCCATTTGGTCATCTCTCTCAAGTCCTTTCCTTTGCTAATCTTACATGACACTTATGGTCCCTACCTATCCTCAGTCAATAGGTCAGATCCTGCTTTTAGTTTAGCCATGATTCTGGAAATTTTCACCTGTTTTTAAAGTATGTATATTCCTGCTTTCTCCACTGCAACCATTCAGGTTTAGAAACAGCCCCCTAAAAACAGGTATGAGCCAAACTAACTTCTCTTTCCTCTTAAAACTCTCCCTTGGAAAACAAATGATGACAGCTGCACTACCAATGTGTTCAGATTCCAACAGTCACACCCATTTGTCTGGTTGTAACATTCCTTTGCTCCCACCACTGGTGTCTCACCTCATATTTGCACCAAACACTGTTGGAAGCACACACCCTCTTCAAGTTTCAGAGTGGACTTTCTGTGGTGAAAGAATCCCTTTACATATGCAAACAGAAGGAATGTAGTCCTACTAAAAATTAAACTAGTATTTTTTAAGTAAATGCACACACATTTTAAATATATATATATATATAAATATAAATAAATATGCCTGCATGTGTGCATATATATATAAACACATATAGCGTGTGTGCGTTCATGTGACTCTAGTCTCTAGTAAAACATTTGTTCAAAACATGCTCATTTATATAAAATACTTATTATTGTGGCCACACAGTAAAAGAAAGCTAATCTCATGTAGGTTTTTCTTGTGGAGGAATACACACAAATTTAATTGCATTTTTGTATCAAATCCCTCTATTAGTTCAAATGAATGCTGTGCATTTATTTATCCTCAAACAGATGTGGTTCTCTCATAGCATGGGAGTTGTAGTTCGGAGTGTTTCCAAAGCTTGGTGCCTTTGTAACTGCACAGATACTCCAAATACACACGTTTGACAGAGGGAGGGGGTCTTTCAATACAGATTTTTAATTTTTTTTAACAAACTCTTAGCTCCACTTAAATTCACTGAACTAATACATAAATATTCTCACTCACTCTCTGTATATATACACATGCATATACATATATATGCATATATATAATCATATATATATATACATATACATACAAACAGGAGAGCCAGAAATGTTGCCCTTTGCCCAGTACCTTGCAGTAAGTTTTTCTGGCTCGTTCTTCTGTTCCAGACAGAAATAACAAGACCTTTTCTCCACCACATTATTCCAAAAGGCACTGCTAAGTGCTAGACAGCACAGGCTGGTGCATAAACCAGCTGCGACAGTCCCTGCGCTCACTCAGTAACAGGCAGCCTTTAATGCTTGTTTTGAGGGAGGAAAATGGTTTTGGTAGGTCTTGAGACCAGTCAGTCTCCATCTTGGCAAAACATTAAGGCTTGAGAACCTGAGCCTTGTGGCTTATCAGGTAGATTTACACAAATATCAACCTCACTGTGGGTGTATTTCAAAGTGTCACATAACTGTCTAGGAAAGTCCCCCAAAAAGTTACTCGAGTGCTGTCTCATGAGATGACATTCCCAGTCTAGCAGGGAAATTTTAACAGCAGCAACTACTTTTATTTCAAAATATCAAATCTTGGCTTTACTAGAACTAGAGTGAATTTTCTAGGGACTTGAAATCCAATACGTAGAAATGTATTCTGCTTGCTTCCTGCTGCCCAAAAAATATGTCTTGTGTCACACACAGATTAGAAACTGTGTGATGAGACATTCAAAACTCTATCAGACAAACCCAGCGTAGGCTGTGAAGAACACGCTCCTCACATTCCCAGAAATAGTTCATGAAAATTTCACCATCAAGTGGAAACTGAGTTGTTTTCCAGCTCTAACATGTGAATCTTCTACAGTTCTTGCATGAAACAGGAATTGTTTTAAATGGCCTCTCAGACCCCTTCTTTTATCATTGTTTTTTGTTTGTTGGTTTGTTTTGTTGTTTTGTTTTTTTTTTAAAATTGGAAATCACAACCCTGGCAGCATTTTGAACACAAACTTTTCTCACAATCAAGTGGAGTTTTAACTGACATCACCAAGACCTGCATTTTACACCTTAGGTTTAACCATGTTTTGCAGAATGCCCAGCAAAATGGGATTTTCCACGCACCCAAGACATTTGAATACCCCCTCTACAGGCAACAGTAAGAAAGGATTTAGACTTGGAGACACCTACATATCCCATATGCTACTTAACATGCTTTAAAATTCCAAGGAATAAAATACTCTTTGTTCTTGTCGCTACAGCAGGGTAATGTCTGAAAAGGGCACATTTATTTACTCTGGGCTAGGTAGACTTTTATTTCCTACAGACAAAATTTGATTTCTGAAGTATTTTACCAGTCTTTATTGCTACTTTTGGATAAAATATTTGTGAAGGAAGAATCAGTATGTTTCAAAATTAAAACCTGTACCTGTTTCAAATTAAATGTACAAATTAGGTTGGACTTCTTCTTACATGTATCCTTTGCTTTCCAAGACAGCAGGTTCCCAGAGTTCCCTGGGTAAATAAGTGTCTGTGGTCTACACACACATATAGCTTTAGCTTCACACAAACAAAACCTTTCCATTAAAAAGCAGACCCTCCCTAAATAATATGATCATAAAACAAGCCAAACCCAGGAGATTGATCAAAGCCTAAGAAAACGCATTGTCATTCCAAAACCCCCTTACTTTACCCACTGCAAAATACAAAAGAAATACATACAGAACATTGACTTAATAAAACATTGTCATTTGCTGAATTTGATGCAATTTGTAGATAAGGACTTGTATGCCCAAAAGACTTTTCAGTTTTATCAGTCAATTAAAAAAGTAAAAGAGAAGTATCTCTCTCCCCTAAATCTTGTCCTGTAATTTCCTGGTACATTTTCCAGGCTAAGTGAGACTGCAAAGATCTGTGCTGTGGTACACAGTGTTCACCTGGATTTCTAAAACATCCCCTACGCACCTGTTATTGCCTCTGCTACAGTTCTTGTGACCTATACCTTATTCTAAATGTATGTATGTGAAATATGCCGGTGTATATATAAACAGACACACATGCACACGCTGTACACACACAAGTACATACAGAAACATACATGAAATGTGTAAAGATATGTGTGTAGATTGGTTTCATGGAGCTGCACTATGGAATCTTGTATTCCTTCAGAGATGTTACCCTTTCTGTACCCAGCCTCCTGCAACTCCTAAGGTGCTAATACTGAGCACTTCTGAGAGTCAAGCCCAGCAAGCTGATTCAGGAATCAGTCTAAACCTCAAACCCAGCATGGCACAAACTTGGCACTTCTGTCCTTTTGCCTCCTGTGCCAGCCTGGATCATCCCTAATGTTCACATTTCAGCCTGTGGGCAACACTTAAGTTGCTTCAGACAGTGAGAATCCAGGGCCATTCTCATCTCTGACACTAGAAACCTAGAATTAAATGTAGAAAAGTTATCTTTTTGTCATTTCCTCTTAAGACAGTAGGTAGCCAGCTGAAAAAAAAAAATGAAAGCAGCACATAGGACACTGCATACATCCATTGTTACAGAAGTCATCTCTGAGTTAGCCATGGAAGTCATTCACATCATTCCAGTTCTGATCTTATTGCATCATTCAATTCACCTTTATTGCTTCCAGTGAGTATCTTCATGACCCGTATTTGAACAGCAATTCGCTCGGTTTGTAAAAATTCAACTTTACAGCGGTCACTTGCTGTAGCTCACCATACACACATTAATTTTCTCTCATCCTATCTGTCTATTATGTGCTGAATGACAACTTTTATTCAAAAAGAAATTTGAGAAATAAAATATTACAGGCATTAATAAAACTTTGCAAAGAATGACATAATAGTCCCATAACCCTTTATTGAGTTGTAAATTAAGTGATCTTCAAACCTCTTCTTACTGTAATAAAAAATCAAGTACTGTAAAATAACATTTAAGCTAGAGAAATTAGACTTATAAATGAAGAAAATATCATTTTTCTTGACAGGTAAATCTAGCTGTTGTAGTTGTTGGAGATTTTTTTTTTCCTAGTCATTAAAGTCTGATAACGTCTAACAAGGATTTACAAGAAAAAACCCACCTATTTTATTTAAAAATAAACTTAGGTGATATCCAGTAACAAGTAGAAACTAAAGTTACTTTGAAAAGGATAACCAGACTAGAAACCACCAAGTGATCCGAAGGCTTGGGAACAGTTCACATAATTTCTTAGCATCACTCTGAGTCACCCGTCACGTGGAGCTTTTTCTCTCTTCCGACGCTCTTGTGGGGCTGACCTTGGTGAGTCTGGCCAGCAGGTGGCTTGGATCCTCTCCCAGGCATGTACAAACCCATGGGGTGAAGTTCCTTCACACAGAAAACCATCAGTGCTGCAGTAGAAAATTAGTGGCTACATTTAAGTCATTATTTGAAGCCCTCAGAGCTTCTAGAGCATCTCCTCTGGAAAACCCCATTTCCATAAGTCGTGCAACCTGGAAAAGAAATGAAGAAATCGCTTTTCCACTGATCAAAGATCTATCTGGGACAGCGTGCTTCAAAATGTTGTCACAGAGATGACTGCCACTTAATTCAAAGCCAATTGCAGAAAATGCCACACCTGAATTTTCCTGGCTGATCCAGTTTTGAAAGAAGAGTAAAATCCAAAGTCTGGTACCACACATGACAACTACAGTCTGACCTGGGGCTTGCTACTTTCAACAAGAACATCTCAAGAAACCAACACTGACCAAAACACAGAATTATAGAGCAGATGAGAAAACCTATCCAGAATGAATCTTCAGCTCTTTTTCTTGAAAAGATCTACTTCTTTATGCCAGAGGCCATAAAAAAACCCCTCAAAACTATTCATTCCAGGTATTGAAGGTTTTTTAATAAACCTTAAAGTTAGTCCTAAAGTAGAGGCAGTACAATACTTAAATTGGTTTAGTAAAATTTTTGGGTGGCTTCTACATATACTCAAAAAAGCAGCTTTTTTGCCAAAAACTTCTGCAAAGCAAAAAGCAATGACATCTGATGGAAGAATTACATGAAAAAGGACACATAAAGATAGTGATTTTGTTAAATCAATAACCATTTGACCAGCCCTCTCTATAATATCATATACTTAACACCTAACCTTTGTGCTCTGTGTTAACAGATATTCAAAGCACCATGTGTAAAAAGGCGATGCATGCATAACCAAATTTAATTTATGGGTAAATACCAATTTAAAGTACATTTAAAATCTACAATCTCACTTTGGTATGACCAAAAGTCACAATGTAACTCATTCACTTTTAAAATTAATCTTCCAGAAGTGGAAAACAAGATGTGGGAGGGCAGAGAATGGGATGTAAAAGTAACTGCGGCCACTGGCAGCATAAAGCATTTCTCATCCTGCTTCAAAGGGCCTTATGACCAGACACCACAACTCCTGATCCAGGATGTCCTGGGCTATAGAAGCTGTCAAAGAGCTACTGCAGGGAGCCTGCAGCAGAGTGAAGCAGGAACACAGAAGAGGCTGTACACATCTCAAGAGGAATCTTCCCAGGGTGCAAAACCAATCTGCAGCACTAGCACTGAAAGTATTTTTAAAAGAAAGTTGCCACCAAAAGCAGATTTTCTTTCCTCTAAGACACCTCCAGAACTTTCAGTATTTTTAGCCATCTCTGCTTTGGTGACTTACTGAGAAGTGTACAACTGCCGAGTTTGCCCAGAGGTGCAGATCCTCCTTTTCTTAATATAAATACACCCCCACAACACATTTGAGAACAGCTGCCTTTGTTGTCAGAATATCAACCTTACAACCCAGTGCCACATTTTTTCACCTTTTTGTAGGGAGAGAAATGAATTGTTACTTTTGACACTTCTGCAACAATAGTTTAAGTCCAAACTCAATTTCATAACCTGAAACTCTTATTTTTCATCTAAGATTGTGTTTTTTTATGAGAAAAAGGGCAGGCAGTGGTATAAAAGCTAACCACAGAAACACACTACAGAAGTAAAGTTTTTACTGCAGCTCCCATGAATTCTAACTTTAAGAAATGGTGGCTGGAATTGCAACGTTCCTATTTACAGAAAAATTCATTGAGCATCACAGGGAATAGTAACAAGAAAAACATCTTTTCATCTGAGAGTATTTTTACCACAGGAAATGAATCCAGCTCCAGGAAACAGAGTGTACAATTGGCAACAGTAACTAAAGGTGCTAAAACCCCACAAGAAATGCAGAGATTTTTGTACCAAAAGGATTGAAAATGCTCACAAATTTTAATGTGATGAAAAGATGAAACCCTTGCATTTCTACCATTTTGAGACAACTTGTGTCATTATTAGTACAGTCTTGAAAAACCAATCAAAGGTGCTTTAATGACTTCTTTGCAGGTTACCAGAGAGTCTTACAAATGACAGCAATCAAGTCATGCCCTACATCCTCAATGCATCAGGAAATGTAAGTGTATTTGCTTTTATAAATCTGGGCCTAAAGGCCTTGGGTAAGAATCCAGCATAAGTCAGACTAGAACTATTTCATTAGTTTTGGCCCAAAAATAGAAGTCCCCACAAGCAGAATTTATCAATAAGTAAGCCAACCCAGCAGGGAAATCTTGTGGTCCATGCCATACTGGCGCTGAGTAGGCTTTCAGGACAGCCAAAACTAAGTTTCTCGTCTTTGTCTCAGAAGGTGCATTTTAGTGTGGGGTTTTTATTTTTATTTTCTTTTTGTTTGTTAGCTGGGGTTTTGTTGTTTTGGGGTGTTTTTTTTTTTTGTTTGTTTGCTTGCTTTTGGTTTGGTTTTTTGTTCAGTTTGGGTTTTTTTCCTTTCTAGATGTAGCACAGGAGGTTTGTAGTCAAAAGAGCAGTTAAAAGTTTTGAACATTTTGAACATAATCTAACATCCAGTCAAAGCTAGAAATTAGTCAAAGCATAAATGAGCTCAGTTTAAACTGAAAATGACAGTGCTGCTACCAAGTTTTGACTTATCTCCTTATAAAAAAGGAAAAAAGGAAAGAAGCCTACTCTTGTTCAAGGGTAGCAGAGACCTTAAACTATAAAATGGCCAATACAGCTAACTGCAGGTAGGCTACAACCTGGATAACTTGACTGCATGCAATAAATCCTGAATGCAGGAATAAGACTATTCTTAAATTTCTGAGTAAATAATCATCTCTTCTGAGAATAAAACTATCAACAAAAGGCCAGAAGTCTAAATCTATACTTAATAGAAAGGACATAAACTTCTCTGTAGCATCAATATAAAGAATCAGGTGACCACATTATTTAGGGAAATATCCAAGTGTTAGCCCAAATGTGTTTTGCAGTCCACAGCTGGCATAACTTTCTTATTTAAAAAAAACCCAAATGATGGAATTGGAAACTTAAGCTGGGGACTTCAGCAAAGATGATTTCTACAAGACAAATAATGACATTTATTTATCATTCTTGTTTCTTTGAAACATTTATTTTATCAGATTTGAATAGTTTCCACTACTGAAACCATCAACATCTCTAAGTACGAAATACAAGCAGTAACACATGAAAGTAGAAACTCACAAGTAGCTCTGTAACTCTGGTTTGGATGGTAATGACAGTAGTATCTCTGTATTACAACCATTAGCTTATATTCTAATTTTTGCTGCTATAGAAACCATTAAACTGTGTAAACAGATGATAAAAAATTAGTAGAGATTAATTCCTAACAATTTTTAATGCAATTTTAAAACAGAAAGTGTTTACCTGCTCTTCAGAAACCTCAGTAGGTGGAGGTATGCCTTGTTCAGACGGGTGATGATCTTGATAATTCGCATTATGTCTATGACGTAAAGGAGGAAACAGTCTATTCCAGTTAATCATCCCACCCTGAAAGCAGACACCACTGTCAGTCTTTGCAAAAAGAACTACAAATATTTTAAACAAAAAGATCATCCGTATCACATAATATGAAAGCAGATGTTTAAGTACTTTTTTTTAAACAACAAAAACTGCTGTAGTCTCCCATGATGCAAAAATTGGTAACTGCTTACTGGTTCACTAGTTAATTGAAGTAATCACTGCAAACTATGGAAAAGTGCTAACAGAAGGAGGAAAGGATGTTTCAGATCCATTGGGATATATCTATTTTAGTACAGTGCTAGGTTTCTGAGGCTGAAAGACAGCTATCTTTACTAAGAGAGGTTTGCCTGGCAAGAGATGCAACAGCAGGTCCTGCAAGTACTTTAGAAAATTGCTGCTGAAGTTAATGAGGGAAAAAAAAGAGTATGAGAAATAAGTGAGGGGAAAAAGCAAAAGGGACTTTTCAGCACATCAGTAAAATCACATCAGGAAAACCAGAATAAACCTTCAGGGCACCTGGGACTTGTAGACCCACCACATTTACCTAACTTCAGTGTATTAAATATTGTTGCAAAACATGGACATGTTCCAGTGCCAAAACATCTTGTATCTGCATAATAATAATGCAAATGCACAGCAGTAACATAGATAAGGTGCAAATCACAGAACTGAAACTTCCTCTTAGCAACCAAGCTTCAATTCTTGTAATAATAAAATATTTGAAAGAAATAAAGAAATAAGAAATTTGGAACATAAAGAAGAAATAATAAAATATAAGCTTTATAATTGTCCAGAAATAATGAATTCTTATTTCAGTAGCTTAAACAGACATTTTGGAAAGGGTTTTGTATCACACAAAGCCCACTGATCCTGTGAGCAGGTAAGAGCAAACCCCAGTCTCTCTTTTCTATAGTTTGTTGAAACATCTTTTGCCATCTATGCTGTCCTTTCCCTCCTCCCCTGCTCTTCCTCTTACTATGGAGAAGATCCCCCTCCCTTTCTGTATATAGGACATGGCCTTCCTTCCTCTAGTTGCTCTATTTTAGTTCTATAACGTTGTTTCTCAGAAGGCCTTCCTCTTACGACAGTTTTTTCTTTTCTTCTCTCAGAGTGCTCTTCCTGCCTTTATGTACCCTTAGAGCATTAAATCCCCTCTGCTCAATCAGATCAGCAACAGCAACATGTGCTCCTAGACCACAAAAAAAAAATATTTAGCATTCCTGCCCTTTCCTTTGTTTCAGAGGAGACCCAACCAGCCCAGACACCATAGGGGGCAGTAAAATGGCACACTTAAAAAAGCATTTGAAGAGTCATGAGACTTGAAACATCAGCTTGAGAAATATTCTAGTCCCTTCTATACTAGAGTACGTTTTTCCCTGTAAGGATGTGAAAGAGACAGAAGCCACGACCTGTTTTCAAGACATAGATTCCACTGTTAGTGAATTTGAATTAAAAAAAAAATGTGTCTACATTTCCATACACACTGTATGAAATATTTGCTTAACGTTCATGAGGTTTTGACCAAAGGATTCTGTGTAAGTCTCATGTTAGTCAAACAGCACAGTGTAATAAAAAAAACAAACTGGTTTGGAGCGTAAGCCTAAGGAGAAAGAGGGATCTCAGATCTTCTACTGACACCACTGCACTACCTCGTGGTCTTGGGAAATCATGTCCTGTACTTCCCCACCTGTAATTTCCCATAACTCAGAATTACGTTGAGTTTTAATTTGTGAACTTCGAATTTCTCACGGTCTACTAAGCTCTACAGTTCAGTGAGAGCACTGCACTAATGCTGCTTTACCTGTTTTTATTATTTAGAGACAACTTGAGGAGGAGAAAGTAACTCTGCACAAGTCATTCACACTGAATTGGTAAAAATACTAACAGGACTATGACACATTCCTTTGAAACACTGTAAGTCATACACAATAATGTATATAAAATATAAAATCTACAATAGACATTAATTTACCTTTATCTCAGTGTATCTGGGGACCAAAATAAATTCCAGAAATGCCCTGAGCTTCAATATTGAGCTGCCTGTTCCAGTTTGGTTTTGCATCCTCTCTGTCCTGTGCTCTCTCACCTAACAGTACAGACAGACTTGTCTACTGCCTTAAGCTAACAATACAGTTTGCATTAAGATACACAAAATTCATTATTTTCAGTAAGAGCTGCAGTTTTCTTGCAAATATAACTATTTAGTTTTGAAGGTTTACAGCAGATAACAACTACAGATGTGGACTGAAGCATTCAGAAGAGTTTCACATGAAGACCCCTTCCCAGAGAAAACAGACTACACAAATTAGATCGAAATAGAATATTTCAATTACCTTTGGAAACTGTAATAAACATAATTTATCAGTTCTTAACTATATTAATGAGAGGAAAATATCCGGCATTTGATGGTAGGTGAACACTGATGGTTAGGACTAGGTAAGGAGGATGCCTTAAACCTCTTACATCCAGAGCTAGGTTCCACAACTGACAGACTTGAGATATCTTGCACTGAGATTACCTCAGGCAATGTTTTTCTTGGTCCTGATCTTTGGTATTGGTAAGCAGCCAGTGCAGGTGTACTGCTGGAGAATGAGAAGCACTGAAAAATTCTAGATTATGATTCATAAAAATGCTGTGCACAATTTGGTGCCTGAGCCTTGTTTACAGCTTGGTCTTTGACATCAGGAAAAAGATTTGACAAAAACACTGCTTCATTAATTATTTGACTAGAAGGGTGACAAGATATACCTAAGAAAGGCCTCTAATCCTCCCTTTAATCCTATGCTGTGATTTTTTTAGAAAGAGTTAGAAGTTTCCTTTGGTTTAGCAGCACTGACTGGGTGAATCAGTTGATGTTAAGTTCTTTGTTACAGCCTGACAGGAGACAAACATACCAAGGAAGTAATTTTACTGGTCTCTAATAAATCACTGTTGGAAATGGATTAGGAGAACACTGGTAATGTTGGAACTTCTGTTACAGGAAGACAACAAACTCGTCACAAGTTTAGATGACCAAAGAATGAGATTTAAGAATGGATCTAAAGAAATGGAAAAATAGCAGCTCTTCATTACAGAAAAGGTTTTAAGGAAATGCCATATTGATGATTTACTCCTGGATAGCTGCCAAGGCTTTACGTACAGAACCTGCGCCTTCTGAGGTCACATCCTTGACTTTTTATTTGAGTTGCTGGTTTTTTCTTATAGTGGGGCCTGGGACAATTCTGTTTACAAGAAAGAAGTATCCTCCTTTCCTACAGAATAAGGAAGAAATATCTAGAGCTAGAAAACAGACTGTCTCTGTACAGACTACTAAAACCCTAGTTATGTGATTCCTTTTCAGATAATCTCCTTCTTCTCTGTTTTGAAAAACAGCTCAACCTGTTTCCCACATACACAGCTGCCATGCCATGGCATTAAAAGCACTTCTTATCCAAAGCTTGACAAATGAAAGTGTTGTATTATGGACAACTAAAGAATATCCAGTTATTTAGCTTTCAGATATGCACGTATTTTAATTAGATTAATTTCAAAATAAGTGAAAGAAAGGCTTTATTAAAATCCTCTTTGTGATGCATGTGGTTAAGATGTTTTGATAATGTTATCTCCTGTAGATGGTTAATGCCAACTTGTCATCTGCTTGCACAAACAGGAAGCACCTCCTGATGTGTCCACCATTTCTAACATAATAACCACAGCAAAAAAAAAAAAAAAAAAGAAAAAGGAAATTGCTTTGCATTTCACCTTTTAAAGTTACATTTGTAAAATATTCCACTCTGTATGGAAGCCTTTACTTGATAAGGACATAAATACTGTCTTATTTTTTTTCATATAAAGCTTCATAAAAAAAATTACTGACAACAAGAAACACTGACTTGCTTTTCTGGCATAAATTTTTCAACAATGTGTTGACTCCAAAGTCCACATACTGATGATATAAAAAAAAACAAAAAAAAAAAGCACAGCCTTGTATGACATGACATCTGCTACCCTAAACATTGCATGAGAGAAAAATGTGAAATTTCCAGTACACTTACTCAAAATCTAGCCTGCCTCTTTTTGTGAAGATAAAATTCTTTCAGTTTATTTGGTTGTTTGGGGAGACTTTTTTTTGTGTTTTGTTTTCCTCTTACTTTAGTAACTTCCCTCTTTTAAAAGGGGGTAGAAACATAATAGTATTAATGTTGTAAGCATTGTTCTTAATGACAGAAAGAATTTTTCACCAAGTGAAGCACTCCAGCAATTTTCAATGATATTCTAATTTCCTGGAAATTTATCCTACAGACAAGTCTATTCAGCCAAAAGGCTCTGTCTCCAGCTCTTAGTTTCTGCATCCTGAACTTTGATGCCTGCATTGTCCCTGAGGAGCTCATGTGTCACACAAGTTCAGAAATCCACATGTGGTCTTTTCTGAAGCCTGATCAGCTATTTCCTTTGAAATCTAGAAGGAACACCTTAATCTGGCTTCTTAAGCTGCCTGAGAGACAATGGAAGGGATTTCAGCACTGGCATGACATTGGAGGTGTCCAGTGTTCCAAATGAAGGCAGGTCCACCAGCTGAGCATGGAGTCTGTACTTGAGGAAATAACTTCAGCTCTTTTTTAGACATTTTGCACAAAACAGTGTCAGTTTTAATCCTTACCCCACGGCTCTTTGGATGTGGACTGGTGACATTGAACTGGTATTAAAACATGATGATTAGATAGATAATTCTTCACTCACCTCCTTTGCAAAAACCTTTTCAAAGAGTAATAAGGAATAAGTAAAGACTGGAACCAAAATGAGAAATCAGAGTTTTAAAATTGTTTTGATTTGACAAGCTGAGATAATAAACTCTTGGCACGAAGAGAACTCAAACCAAAATCCTCCAAAATACTACAGAAGCATATTCCCTAGTATATAAAAGACTAGTGTGTGATGACATAGTGAAAAAAACAGATCAGCATCCCATTCCGGGATGTGAAGATTCAAGTTCTTTCTTAGGCTGTAAATAGGATTAGTTTCCATTTATTAACATCTCAAAGTCAATACACAAGGCGTCATATGCAACACCTTGCACCTGTAGCACCTCTTAAGGTATCAGTCCTGATTTCAGCTGGGATAGAGTTCATTTCTTCTCAGTAGCTGGTAGTGCTGTGTTTTGGATTCAGTACAATGTTGGTAACACACTGATATTTTGGGGTTTGCTAAGCTGTATTTATTTTAAGTCAAGTACTATTTTTAGTGTGTCTCATGCTCTGCCACTGACGAGGTACACAAAAAAAAGCTGGAAGGTTGCACAGCTGGGACAGGTGAAGTGGACAAAAGGACATTCCACACCAAAGAACACCATGCCCAGTATATAAACTGTGAGTTAACCAAAAGGAGGGCTGATCCGGATTGGGAAGGGGGTCTGGCCTTTGTCAGCCGGTGGTGAGCAATTGTATTGTGCATCCCCTGTTTGTGGGTTTTAAAAATTCGTTACTACTACTACTACTACTACTACTACTACTACTACTACTACTACTACCTTTTATTTTGTTTCAATTGTTACACTGTTCTTCTCTCAACCTAGTTTTAATTCTCCTCACCACTCCACCAGGGTGGAAGGGGGAGGTGAAACTGGCTGTGTGGTTCTTAGTTCTGGCTGTGCTTAAAGCCACCACAGCAGCACATTAAGGAACAATGGGTGGAACCAGCTCAAAGTTGTTATGTGCAAGTATCAGAGTTCAAACCAGAAAACCTGAATATTAAGGAGGACCATGTACCACCTGAACCACAGGCTTCTTTTTTACTACATACTATGAAAAATGGCGCTCTAAAAGAAGAAATGGCCCATCGAGACTCTCTCAGTGCAGATTGGAAGGGCGATAGAAGCAGACCTGGAATCCAGTAACTGACCCAAAACAGATGCCTTATTTGCCCCATGTTCATTAGAAATGAAGGGACAGGTACACCTAAAAAAAACCTGCCTCCTGTAAACAGGACTTGATCCAACAATAGTGAATTAAATATTCTGGGGTGATTTGTTATGTCATAAGCTTTTTTATAAGAAATTACCTCTAGTTAAATTGCCAGAGGAAGGGAATATAGACCAATCACTTAGGAGAAGAAAAATACTCTACTTCCCAAAAGATTTATTTGCTTTGAAGTAAAACAGTGTTTTTCTTTAGAAAGTTGTCCAACCACTTCTTCTCTAGGGAAAATAATTACAAATATTAAACCAAATTCAAAGGTTATAGCTCAAAAGCCGAGTCAAAACAAAAGAGAGTTTCATAATTCCAGTCCAAGTGAACAAAGGATTGTTCAATACATGAGGAGGGTGCTACCACTGAGTAGGAGATAAAGTCAATCTTGTGATTGTGACAGCTGGCTGTTAGTGAACACACTCAGCTTATTCCAGTTGTACTAGTGTCTGTTGGCTCTAGTTTCTGCCAGCTTGTGGAATTGCCAACTTCCATAAAAAAGACAGAAATCTGAAGTTTCTGTGGTAGTCTGTAGAGGAAATAGTCATAAATTGTTCATATAATGATTCATATATTGTTCATATAATGCTCATAATTGTACCTGGATCAGTACTCTGGAAATTCAACATTTTTAATTTCACGCCTAGAATCCATGAAAGAAGTTATATGGCAAAATAATCCATAATGTCTAAATAGTGGTGGGTCATCAGTAGCTACAAATACATTATTGGAATGAAACAGTTAAAAACCAGAGTTCAAGCACGCCAACATCAGTAGCATATGCAGTTTTTACACCCAATAAACTCTTGAAATAAATCCAAGTTTATTTTCAACACAAAGAAAATAGTATTAAACAATTACAGAGAACAACCAAGGCTTGAAAATGCCAGAAGAGCGGAAAAAATCTAAGGATGAGTTCAAGACACACAGGTCTGAAGGAAAAAACAGTTTTCGCTATAATAATGGAAGATGTTATTTCAAAATGTGTCCACACATTGGCATGCAGAGGAAGGGAAGAGTGATGGAATACTGAGTCTAAATTTAGCCATAGTGATTACTGCTGCAGCATATAAGCTTAATTCATGGGCTGAAATGAATCTGTAAATCACTCACTGGTTAACACAACTCTTTAACAATATGAAGTCAAATCCTGTGCACACATATCCCATGAGTCTAGGCACATAATCTTTTTTATCCTATTGGTAACCTACATATCACTGTCTTTGGAGTTCATGGAAGTGTTGCTAAAGGCAACACTATTCAAATATGTCACAAAACCCCAAAGAAGCCCTAGTAACACAGACTGATTGGAATAGAACCCTAATTAGAGAAAAGACTTGGTGTGACACTTGGTTGAAAGTCTCACCCATTTATTCAGGTAAAGCAGTCTGGTAGTTTCCTTTCTGACAATGATACATACATTTGTGGAACAAAACAGACAAGCTGCTTCCATCCAAAGTCCTGGCTGTGAGAGCAAGGGTTTTTTGTGGACTTAGCAATGTATAAAGGTTGCAGAAGGTCTTCATGGTTCAAAATATCTGTTTGAAGGACTTCTTGTTGGTACTCAAACTTGTGAAGTTATTCAAGAAGCCTTCATTGAAGTGCCACCTCAGTATTAGTAGGAGAGCTAAAAAATATGCCTGGATCTAGTTCTTCACTTTGAAAAAACAGAATTGGACTGTCTAGGAGTCTATTCACTGGGGGATTTCTTTTCTACCATCACAAATGAAGATAACATTCCTGAGGAAGAATTCTTGAGCCAGGAAAATCTTTGCTCCATTAATCTATTTTTTCCAAGGTCAGGAGTTTATTGCTTAGACATAACCAGAAGGTAAATCACCAATCTAGTCTCACAGTCCTTAGCTGACAAAATATGAAACTTGCAAATTGCTCAGGATATGAGGCTCCCCATAATAATAAAGACACTCAGTGTGCCTACCCACAGAACATCTCTCCTGTGTCTCAGGAGAAAGACATCTAATGAATGAACAATTAGAGGAAGTCCCTTTGTTATAGAAGTCTGGTCTTTGCAAGCAGCGGAATCTCATATATGATGAAGATGAGATATACATATGGAGATACCATGTGGTAGGAATCTAAGGAGAGTCTGGCCTCAGTGAAAATTAACGGCAGCTGGAAGAGAAGAACAAAAAGACAGGAGGGGAAAAGACAACATAAACTTGAAGTGGCCAACAGAGTAGAAAGAGAGGTAGTGAAATGAAGACTTTCATATATGGCTGTAGGCTTGTTACAGTCTGGAGCAACCTGGTGAAGCTCTTCCCTGATTCAAGACACTTATGAGAAGCCAAGAAGAAGGCAATACTATGTCTTTACCATGCTCAGCAAAAATGCTCTGCAGAAATAAAACCCATTTTTTTAAGATGAAGGGACTGAGACTGATACAGCATCCATCTTGAATGGGCACAGGGAAGAGTGCAACAACAAGCTGTATTTAGTGCCAACACAAGGTGCTTCCCACCTTCATGCAACCTTCCACTACCTTCCACATAATAGTCTGTAGTGAGATCAGAGTAGCCAATACCACCTACGCACAGAATCTTCCCTATCTATTCACAATTTGGTTCCCTGCCAGCCTCCTTCCACAAGTCTCAATGGGAAGTGAAAGTCAAGTGGACTCCCTGATACCCACACTGCTGCACAGATGCAGCAGTTGCTTCCCTTTTCCCACTAGGGTTTTATTTGGGTTACAGAAAGATAAACTTTAGAAAAATGCTGAAAAATAAGAGATCTAGAAATAAAAACATCAGGAGAGGAGAACCAAAATTTTTATCAATATTACATTATCAAAAGGATAAAATAGCAAATGATTACTGGGGGTCAGACATGATGGGAGAGAACATCCCCCGAAGTGAAGGGTATTCCCACAAAGTATTTGCTCCCTTTTATTTAGGAGCAAATACAAAGTACAGGGAAACAAGAGAGATGAAGGCAAAGAGGTGACGAAAATGTGGGAAGAAAATGGCACAGTGGGGAATGAAAATGTGACAGTGATATGAAGGGGAACAGAAGATCAGATAATGGGAAAAAAAGAAAACCAGGACAAACTATTTGCAAAATAGGATAGACAAAAGAATATGAAAGGAAAGAACTAAGAAAGTCAAGTTTTAAAATCAGTTGGCAACAAACAAATGGCAAGCTGCTATTTTCAGGGAATTAATACACATATCACACATTTTAGTCTACTGCCTTTAAAGGTGAATGTAGGCGATGCCAAGCAATTCATTTGGGACAAGATCATAATTTCTCAGCAATATCCACAGGAAGAAATAAAGAACACAGTTAAGATCTAGAAAGTTTTCTAGATGAACACTACCATGTGTTTAAGGGCTGTATCCACAGCAACTAGAAACCAACACAAAACCAGTCACCATTTAACCACATTCCCCTGAGAAACTATCAACATTAACAGTTTCTAGCAACATACTCGTACACAGTGCTCACTGAATATTTAAGAGCTAAAATGAGGTACATCAAGTAATGAACTTGGTGGGTTTATTTTCAAATTCTACCACACATTCAATCTGCTCATTGAAGTAATGGGTATTTGACAACCCAGCACTCACACACGCAGTTCTGTGCTTCAGGTTCCTCCAGACCATAAGATTTCAGCTAGAAAAAGACTTGGAAAGGTAAAGCTCAAATAATTGCCAGCAGAGGAATTCTAGGGTGATCGTTTATTGCTTTTTATTTTTTGTAGAAAGCATCCAAAGTGAATTCTGCTTTGGATAAAAGGGCTTAGAGAACAGCAGAGGAAAAAAAAAATATTTTCATCTCAGTATAATAGACATACACTATAAACAACTTTTGAGAAAGGCTTTTCCCCCAGTTTCTTTCCCCTCTCTTTTTTTTTAATTTTAAATTTTAACTTTTTTATGTTGGTTTGCATAACCTGTCAGGCTCACATTCTTCAGAATTTCTTGTGCAGACTCAAAGAATAAACTTACTACAAAAAACCATTTATTTTAGAGAGGAGCCCCACTTATGTGAGTCTGCCAACATTGCCCATACAATTGAGCCCCATTAAGAGCACTGATCTTCTTCTATAATGCTACCAACATGCAAGGAAACAGCATTGTCTCATTTCTCAAACAGATGAACTGAAGAGTAAAGGAGTGGGAGGAATGAACTGACCAAAATTATTGCACTATGGCATAGAGAAGAAAGTTAAAGTTCACTTCCCTCACCAAGCAAAGCAGAAAGTGTTGAAAGCAGAAAAGAGAGAAAATGTTAATTTATCTCACCTATGGCACACTACCTACAGACAGCACATTGGGACTTCAGAAATCCACACAACATTTACCCAGAATATAATTTAAAGCCCTATCTGCACTTCACAGCTTTTATTATTTTCAATTTCACAAAAAACTGTCTAAGAAATTGATCTGCATTCTTTATAGCTTCACTCCCACAGGCAAAATTATCATCTAAATTCCTTTCATCTGTAGCATGATCTGTTCCACTCCACTGTCTTCAAATTACACCTTGCCAAATTTCAAAAGGCAAAAGAAATGCCCACGTACAGCAATCTAGCAAATGGTTTTCAACTTTTTAAATATTATTTTGATATTGAAAATAGTCTGTTTATCATTTTTACCACTACAAAGCAACATTTGTGAGTGATGCTTTTTCTGATTTAGCTGATGACCAGTAAATTCTGTGAGTGAACCATTAAAAAACACCAGGTGGGTCAAAAGCTTTCATGCAACACCTTTTCTGAAGAGTCTCTATGAAACATTCATACATTGATCCTATTGCCTTCTGATCACTGGTTTCACACATTAGCACTAACAGTTAAATAAATGCTGCGCTCAAGTTAAAGGCTAAACATGAAGGTAACTTGAAAGTGTTTCAGCAACTTGTAAAGGGAAGCATCTTACTGATGTTCAAACAGTGCTCCTGCATTTTAGTCAAGCCCCTCCACCTTTTTAAAGAATTCTATTTGAAGTCAAACATGAAAAAGACATTTTTCCACTTTCATTGTTCATAGCCTAGGGAAAGGACAAGATGAGAAGAAAATGTTATCAACAGTTCTTTTATCATTTACCATTCTGAACTTATTTACCACTTTTTGTAATTAAAGAGATATTAGAAAGACTGTCCTTCATAACTGGAAATGGCTTCTTCCTCATATCTGAAGAAACCTGGCTGCACTCTTCCCAGCTGCTTGTAGCCCAATTCATTTTGTATTACAATAACAATATTCAAGAATTGAGTAATTTCTAGTTCAGTTCTTATGTTAAAACAGATTAGTGTTTTAAATAGGAATAGAGATAAGTAGATTAGAAGTTTCTGCTTGAGGAATAATTTCATCATATTGAAGTGTTAAGGAAACAAGAAAAACAGAATGATGTTATCAGGGACTAGAAACAAAGAGTCATATTCCAGTTGCAGGCCAAAGCTTTATGCCATCACACCTCTAATTCTGGGAATGCTTTAAGGGTAACACAGCTATACCTATTTGCACTACACTACCCCAAACACAAGAAGAACTTGCGTGTCAGCACAGAGCTGTGTTTCAGGCAAAGAAAACTCAATGAAGACAATGAACACATCTAAGATAGGGGAATTGAGACACCACCTGCCTTGTTTTGCTGCCCTACAACAACAAGTCTGAGAATATCTGGATTTGCTGGTTTGTATAAAACAGAGCAAGTAAAAAGACTCTGCTATTCTGCTCATTAAGGAAATAAACCAAGAGGATTAAACAGAAAGTTACTTGTGGTTTACCTCTGTAAGTTAGAGAATTTAATTTCTGCCCTTAAGAAACAACCTATACATCTACAAGTGTGTACAAATTAATAAATAAATACAAATTCCCTTCTATGGAAAGTAATTCCATAGAAAATTTTCAACCTCCCTGAAAAGGCTGCTAACCAGACAGATACTCAGAAGAGTGAGGAACATTTTGACTTCCTAACTTCACACAATGGCTTTCATTAAAGACCACCAAGAAGCAATCACTTTACCTTTCAGCCTCATTTTTTGTGACAGAATGCCAGGAGTACTGATATCCCCACAAGACTGACATTCTGTTCCCATCCTGTGAAGCAGTTTTAACATATAAAGCTATATAAATCATATAAATGGCTATCAGTAGTACAACAGTGTATGAAAGATTGATGGAGAAAAATTTAAAAAATACATTACT
Source organism: Parus major (assembly GCF_001522545.3). Taxonomy (NCBI): domain Eukaryota; kingdom Metazoa; phylum Chordata; class Aves; order Passeriformes; family Paridae; genus Parus; species Parus major. The sequence goes on from NC_031768.1 coordinate 38,872,168, forward strand.
TTTAAGAAACGGGAAGAACACAAGATCTACAAACAAAAATAATATATTTCATATAACAATATAATCCTTAAAGAATGTATAGCAATACCTGCTGCTGCCTTTGCCGCCTCATTTGGGCAACCTGAGACATCATGATTTGACGATCCAGTAACTCCATTCTCTGCTGCCTCTGGATGTCAACTGTTGCTCCCATTCCCACTCGAACTTCATTCGATGGTTCCGCAGATGAGAAGACTGGTTCAAGAGTCCAAGAAAATATCTTTGCTACCCATCTGGGTACACAAAGAATTCGATGAACTTTCAAGATACTGCTATTGTAGCAAATCCCAGAAATCTAAAATCAAAACCAAAATGTTAAAAAACCCCTGAAAATCAAAAAACTTAAATACACCACATTTACTTTAAGCGGCAGGTAACAGTTGGCCCTTCTGATTTTTAAAGCACTTTTACTGTATTTACTCACAGTTCTCAGTCAAGAATCAGAGAACGAACAGGGGATTTCTTTACTTCCCTACAACTACACATGATTGTTTTTTTAAATCTGTGGGGTGTATTGCCTGTGACTCATAAAGTTGCTTGAGGTTTTTTTGTTTGTTTCAGAATTTGAGCCCAAGTGAAGTGACCCTTTCTAAAACTGGTCAAAATTAAAATAAAATTTTAATTTCTAGTAAAAGAACTGGTCAGGGTACGCTGCATGCTGACCTGAGAAGATTAAGACTGCTCTTGGGGATGCTGAGACACTCTAAACACTCCTTCAAAAAAACCCAAACTCCCTTAAGGCCTCTGTCCCCACCACCTCTAGTGTCTAGTGTCCCCACCATCTCTTCTGTCCCCACTCTCTTTCTAGTAAAATTAAAAGCAAACCAGCAGACTTGAAGTTAAATCTAAGACTATGCACACACTCATTCCAAAAGAAGTCCATCTACCCTATAGGATGGAAAAAAATATTTAAAAACCAATTCATTAAAAACTGTGATATTGAAAAAGCCAGTTTTTGTGAAGCCCTTCTCCTGTCCATAAGAAGAAACCACATTCCCTGTGTTTGTGCTTGCCTTGGGGCTTGATTTCATTTCAGATTCCGCAGGAGAAAGAGAAATCCGTCTGCCACATAAATTGATTTACAGTCATCACTCAGCCTTTTATTTGAATGCCATTGTGAAGCTGCAGCACTTGAGCCCAAAGTGGTCCCATCTGCATTCTGCTTTATGCCACATTTCAGCATTTATGATTTTATTGTCTGTTTGCCACAAGAATTATGCTGTCACAGCACAGTGAAATGAACAGGAAAAGATCTGAACCTCAAAAAATCTGTAAACATACCCCAGAAATGAAATTATGCTAAAAGCAATATAGAAACCCTGCATCTGAAGTATTTATTTATTTGGGGCTATTTGTTGTATCTCACTGACATTTGTGTAAAGATACTAAATGCATTGCTGAGTATACCAAGGGAGACAATATAGGAAAAAGGAACATTCTTTAGGAGGGGGCATATTTTTCAGATAATTAATAAGGTTATTGTTAAATATCCAATGAGGTAGTGAGACTTAGCAAAAACACATTCTACTTTTGGAAACAATGATTTTTGTTTTATTCTACTTTCATTTTATGACTCAGGGTTGGATGTAACACCAAGCATGGGCTGTCATTCTAAAATGAGAAAGAACAGTTTTAAACTACTCTCAACCTCTTCAGTCTTTCAGTCATGCTATGAGAAAGGAGGTAAATGCTATAAAGGCCATAATCACATCAGAGTGAAGGCTGCCTTTAATAAAAATTTTCTTCTTCAAAGGAAGGTCTTAACTGGACAGGGCATTGTAAGAAAAGCTTTCTCATGACCTCAGATATTCTTCCCTCAGCTCTAGTGAAACTGTACCAGATGACTGTAAACTCATGACTAAAACCTGTGCACATCAACTGGAAACTAAGATACAGCTCTAATTGCCAAAGAGTAAGAGGAAGAAAATTCACATCACTTCTGCAATTCACCTGGTTTTGGTATGTATTACTTGAGGTGTCTGCCTAGCCAGAAGGTCCCTCAGAAGCTAACACCCTGGTCCTGAGGGATAGGCCCCAGATAGGCCCCTCACTCAAGAAAACCTAGACTGCATAGTAACTGAGAAAGCAATTTTTGGGGAGTGAGAATTACTGAACTAGACTGCAAATATTACATACACATTTAATCTGATGTTTTCTTCAATGTAAAATACACAAGCAGCACCAGAGCCTACAAATTATCTTCCTTCCTCCCAACTTGTTAGGTGTAGGTGTAGGTAGTACCATTAGGCTATGGAGCCAAGACCCCTCTTTTGTTCCAGGGATTCTGCACACCTGATTAACTAAGCAGGGAAAGAAGTCCCACTCAAAATACTTTGTCCAACGTCACACCAGCATTCCCTCACTTCTTTCAAATGTCCCTCCTAGATACTGATAGATCTCTGCTCTTTCTTACAACCTTTGAAAAGGTCTAATGTTTTCAAAAATCTTGAACGGGTACAGAAAGTCACAAGAACAAAGCCCAGCAAGTGGTGATAGGAAAATCTACATCTCCCTGAATGTATGAGAAATCTTGACACGTGTCAGAACATATTAACCACAAACAGAATCATTATTTATCAAGTCAAGATAGAAAATAGAGTAATGAGATAAGAGCAGCCTATCTTTGGTGTCAGTACTTTGGAACTTGTTTGTCTCAGAAGGGAAGGCGTACTGCAAGCACCAACTAGCAGCTGCATCAGTAAAAGCGTTCTTGTATTTTTCTTAGCAGAGATGGGTGGGCATAGAATCATTTAGGTTGGAAAAGACCTTTAAAATCATCAAGTCTAATTGTTAACCCAGTACTGCCAAGTCCACCACATCCTTAAGTGCCACATCTACATGTCTTTTAAACACCTATAGAGATGGTGACTCAACCTCTTTCTGCCCTCAGCAGCTTGTTCCAATACTTGGTGAACCTTTTGGTGAGTAATTTTTCCTGATATTCAATCTAAACCTTCCCTGGCACAACTCAAAGGATATTTCCATTTATCTTACTTGGAAAAAGAGATTGACCCTCACCTCATCACAATCTCCTTTTAGGTAGTGGAGAGAGCAAGTCATTCCAGAGCATTCAATCAGAAGAAAAGGCTTTATAAGGCTAAAAGTTTGTGGACATGCTAAAATGAAGAGCTATTATATAGAAGTATAAGAAACTTCAAAACACTGTGGTCAGTTACAAAAGAATTTCAGAAAATTTCAACTAGTGAGGCCGAGATAACTATTTCCGTATTTTCAATAAAGCCAGAATGAAGACACTCGTAGTTAAAAAAGGTCTTGTGATTCAGCCTGCCTCAGTGTCACACTCTCATCTTAATGTCAAGTATTTCCAAAGAACTTCCTCTATAGCTGGTTCATATGCAGAACTTGATAGATATAATTTTAAAAAACATTAGCTTTGACAAAGTATAAAGCAACTTTTTACACTGTTTTTGTTACTGACATTGAGTGAATCTCTAGTGTTTAAGAACGCAAAGCAACATTGTTTATTCAATGAAGATAAGATGATCTCATTATATTCCAACTTCGCACTGTACATCAGATTAAAGGGCTACTTCCCCCAAACAGAGAAGCCACTGCATTTCAGCCTCCAAAAGTCACCACAAAAAGATGTTGTGGTTATGTTCACACTGTTAAAATGGAGAATTTGTGGCTGGAAACATAAGGTGCATATTAATTTCTGTAAGTCACAGCATCATCCACCATATTGTATGTGGCACAACACTGAGAAGAGGAAATGGAGGATGCTGGAAACTCTCTGGCACACAGCAAAATAAAAGTGTGCTTATATATTTTCAGTTTCTTAACACTGTGGCTTACTACTGGTTCTACACATGAAGTTTCCCAACCTCCTCCTGCCCCATATAAAGCTTAACTCCCCCTCCCCTTCCCTCATGTCCTTCCAAAATTGTACATTTTTGAGAAAGACGAAGTAGCTGTAGTTTCTCTGCACATTAGGTAAACCAAAGACGGAAACTCTCCAGTATCTTACATTGCAAAGACACATATGCTCCGCAAGTAGCTGGAGTAGTATTTAAAAGTTATATATTTAAATTCACTGTACTTGATTAACACCAAAAAAGGAAATCAAATAGAAAAAAAGCAGACAGATTGGTGTAGAAAATGATGTTGCAAATTACTTTAACTAACAGAACTTGATATCAAATACTCAATTATTTTGTTCTGAAAAATGTAAATATATTCACCATGTACTCAAGACTTGGCTATTTTCAGATAGCAACAAATGAAAAGCAAGTAATTTTCTTAAGGGGAAATGACATTTTTATACCTATTTTATCTGCTTGATCTTTAGTATGTTCTGAATTCTATACAACTAGAATCAAAACATCAGCTGAAGTTTGTGTCAGGATTCTGTATTTATCTTCATTAGAGAAAGCATTTACCAAACCAAGAGGGATTGCGTGAAAACCACATAAGAAACAAAACTACTCAACAAATAAACCCACTACACGTATATTTTCAACTTCTGTTACAATTCTAACAGATTATTCTGTTTGGGTTTCCTTTTTGGAAATTGCTGCAAATACTATAAACAGCCTTTTGCAAGACTTGAGAGAAAAATAAGATTACAGTGATACTAAAATATTTCTTTTCAATTTTGTTTCCACTTGATTGGGCTCATAAATTTTTCAGATACCTTGAAACTTTTTTCTTCAGAGTTCATCAGTGCTTCATTGGTCAGACGGAATCATTATCAGCTAAAAAACATTGCATATGTGCAAACATGACTGTACTGCCATTTCAGCACAGTACAGCTATTCTTAGCTTGAACTTGTGTTCTAAGCATAGGCTCCCTTGGTCTCTGCCAGTGTTATGATGATGATGATCAACATGATTAACATGTTGTTAATCAAATTTCTTTAATTCAATAATCAGGATTTGATTAATCTGATCCGACATAAATATCTGCAATTTAAAAGCCTACTTATGAGATGGTTGTTTAAAGTTAGTGTCAAAGTCAATGGAGAAAAATGGGCACTCTCAGGATGTAACTCATCCTTTGGCAGATGTCTTCATTAGTCTCATGGACTCCCCCTCTGAAAAAGGGTAACATTGCTGCCAAAAAAGGAATGTTGATAGAACAATGAACTATTTGGTATAGTTGACAAGACAGACCATATTTTGGACACAGAAACTCTTCCTCAGATCTAAGAGAGAAATTTAGAAATTAAATACAAACTGAAAATCATTTTTCTACAGAAGCCACAGATATATAAAGTACCTTACTTTCTCTTTAATACAGACCTTATCATTAAGACCTTTTCCTGTCCTCTCTCACTACTTTCTCCTTCTTCTAGAGTTGGAAACATCTGCATTTCCCTCCTTCCCAGACAATTATACTTCCAAACCAACATCCCCTGTATTCCAGATGAACTAGCTCCCTTTTTTCTTAGCTATATTAACTGATGCAGGAGTAAGTGCTAGTAGCTTAGGCAGTTGCCATGTATTCACATCTTGACATGGGCAAGATGTCAAAGCTCCCACCACAGGGGACATTAGGTCAATAAATTCAGTAGAATGTAGTGACACTCAAATCAAGTAATTTACAGTCACTTAGCTGAGCTCTGAGCACTGTCCACACAGAAATACTGCACGTTAGTTTTGGGCAGGATTCAGCACATGGGTTAATGTACATGGACTTGCTGAAGCAAGTCCAGTGCAGGACCACAAAGATGATCAAAGGACTGGGAGCATCTTTCCCATGAGGAGAGGTGAGAGAAGTTTGGCCTGGAGAAGAGAAGGCCCAGAGGGATTTTGTCGAAGTAAATGTCTGAAGGGAAATGAAGAGGACAAAACCAGGCTTTTCTCATTGGTTCCCAGCAACAGGAACAGAGGCAATGGGCACAAACTGGAACATGGGAGGCTCCCTCTGAGGATCAGGAAACACTTTTTCACTGTGACGTTGACTGAACACTCGCACAGGTTGCCCAGGGAGGAGGAAGAGTCTCCATTCTCAGAGATACTCAAAAGAACATGGTCCTGGGGCAAGCTGCTCTGGGTTGCCCTGCCTGAGTGGGGAGGCTGGACCAGATGTCACCTTCAGTGATCCTGTGAACTGAGTACTTGCTCTTTGGAAGGTAGTTCTATCAGTAAAGGGGAATCACATCAGTTACACACAAAACACACAGTTTTACTTAGGTAAATACTTAAGCATAGGCAGAATGTTTAATAAGTGAGTAGTTTTACTGATATTAGCAATAGTATTGAAATTTATGCTGTAACATCAATGTGAAATATTCAGAAATTAACTAGATCCAACATTTAACTAACATTTACCTGATTCACTTAACAATCACAGTTACAAAGAGTTAAAAAAAATCTCACACTTTGACTAAAGCCCTACATGAGACTAAACATGGATGACTGAAAGATATCCAGACTAACAGGAAGATGAAGGACAATGCACATCAGGACATGAATTTACATTAACGACTCTGACCAAAGATTCCCTTTGAGAAAGCACATATTTAATAAAAATTTTAATTATGTAGAAGGGATGATATTTTCAATGTGAACATTATACTGTGGAGTAATACAAATGCTTCTGCACTCCCTTCAAAACATTTTTTAAAACAACAAAGAATTCAGCATGAATTGTTCAAAATCACTTAAGAAAAATGTGAAAGAGGAAGAAAAAACAACAAGAAAACCAATTATTCCTAGGTCTGATCAGATATTAACTACATAATGCTATTTTTAAGACAAAAATTAAAACAAGTAAAGTCTGGTTTAATTATTTTGCTCCCCAGATGAATCACATTTTATCCTATAAATGTCAATTCCAAAGGACATTAATTCACTATACAATAACACCTGAGCTGAATGAGTAACTAACAGAAAGAATGGATAAGGTTCTTAACAAATAGAACTCAAAAGTACAATCCAAATACACTTGGGAGCATTTAACAACAGATACCTGTAGTCTATGTAACACTAAGTTAGCCACTTCAAAATTATGAGTAATAACTAATGTACTCAAAAAAACCAGAACTGGAATTAAACATGCACTCAACACTGTCTGACCTTTCTTTCTTAACTTTAAGCTGTTAAAGTACAAGCTCTAAATGATAGATTCTCTACATTTTCCAATATCCAGATATAAAATGCACAACTTTTCATACATTCTGAGAAAAGTAAATTTCAGTGTAGCACAGTAACTATGTAGAAAACTTGCATTTGGCTTAGTGAAATCTCCAAGCCAAGCAAGGTTTTAGAAACTTCTCAGTTTCAGTTTCCTAAAGTATGAACTGAACTCTACACAAATTCAAGGCAGCTCCCAGGAGACTTGGTGGGTTCCAAATTTTGAACTTTATGCTGTGCAGGTCATCTTGCAAACAAAAAAACAACACAAGGTAAAAAGCAGGGTTACAACACTAAAATCACAGAAAGGGCCTGAAAGATAGCTTCTCCCTATGAAATATAGCCCTAATCTACTCAGAAAACCCCATGGCATGTGATCTGTCTGATGGAAACATTATCCTAGAAAGTGGAAGGAACTGCATGTCTTTGTGGGACATGTCTTCTGCTGGTCACCAAATGAGCTTACTTCTTTAAGCAGGTGGCCTCTAGCTATGACTGAGCCTTGACACACCTCTCAAATTTCAATCCTTCAAGAGTATAGCGAGGAAAATTATTAACTGGGAATCCAAGAGATTTTAAAGGGGTGGCAAAGAAAAAAAGGGAGAGAAGATGTATACATCCAATGAAACATGACTACCACTTCCTAAGGCATTTTCACTACTTGAAAGAAAAAAACAGTGAAGAAACTGTTTCAGGCCTTCACTAAACTGAGTGATACGCACAGCATGGAAGCACTTTGTATTCCAGTAACAAAACATGAGCTGTAATTTCTACACCTGAGAAAAATTCACCATCAAAACTACAAATTGTCAAAAATTCCCTATCACCAGGCACATTACATCAATGCCTACCTGCACACATAGACTCATACACACATTTCTGTAATGATGGCATCACTCAAAGCCACTGAAAAAAAGAACTAAAGTTCCTAGTACCTGTTTCCCCTGCCTAGAATTCACAAGAAAGTCTAATGATACTTGCAAGGATGTAACTGAAAACTCAGATCCTATTTAGTCATGTTCAAATATAGGCTGTGAGAATTTAACTAAATCTGAACCAGGAACAGAGCAAAGACAAACTGACAACAACTCGGAAATTGTGCCAGCACCATCCATTTCAATATTCTACTGCCCAATTTAGTATTAATATAAGCAGATGTGCAACAAAAGCTAAATTACAGAACAGCATCATAATACACTCATATGAGTGCCCAAGTGATCTTCAGTGCTAAAAACACAGTGAAATGTCTAACAGGCAATGAACTAGTGACTAAATATCACATCTATCTGACTTGGTGTTCCTGCATTCATTCATTCTTTTTGTACAATTCTGAAAATTTGAGTCCACAAAGACTAAGTTAATAAGCTAGAAAAATGTCAAGAGTAATAACAATTACATAACATAGGTTGTTAGAATGATTTAACATTAATTTGGCATTCTGTCACTGTACATAGACATATGTTAACAACCAACTACACTTGAAGTGTGAAAAGGCAGCTTTATAGTGTTGCATATCCTTCTTCAGATTATTTAATTTATTGTGAAATTTTATTTCTTTATCAAAAAGATACCAAATTATAATTTCTAACTGAGGAGAAAAAGAGACTTCTTAATCACGGAAGTGTGGGAGACATGCTATGCAAAAAAAAATGGCTGAAAATCCTAACATGAATTTCTTTTCAAATTATAGCACCACTCCAAAGTGGTAGAGTGCAGATATCTGCTTGCTGCAAAAAAAAATTGAGACTGAAAACACATCATAATTGATGATGACTTAATTTACGCTGACTGAAGCAATATGAAAACTTGAAATTATTTTTTAGCCATCCTTTGACACAAAGGTAACTCAATTTAATCCTATGGATTTACACCCAAGTGAAACATACTGTTAACCTGAAATTTTAAAAAAGCTAATTTATAAAAAATATTACTAAGACAGTTGAGCAAGTTTTATTATATAGAAGAATAAAACTTTTTATTAAGAGGGAATTAAAAGAAGAACTGCAAAATGTATTATGAAAAAAAAATTGAGCTACCGTTTATATATCTGTATAATCAAGTATACATAGAGCTTCTGTCATCAGGAAAGAGGGAGTTAAAATGCCTTTCCATTTCTTTCCTTTCCTTCCCTCTCTAATGAACACCTGTTCGAAAGGAAGGGCTATTAAAAGAGCCAGCAGAGTAACAGGAAGGGTAGTGCATTTGGAGGAAGTCACAGATCCTTCAGTGGGCACAGAGGCTTGGGCTGATTTCCAGGGGAGATAGATTCTGGTTTGTTAGTTGCACTGCTTTCATCGATATTTATAGCAAGATCAAATCAAGAACAGACGTCACTATTTGCTGCTCCATCACTCCTGTTATTAGTTATCCTAGAAACTCAAAGAATATTTTGCAACAGTCAATGCAAATGGTAAGAGACCAAACTCCTGAGTTGTAGCAGCATTTCCCTCTGAGCTCAACCCAAATTGGAATTAGTAGGTTCTACACAGCAAGGGCATAATTTGAGTTCTCGAGATTCCATCAACTTAATAATGAGCTCCCTTGGAAGTCGTGGCACTCACACTGTTGAAAAATTTACAGCCTTTTGGGCCAAGAAATCAATCTGAGCTCCTAATTTCCAAGTTTGTAAAGTTTTAAAAGAAGCTTATCAGTATGTAACAATCCGAAAGATTTAGCACAATCTGTTTCAGCACTAAGTACCTTAGTACCAAGCCTTAGTACCAAGAACAGAGTCAGAAAGGAAGACGACAGACCACACCTTCTTTATCTGACTGCTGTAACTAACGTGATTTTGTTCCCTTATTGCTGTTGTGATTGTCAGAAACAGCTGTACTAGAGATCTCCTAGCAGACTAGCCAAGCATGAAAAACCCTTACAGAAAAGTTATTAAAGCCTGAGTTTTGGAATCAAAGTTTGAGGCTTGCTAAAAACTGAAAAAACAAACCCCAACCCAGGGCACACATTTCTACCATTTCCTCAGTAATCTCATTTATACTTGTGAGTGTGTACAGCTATTTCCATCACAACAAAATCAATTTTATGCAGGGAGCAGTGTCACCCTGGAAATATTAACCACCAATTTTGTCATCTTGTCAGTTTATCACCAGCTAGTCATTGCTTTACATATTTTGAAGTTGAAGAGGAAAATTTTCTACTTACCAACACAAAACATTACGCAGTAATTTCTGTTCTTTTTGAGTCCAAATATACTGTGCTGATCACATACATAACAGTGTTTTAATCAACACATGATTTTTATAATAGTAAGACTTACCAATCCACTTAAGGCTAAAATCCAGATGTAGGAACCAGAGGTTAAGAGCTAGAAGACAAGAGTAAGGATTTAATTTTTTTTTTTAAGTTGTTGCTATATGAACCCCTAAGTTGCAACACGATATAGGTTATGCACTCGTCATGACAATGGGAGACGTCAGACTTTTACCTCTGTTAAAATTCAGTTTAACATTAAAAAAAAAAAGTATTCCAGAAGCAGCAAGTGGAAAAAACACAGGGATCCAACAATTGTTCTCCTTCTACAGAACAATACATTTTATTTTCATATAGCTTACTAAGTATAACAGGATGTCAGTTATAGGCTGCACAGAAAAACAGGTCTGAAAGACAGACTGAAGCAAAGGAAATGACTCAGCAGCAACAGAAGAGTTCCAAGCAGGCGGGGACTCCAAGTGAAGCTCTCAGACACACAGTCACAGACAGACTAAGCACCAGCATCAAAATTAAAAGAAATAAAGTTCTTATGCAGTGACATATTTGCTGACATGAAATCACAGAAATCAGCCAGAGCAAATTGTTTAAAAAATCCTGATAAGCCAACATGGCAGCCCATTGTTTCTAGCAAAGTATGTGAGTAATCACCTGAAGGAGGTTATTACCAACTGGAAAAATGGACTGAAAATGGTTACTAAAATGTCTCTATATGATGCTGACTGAATCATGAGTACACCTTCCCTCTAGAGTTCCTACTATGGAAAGAGTGACTGGAGATAAGGACAGAGTTTACAAATGAGGGGAAGGCAAATGAGTCTTCCCTCAGCCTCTGTGTGATGGCAGCAACTGTTCCGTGCCCAGCAGGGAGAGATCCCACAGAGATATGGGGGTCAGTGACAGCACCAATCCACATTGGAACTGCTGCGTGTACAAAAGCAAAAGGTGAAAGCCATAATGGAAAACAGGCCACACAGTATCATGGTTTTCCCAAAGACTGTAATAATAGTGGAATTGATGGGTTCACAAGAGAGGAAACAAGATTTCTGAAAGATAAAGAAAATAAAGTGCTGGAGCAGAAAGTGAAGGAAACCAAAGGCAGAGCAGGAAAGAGATGAATGAAATGTTGTACTGAGCACATGTCAATATTCTGAAACTGACTGCTTACTCTAAAATACGCTCTACCACATTTCATGTAACGATATTGTTTTCCCCATTGCTAGTGCCCGAGCTACTATTGAATCCCTAGAATATATAGAAGTGAGCCTACTTTCTCATAAATTTGCACATCTCCTGTTTCATCATTCAGGTTGTGACACAAGTGTCCATTCATTTCTAGGCTGATGGGTTTTTTGGGTTTTTTTTTTAGTTGTTTTTTGAATAATTACTGGCTTTCTATACCTAGTAACCATATTTTTCCAGCCATATTTCACAGAATACTACATGATGTTGCTGTGCTCTATGTTACACTACTCTAAATTACCGATCACATGGTAATGCATGATATACAAATAAGTTATATAAAAGTGAAATTCAGCCAAAACCTTGATTATTTACTAATAGTCTTAGCATAAAAAATACTGTATTCTACAGCTTTGTTTGAACTCTAAATGACAAGGGAAAAATAAGCAAATTCAAGAATATTAGCAAACTAGACAGGTGAAAGATAAAATTGCTTTAGGATCAGGTTCCATTTTAATACCTTTTTGTCCAATTCATTTTAACAACCCAAAGAAAAAAAACAACTGAACTGTCTATTATATTTTCCCATGTAGGACAAGGTAAGAACCGATCACTTGCTCACCACTACAGCACACTAGAAACACATGTTTCTCCATGTTTTAGCTGATGGGACAGTTACTAGCTAAATTTATGCTGAATCATGCATAAATTTATTCATCAAAATTAAGCATCAAAATTCAGACAAACAGAAACACTAACTACTATATTATTAGTTTATTAAAAGATGAACAAGCAAGTACATACCATACCTGTAAACCCAATATGTAGACCAGAGATTTGTTTGTGATAGAAAAGTGACCCAATACTTGTGTCACCTGCACTCTTGGAATGGAGGAATAAAATGGAACAAACAGCGCAAATGTAGGACCCAAGCTGCAAAAAGAAAGATACATATAGTTATAAGAATGATACTAGCAACACTAGTGTCAAACAATCAAAAGGAGTTAATTTTAATATTACACCACCTTGCAAATAAAGGTGTTCCTTGGCAACCAACATGAGACAACTTGTGGTATTCTAGGTAATAGATTCATTAGCAGATAAGAACAACTGACAAAAAGTATTTTATTTCCAAATGTTTAGGACTGGAGGCAGAAGAGAGGGCAACATATTTCATCGAATAGCAGATTCCTTCCATAAAGCACAACACACAACAAGAACAGCAGTAATCTCCTGCAGTAGAACAAAATATGATTCAAAGGAAAAATTAAAAGGATTTTACCTTTCCCAAAAGGTTAAGGAAATCACTTCACTTATGAAGCTAAGCTCCTGGTATTTACCCAGACTTAATGTGTTAGAGGATTGCCAAAGGAGTACAGTACCTAAGACTGGAATACTGACAGTTTGATTTAACTTCCCTTTGCCAATGACTTACATGGCCCTACAAATAAAACTTCCTTTAAGGTCCTCATCTTAATCACAACACAAGATGTTTTTTAAGTTTTTAAACCATCACTGGAAGGAGTTTCATAGAATCTAAGACTAAGACTTCAAGCACTTTTTACAATGACCATATGCCTAGACTGATCTTGTGAACATGAACTAGTGCTTTTCATTCAGACACTCAATTTTGCATATACTCCTTTTTACACAAACAAAATACACCTGTATAAACACACACAACACATTCTTGAAATAAATTGAAATTATTTAAGTTGTAAGAGTCAAAATGTTATAAGAAAGCAACATACAGAACTTATTATTCATCTGAAGTTACTCTATTGTAGACAATATTCACTGAATAAATCAGGTTTTATAAGTGAAGACAGAAAAAAAAAAACCAAAGAAAAATATATTTTCTCTTTTTAGAGAAGTAATTTTAAATTATTTCTTTCTACTTTGACAAAATTGAGTGAGAGAATACTACAATTGTGGCATGCTTTTCAGGTTTTATTGATCCTGTGATAAACAGTGACTCAGACACAGAGACTTCACATGCAAGAATGCACTTATGATTATAAGATGGGAAAGTACAAAAAGGAATTTCCCAAGACTGCAAGTGCATTTCATAAACAGATTAGAGAATGCTAAGAAGTTCCCTAAATGTTAGTATTCACCATTTATGTCAACAGAAACCACAGAAAGAACCATCCCAGTCCAGAGTAGTGATCAGCTTAATTCAAAGTCCAGTGTCTGAAACTGCTCAGTACCCAACAACCTGGAGGAAACTTAGTGTTTTCTCCTAAAACACTAAGTTCAGAGGCACCACAGAGGTATGCTTCTAAAGGCATCAGTGTTTGTTTTTTAGACAGAGCTTACATCTAAATATAAATAGGTATTACCCAAATACCCATTCAGGTATCTTTTTCTTAATGTCAAAACTGGTACCCTTCAAAATGCTGTGTGAAAATCATACAGGCAACTCCACAATGTGAAAATTCTTTCCAATTATTTTAAACTTTCACTGTCAACTTTCTTTATATAATGCTGTTCTTTGAAAATTTCCCTTAATATTTTCTGTTGCCTTCAATATTTCCAATAGTTTACTTATATCTTTTTTTACAATATCTGTATGGGAATGATGCTTATCTACAGCTGGTCTGTCAGAGAAGTTATCCACAAAACAGTACTAGAATATGGCTTACACAGTAAAGTACAACAAGAGCACGGTTAAGGAAAATGTGGACACAGTGGTGAAAAAAGGAACCCAAGTGACAAAAGACAAGAAAAAAGCCAGGGCACTCAGTGTCTTTTTTTGGGTAAATTTTCACTGGTTAGTTTTGCCCCAGGCCTTGTAAGTCCTGTACCTCCTGTGGGACTGGAGCTATAAAGAAAGACATTTTGGAGGCTCTTGAGCCCAGCTGATCATACAAGAGGCAAGAGGACCAGATAGGCTGTACCCCAGGGTTCTGTGTGGGAGGTGGCCAATGTTATAAACTGAACCATCCTGGTGATTAGGGCAGGTTCTGGATGACTGGGTATTGCAGATGTCACACCCATCTTCAAGGAGGGCAAGAAGAGGATCCAGGGAGCTACAAGCCTCACCTCTATCCTTGGGAAAGTTACAGAGCAAAACTCCTAGAAGCCATTGCCCACTACAGGATGGACAAGGCAGCTGCTAATATCCCACACGGATTTACCAAGAGGGATTCTGGTGCTGTGGATATGGAACGGGAAGATGGCAAATTTTGCACACTCTGATTTTAGGATGGCCTTAGGCTTGGTTTCCTCTTCAGCCCTTAAAGAAAAACAGGGAAGATATGCACTGTATATGCAGATTGGAGGGAATCTGGCTGCACTGCTAGACTCAGAGGATTCTGATCTGCAGCACCAACTTCAACGGCAACCACTTACTAGCAGCTTTCCCCAGGGATCGATCCATACTGGGATGAACACTATTTATTGTCTTTATAAAATACCCTGGATGACGGGACAGAGTGCATCCCCAACAAGCTAGTGAGTGAAATCAAATTGGAGGGAGCAGTTAATACTTTGGAGAGCAGGTCCACATTCAGCTCTTCCTTATGGCCTTGAGAAATGGGCTGACATTAGAAATGTTAGGGAGTTCAACAGAAGTAACTGTGGAGTCTTTCATCTGGCTTGGAACAACCTTGTGCAGTGGCACAGACTAGCTAGAAAACAGATTTGCAGATAAGGAGCTGGAGAATCCTTGGAGTGTTAGTCAGTCTTTGAGTGTCCCTTTATCCTTGCAGGAAAGGTCAATCACATACAGGGCAGCATTATCAATGTGCTATCATCAGGACAAGAGAAGTAATTGCTCAGCACTTCTGAGCTTGAACCTAAATCATTGTGTCCACTCTTGGGCTGCATTCTTCAAGGAAGGTATTAATCTAATGGAGCAGAATTTTACCAGGCTGCCCAGAGCTACAATCCCCATTCTCAGAGATACAGCCTGGACACCCAACCCAAAATAACCCCTTCTTGTTGGAAATGTTTTGAACCCAGGGTTGAACAAGATGACTGCCAGAGATCCTGTCAACCCTAAGCTACCCTATTGTTCCATGAATAATCAAAGCCTTATTCCTGAAGCTCATGAGCACTGGAGGAATTTCTGTTCCTGTATTTCACTGCACAGGTACAAACACCCATCCACATACAGTAAACAAAAAGACTGGCTCTTAACTCTTTTAGTTATGTTAATTAGTTGTTTGGTAGCATATATTAGATTCAATATCTACAAGTGAAAAACAAATTCATATTGAGGGACTACTTCAGTCTTTTCTTTCACTTCTTTCTTATCCTCTTGTTTTTGCCTTCTCTCTCATCTCTTTCTGTCTCCTTTCCCGTGCTTTCTCTCCTTTTGCAGAGACCTTTGCCCCAGCCCTTTGTTTATTATACTATAAGAATATTAGGAACATCCTTTCACGTGCCATGATTAACTTCTACTAGAAATCTGTGATGTCTGTGTGCAAAGGGCTATAGACACAAGTATATTCTGACTCTGAACAGAGTTTTTGCCCACTTCATATTTAGGAAGTTAATTTTAGTGTCATGTGGGTTAGAAAATAAAATTTTCAAAAAAACCAGAAAACTCTAAAACCTGAAAACTGGATTCTAGAGTTTGAACATTCCACATGAATACCATGTCCATCCCAAAGATGCATTGTAGTAGCTGTCTCTACAATAATTATATCCTCATTTTGAAGAGCATGTTAAATTTCAACATTTGCAGTGAAACAAACACAGTGACCAGATGGGAACATCATATGAATTTATGAGATTAATTTTGTACAAAAAAAAAACACCTTGAAAAAAATAGATCAGAGATGTAAACATTACTGTCAGAGAAGAAAAAATCAGGGGCAGGTAAGAGTATCTTATAAGAGAAATACACTATTTGAAGTCTAAAATGGTGACTATTAAATGCAGATTAAAATAAAACATTAGCACTAGCAAATATAAGCACAAAACAGGAAAAATTGTTCTAAAGTACACTAACAAAGGGTTAGAAAGCTAAATAAATGTAACTTCTGCAAAAATACATGCTGTTGTCAATAGAAGTTCTGTGGTATTAAGTTTGCAGAAACAACCTATTTTATTCAGAATGACTCACTACACTTACTAACTGTGGTGCTGTGTTTTTCTTCATTCAAGTTCTTCAAAAAGCCATTAAACTGACAAATTCACAACCACGTATATTTTGGGTAACTAAAAATATCACTTCTACAAAACAGCTGCAGATAATACAGGCACGCAAACAGTGCACTTGTAATTCAAGTTAGTAAGTCATTTCAGTGACCTGTGTTCCTACAGTCAGTCCAAACACTACCATATTACATGTAAGGTGCTAGCCTTTATTCTGAGTGTGCTAAATATTCACAATAACATTCCTTAAAATTAAACTCTGCGGAATGTGACCACCCTTGATGGTAGCATTCCTCCACCTGCTGGAGCCCTGGACTCAAAGGACCAACCTACTGCACCCAACCCTTTCACTACATATGAGCAGGACACCCCATTGCCTGAGGTCTCTCAACAGCAGCAAAAGCATTAGGCTTTGTTACCCAATACTCACTAGCTGATGCCAATACTTCACAGGAAAGCAGTAAGAATGCAGGGAAAAATTAAAAATATGCATCTGAAGCTGAAAAGAAAAGTTCCTCCTGTAGTTGGATATCTGCACAGAATCCCTGCAACTTGGATTTCATTAAAATTTGAGACCAAACATTTAAGAAACAATTTACAATAGCCTCGTGAAGGCAGAAATCACTGTCCTAAAGTAAGCTTTAGTTTTTAGTGTTAAGACTATCCAGCAATATATTTTGTAACCTGCTGGGTTCCATGTTACTCGCCTTGCCTGCCAAAAGCAAAGCAGTAAGTGTCTGCACATATATGGTAAACACAACACCTTCTGATACGCAACAATTTTGTAATTTACATGTTCAAATCTTGGAACAGTCAAACAGATATTGGACCAACAGCAGCTGCATCAGAACAGAAAACAACTAGAAGGATAAACAGTCAGTGAAAGAATGCAACCTATACTTTTTAGCTCAAGCAATTAGCATCATGCCATGCTAGGCTGGATTGGTAGCTAATACGCCAGTGTGACTCAAAGGGTACAATCCAGTACTGTATCTTAATCAAGGGAAGGCAATATTTTATCAGATCAAAGCAGGGAACACATATTGGCTTTGTTTTATAATGGTAACACAATTCTGAAACAAGCATTCCCTTTAATAAGAAGCTGGGGTACTAATGTCAGCCCTTGAGCAAAGACATGTCTGCATATCTCAAAATTTCCCATTTCTACAGGTGCTGGACAGGGAACCACACTGTGGTATTACTTTGTGTACATATGAAGCAAGTTCCCTATGCAATTTCCCTTTAAAAAGTCCTGAATTCTCATTACTTCATATAAAGCAATTTTACTCTCTGATGAAGCTGAATAATTAAAAAATTATTCAAAAACAAGTAAGGAAAAAATCCAGAATAAGACTGGTAAATTCTCCTAAACACTTTCTGAATGTGATACTAGAAGATGAGTGCTCCATTAAGACTGATGAGCTAAAAGCCCTTGATAGAACCCTTCAGCTCTTAGGCACCTAAGGGGAATCAAGCCATGTGTGTACATTGGGAGTTCAACACCAGAAAAATCAGTGTACAGTGTCAACCAAGTGCTCCAAGTAGGTATAAAAGTAGCTCATAAAGCTGTCTGTTCTGCTATAGAAAAAACATTTTCTATAATACAAAGTAACTTTGCCATTAGATCTGTATTTACTTCAGGCCTTCTGATGAGACAGATGTGCAAGAGATCCTATCTCGACACACCTTCACCAGTACAATGTCAGCCAACTCCTGTGCTGTGAACACAGCCCTAATATAAGAGGCATCCTCCACTCTGCATGGGTTGGATCTGCCAAAAATAGCCTTATTGTGCTTTGTTGGTTGTTTAAAATCAGGCCACTAAATGAGGTCATGAAATAGTCCTTCACAGTCATGAATGATCAGTATCAGTTTTTGGGGAAAATCCCAGGTAACTCTCAACCACAGCCTCTAGCAAACAAAAGGATTTTCCATCTATCTCTGATCTCCAAAGCCCTCTTAACAAACATACAATTTAACTCTTATATTAAAAGTTCTTCACCCAGAAACAAGGTTATTTCAGGTACAAATGAGTTAACTCACAATTTGATATCCCATTCCTTTCCTACTCCTTAGCCACTCATTCTTGTCAATATTATTTTAGGGGAATCAGATTTGTGTTTTAGAAGCTTTTTTTCTTACATAAGATACATTTACATTTTTTCATTATTTTTCATAATAGTTATTATTATTTTTATTAGTATCACTAATAATTATTATTGTTGTTGTTATTATCACTGTTTAAAATGTAATAAAAAGCTTACAAAGGCCAGGTATGCTTACTAATCTCTCAAAGCCCCAGAGTTCTTTAACTCCCTCATATATTTTTGAAAGGCATTTCTGTAAATCCCCATCATTACAATACTAAAACCGTGCTGGGAATGTCCACAGGCGTTTGAGTTGTCTGCTTTAACACCACATCTGGGTATATCTCAGTTTTGAGGTTTCCTCCTTCATCAGGAAGAAGTTTTAAAGCATGTACTAATCACATGGCTTTTTGCTGTAAATTAGGGTATTTTTGAATGCAGATGGCATATAAACAAAGTTTTTCACATATGAGAGGGATTTTAGTTGGTCAACAATTAGTCAAGTAAACCTCAGGGTAAAAGTCCCTCCTGCAAAAGTCAGTAATGCGTAACTTCAGGGGGGAGGTGGAAGCGTTGTTTCTAATTACTTTCTTTGAGCAGACTAATTGTAAAAGGATCAAAAATAGATGCTTTCACATCCCATAAAACAGTAGGCAGCAAATCAAGACCGGCACACAAACAGGGTTGGTTTTTTTTAAGCGCTTGAAAAAACCCTACCCCTCCCACAAAAGACTCACGTAATCACTCTTGAGAACAATGTGCAAGAGTAAACCTTTGCACTTAAGCCATTCTGGTAATGCCCTGAACTGCTCAGAGGATCCAAGAAGCTACAGAGATGTAAGTACAGAAAAGAACTAACTTTTTACTTTTTTCCTTTGCCACTCAGCAACAGCAAACAATTCCAGAAATATTTCCTTTTTTGCATTATACTGGATATTTTCATGTGGTAGTAAGGATAAATGATCTTTGTATGGGAAAAGCTCATGGAAGAAATTCTCTGATATTTTATAATCCCGTATTAATTGCTGCTAGTTAGTTTCCACTTAAAGGATCTGTTTATCTACAGCATCAACAAGTTATTCCAACCCCTTTCTTATAATACAGCCTTCTGACAATCACAGGGAAACATTTCATACTGCCTTAACTTAGACAATTTTTTAGCAACACTAATTTAAATTATACTAATGCAGAAAAAACTACTGTAGAAGGAAGCACTGAAGCTCTAAAGTCACTGAACCTCACAGAATAATAGTAAGAGAGAGCCTTAAAACAAATCCATGCTGCAGTTGTGAATGCATAGCTTGTTCTTATCTCCTTGTCTATTAAAACTGCCTTTACTATCAGCTTAAAAACTGCTCGCTCTTCTCATGTCTAAACATTGCAACAGAGCATCTTAAGAATTCAAAGCTTTATGACCTAATTCCTCTTTTAACTTCTAGTGCACATTTCTTTCATGGTTTTTAGAAGGCATTCTTCTTCTGAATAGCAATGACCAAACATCTTTCTCTTTATTACTGAACTTTGTGTCACAAAGCTGAAGAAATATTACCAGTGGTATGATTTTTATACACCCTCCCAATTTAAAAGAATACATTTTTCCTATTATACTGGCAAAACGAGACAGACTGTTTAACAACTATCATTTATATTAGAAAAATAAGAGTACATGCCTTTGAGCACAGAATACAAGAGATGTGTCTAACATTTTCATGGCTGCTCTTGAAGAGATAAGGGGATTGAAAATTTACTTGAAAATTACTCTTTAATAGCTCAAATCTCATTCCTTTCTGGTCAAAAGATTCAGGAGCATGTATAGAGAATAAAAAACCTTAATATAGAAGCTGTAATCTGAAGCTGTAAACCCTAAAATTAAGTATTATACCTGCATAGGCTTCATGCAACTCAGAAAAAAACCCCAAACTCAAAGAGGTATGCATGTTTTCTAGTACTAAAGTAAAAATCCTCATATGACTACTATTTTCTTCTGCTAGAAAAAATGTAATTTTCAGTGGCTAACACTTATTTTGCTTATTTGCTCTAGGTTTAGGCTCTCTCTTTTTTACATTTAGTATACTTAAACAAGTATAAACTGAAGGGAAGTTAATCATCTTAACATCAGCACAGCTCTTCATGTTAGTATGTGTTTTTGGCCGAGATTATTTATCTTAGATAGTGCTCACACATTCTGTAGAACAGATCACCCTTGTAAAAGAGAGATCCAACAGATAAAAGCAGGATATACCATTCAAATTACTTCCACTTTTTCTTTAATTAGTTATGCAGCACTTCAACTCAACTGCTTTTATTTCCATCTCATTTACCGTATTTTCTATTATTTTTAGCATCAAATATAACTGTCATACAACAGTCATGTAAAATCTATAGTAATAGACAAAAGCAGGGCCATAAAGATCCCACTGTCTTGTGCACTTGCATATTCTGTTAAGCAGCTAAATAATATTATAATTCTTTATAGCCACTGTTAAAACAAGTTAATAATGAAATACATATTTGGGATTCTCTGAAAAATCTCAAAAATGCAAATTTGTGCGTTACAAATTTGGGTTTACTATACCAACAAATTTGGATCTACACCAAAGAGGGATAAATGCACTAGCCTGTAAATTCTCTCATCAAATTTAGCTGTGGGTTGTGACCTGAGGACTCAATCTTCAGGTCATTAGGCCGAATCACCAGCCTCTAGAACACAAAACTCAACAGCTTTTAAAAAAAAAATAAAAAAAATAACATAAAAAACTTGAAGCATATGAGTGTTAAAGTGTTAGAAAGAAAGAGGAAGCTTTAGGACATGCCTGTCTCTCGCCTCAGCTTTTACTAAACTATGTGCAATCCCCAGCTGCCAGTCCATGCAACTTATTATGTACCTTAGGTATATGTTCTTTCTATTTTAACAAAGCATTCTACTATGCAACTTAGCACACAAACTTTTAATATACAGAACTTAATTGAATCAAGCCTTTTTCTCAAACAGAGGAAACACTCTACAATAAAGATCACCTGTAAGATAAAATAGAAATACAAACAAAAAATACAAAAAATAATTTTGAGATTAAGGAAAAAATTAAACCTACAAAAATGCAGCACTGCATATTTCCCACCTTCTACTGTTTTGAAACAATGTAAGACCAACACAGATTATAACTATAGAGGACAGCAAGATCAGTGAATCTTGCAGGGAAGTCTCTTTCCTGACCATTCCTTTAAAATAATTTCTACTCTTTATGCATAAAAACCCCAATATTAACCCCCAACATGATTTGTTAAAGAAATATTGTCCATCTCACAGGGATTAAACCATACTATGCATAGAGAGCCAGGAGAGATCTTTCTAATGAACTGCTATGCTTTTCCAAGAATATAATTGGTATCCTTAAATTAGCAACTGGACCAGGGACAAATGGGCCAGGGATTAATCCTCAAAGAATGAAAATTATGAAGAGACACAGAGAAATCACACATTAGATTACAATACACAGTAACAGCCTTCTGCATGTCCCCTGTTATGCTGAAAAGGCAGATGGTGCTCCTAACAAAAGCAGGAGATGAGAACAAGAAGAAATTTCATTTAGCATACAGAGATAGCTTTGTACCAGTGCTTGCACACAATCCCAGCCCACGTAATCTAAAGTGAAACACTGCAATTGCTGGCTCACAGCTTAAGTGTATGCTTCTTAACAGTTAAATGTATGTAATATTATGATACTACATATAAAGGCCATGATACATTAACATGTCTATGAAGCAGAGCTTTGGATTACACAGTACTTCCAAACTGGAGTCACCATCCTGTTAATCAAACATCTTTTGCTTTGAGGATTAAACACAAAACAAATGTATAAACATAAAACAAATGACTAATGCCAGTCAAATGTTTTCACACAACATAAATCTCCTAGACAAGCTATTTTTTCCTTCTTTGATGAGATTACAATATTGGTTTAGAAAGGCACCTGCACAGATTTCAGACATGTAAGCAGCTTGCCATTGTGCTGCAAATTTTTTCCCCACATGGATGCTACTGCTGTGAAACATCAAGAAGCACAGAGAACAGACTAGCAGGTGCCTAGCTAACAAATCTTGTAGGGTAATTGACTAAAGAAATTTGCTGGTCAGAACATAAACATAGTGCTAAGTCTTGAAAACAGCAAGGGAAAAAACAATATAGAACAACCTGCACTGGTTGCAAGCCTGGGCATAGTATTTAACAGTAAAATTAAACTCTCTCAGGCATAAGGTCTTCCCAAGTCAAAGCAGAGAGCAGTGGCCATGCCCTTACAATGGAGATATTTTATGACAGAGTGAATCAGAGAAATACTCCTGGATCACAGTAAGTTAACTTCACAAACTCCCAGTGCAATGCTACACAACTCCATCCTGCATACATAATCCACTGAGCAGAAAAAGCAAGGATGTAGTGGTGAGTTTGCCTCCAGGCACACTAATAACATGAGGAATCTGGAACCCCAAGTCCTTTGTGGGACACAGCTGGGGTTAGAACAGACATCACAGGATCACTTCACCTTGTGATGAAATATTTGCGAAGCTTACCTTGAACTGCCCAAACCATGAGATTGTGTAAATGTAAAGAGACTCAATGAAAACAGCAACTGCAAATTAATTTTAGAGACATTTAAGTAAGAGACATACACATTTTTTAGCAGGGAGGTTGACTGACCAAAGACTAGAGTACAAATGGGTAATTTGCCTTCTCTTCAGTTTTCCAAGACAAACAGCATGTTGGAAAGTATGCTTTAAATGAAGTTACCAGAATCTATACACAATCACTAAAATAATATAATCTGAAAAGATTACTTTAAGTGACTAAGTGGTCTGTGTCACTGAGTGTTTATAGACTCAAAAAATGTGAAAATCTGAACAACCCTCTTTACAATTCAGATATACAGACAGGAATTTTCAATACTTTATACCATAACATTTTGGCATGCCAAAAACCTCTGGTGCTGTTTTCTAAATTTTTTCATTGATAAGGAAAATTATTATCTTTCTTCAAAGTACATATTTCAAAGTAGTATCAATAATAAACCTGTAACACCACTGGAAGGCTCTTTAATCCAACAATCTAGAAGACCAAAAGTTTTAGTAGTGGTTCTAGAGGGTAAATTCATTGATGCATCTGGATTTGGGACACTAAATGGCCATGGTCTCATGAGTTATTCAGGCACATAGCTCATAAAAACAGTCATATCCAGCTAGTCTGAGGTTGGCAGCAATAAGGATGTAACAGTCTCCATTTATTCTCCAATAATGTAAAACTCACAAAAATATTCTAAATGTTCTTCTTTTAGATACATTCTGTAGAGGATGTCATATGCTGTATGTATAATAAGTGGATCATTCCGGATTGCTGCCAAGAAATAAACAGCAACCTGACACAAGGAATAGGTTTTTTAAAAAAATATCTTATCTTACTTAATAATCCGGACACCTTTCAGGAAGAAAATATTATTTTTAATGAAGCCCTCTCCAAGATTGCCAAGGAAATGTGAAATAGCTGCTGAGGTGAATGGAGTTCATCCAACAACAATTAGAGTTCAGAAGTACAAAGAAGTTATCACGGTTTGGGAGATATACATTATTGTGGATGGTATCAACTTTATCCTCTGTTTGGGCCACAAACAAGCTAAAATATCTCTCTTTCTTTTGGGTTTTTTGTTGTTTGTTTTGGGGTTTTGTTTGTTAGTTTGTTTTTAATAAATATATTCAAGTACTGTAGCACCTAAACGCATTGGTGACTCTCAAAAATGCCCGTACATACCTACAGATAGAGAAAACACTAATACTCATCTACAGCATTGTAAAATGTGTTCCCTATATTAACCGTCAAAATATTTTGGGGATAACAGAGGATCAAAAAGAATACTTTTTGCCCCTAGGGCTGACTCCCACAGCATGCAGAAGAGCCTGCCAAGGAGCACAGCTTAGCTGACTGCACAGTGCCCTGGAAGATCCATGAGCTGTGCTTGTCCAGCTTTCTCCTCATCCCTTTGTGGCCAGTTTGTCCTGCCAAGGAACTGCTCCCCATATATATCCATGCTAGCACCATGGATAGACATAAACACTGTCTCAGCTAGCACTCCTTCTCAATATAACCAGTTATACGTGGGGATGAACATCCTATTTTGAACAGTAAGTTCTAGATTAATTTATTATATTAAATATCCAACTTCATAGCACAAAATTAGGTAACATGCAATTTATGAAATTCTACTCTTGATGTAAAAAACCAATGTATTTTACTGAATATATAGGTTTCTTTGTAAACTATAGTTCAATGTTTTTGTATAATAGTCTACATTTTACAAATGTTTATAGAAAGACATATGAATGAATGTGCATTGTTTTTTAACCAAAACTATTACAGCTTTAAAGCAAAAATAAAATTATGCACTTAATATGCTATAGCTAGTTACTGAAACTGAACTGTTTATCACAAATCTTAGATTATCCTTTCCTAAATATGTTGACAAAATTATTTTACCTAAATTTCAAGAAAGAGATTAATAGAAGATAGATGTGATGCTGGGAGTGTGAACAAGAATTAGAAGCATTTAAATATGAGAAACAAAACAATATACCTTACTGACTGATACACAGGTGCCTACACAAACCCACACCATTTTATGCAAGAAGCAGCCTGTTACACTTCAGTTAAACAAAAGCCATCCTAAACACTTCTGTAAGGGAAAAGATGTGAGGAAATCACACCATCACTATCCTCAGGGTAATAACTACTGCATTAATCAATCACCAAACACACTAACACCAAGACAGCGACAACAATGCAGAAGTAGCTAATATAAAATTGCTGGCATTCTTAAATCTGCACTGCAGCTGGAATTGTTATTTACCAGATTAGCTCCTTTATTCAAGGCACAGAACTCCCACTTCAGATTTGACATAGAGGCCTGAATGCAGTATTTCCACCTCTTGACAGACAGTACTTACTTCACAAATATCTGAGAATCAGAACATTGTACATCTATCAGTCAGAAATCACTCATCTGTCTTCCCTCCTGTCTACAGAATGCAGCAAACACAGACTTAATGTGCTACCTGGAAGTCAAATTTCTTCCTTGAACAGTAATGTAATGTAACTAATTTACATATTTTAATACACATCATCCACTATCTAAAGGTTTACCATTTACAGGGAACCATTAATTATGAACTCCCTGAAATAAGCAATCTTATTGCTTATCTCCTCAAATCATGAAAGAACATACTAACCTTTTAATGATTTCACAAGTTAATAAAAGGATAATGAATGCTTTCTAAAACGTGTGGTTTAAATCCCTTAAAACTGAGAGGTATTTCCCAGAAAGACTTTTTGGAAGCACAACAGGCAACAGTTGCTTGTAAATATTATGTGTTGAATAACAGATCCTCAGAAATAACATAGAGATGTTAATTAAAGTTTCAAGTCAGAATTCCAGTTGCAACAGCTTTTATCTTCAGGTAGTATTCTTTGTTAATCTTGTTTTACTTGCTGTTTAAATTCATAAAAGGTGCCTCTACTAAGAGGCACCCTTTTGAAGAACAGCTGCCCAAGGAGTAACAATGAGATGCCTTATCCTTTCTGAGTTTCATGCTTACACTATACAATTGTCAGGTGACAGCAAACCTAGGAAATGTTTGCACTGCAACCAGTATCAACAGGATGGGGTTCTTTCCATTTCTGAGATTCTGCTGGACCATTTTAAAATATTTTTAAGTCCCCCAAACCACTGCCACTTTGCAACTTTTCTATGCTACTTATGACTGTATAGATGAAACAATTTCAAAAGTCTACTAAATTGACAAAGTGTAAAATAGTTCACCTGCACTATCTCTCTAGAGCAGGGTCACTAAAGAGTGATTAAAGTAGTAGTCTTAAGAATTTATGTCTGTAACAACATTTGAATTAGATTCCAAAAGTCAGCTCTTAAAAATAGAATTAAACAAGTTATTATGGTTGGAATCTATGATCTTAAAGGTTTTCTCCAACCTAAATGAATCTATGATTCTCTTGCAATATCAATATAAAAATGCTGAGAAAAAGCAAGTTTCTCTAAACAAGTTAAAGAAACACAATGTGAATTGTTAAGAACAAAAATTCCCTTAAAATTAACTAAAACTCATTTAAAACATTTTGTCTGCTTGTCTGATCCTTAGGGACTTCATTTGATGCTCTATCATGTGGCTTCTTCAGACCCTTTTTTCCCCTCAGGTTTCTTTAAACAGGCTCCCACCTCCTGAGCATCTACAGACTTCACTTTCCAATTATATTACATCCCTGGCTTATTACAATGCCCCCTGTCTGATTTTTTTTTATTAGAGAAGAAATTGGGATCAACAAACAGAAAGGAGGCATTTGTTTGCAAATAGTCTTGAAAAGTATTTCACAGCAATGAAGTTTAATTTCATTTTTTTAGTCTTATGTTGCAACAGAGGCTATCCATGTGGATATGTTATGTAGAAGTAGTTTATCTACATTTCTTACAAAACATTCCCTTTTGTTGTTTTTTTTCCTCATGTTAGGTCTACTGAGCCTCCTGCAACAACAGTGGTTGCAGAAATGGACCCTTTCACAACCTTTGAGACCAACAGTTCCACCTGTGACTTATATGAGCACAAAGACACAGCACGGATATTACTATCTGTCTTCTATGGCTCCATCCTGATTCTTGGGGTGCTTGGAAACACCATTGCTCTCACTGTCATTTTTAAAAACAGAAAAAAGATCAACTCTACTACCCTCTATTCAACAAATCTCGTCTTCTCCGATCTGCTGTTCTGCATTGCCTTGCCAACCAGGATAGCCTACTACGCCCTGGGATTTCACTGGCCGTTTGGAGAAGCGCTGTGTCGAATCACCGCGCTCTTGTTCTACATCAACACCTACGCAGGCGTAAACTTCATGACGTGCCTGAGTATTGACAGGTTCTTCGCTGTCGTCCACCCCTTCCGATACAAGATCAGAAGGATTAAATATGCAAAGGGCATTTGTGTCTTTGTCTGGTTTCTTGTATTCAGTCAAACTTTCCCATTACTTATCCAATCCATGTCACAGGAAGAAAATGAAAGGACTACATGTATGGAATATCCAAACTTTGAGAAAATAGAACATCTACCATTTATACTTCTTGCTGCCTGTTTAATAGGGTACCTTATTCCCCTGGGGATTATTCTGTTTTGCTACTCTCAAATCAGCTGCAAACTTTTTCAAACAGCTAAGGAAAATCCACTGACTGAAAAATCAGGGATAAACAAAAAAGCCATCAATACAATCATATTTGTAATTATAGTGTTCGTCATCTGCTTTACACCTTATCATGTTGCAATCATACAACACATGATTAAGAAACTTCAGCAAGAACCCCTGTGCACTGAAAAGAAAATTTTCCAGAAGTCACTCCATTATACTGTATTTCTGATGAATTTTAACTGCTGCCTAGATCCTTTCATCTATTTCTTTGCATGCAAAGGATACAAGAGAACTGTACTGAAAATACTGAGACGACAAGTGAGTGTATCAATTTCAAGTGCTGCCAGATCACATCATGAAGAAAGCTCACGTGACGCAGGAGAAACGCAAATGACGGTACTTGCTAAGTCTTCCAACGGAAAGCTACCTGAAAAATAAAGCCTGTAGTACACCACAGTGGACCAAGACTAAAAATCCAGGGTCCATAGCAAAAACTCTTAGTGCTGCCTTACAGCAGCTCAAGTAAAATTCTGTTTCTCAGAATGTCAGGGAATCAAGGAGTGATGGACTGAAAATATTTGTCACAGGACAGCAGGAAAACTCAGCATTATAATCTTCTTGCTGTATCCTTTTGACGGATCTCTTATTTTTTCCAGGAAATATGCACCATTGTGAATGTTCAGATTCCATGCTGCACATACATATGCCTGGATGTTACTAACTCAAGCAAAGTCAAATTGCAGTTTGGATTGAGCAAATATATAGCTTACAATTCAAACCACCTACAACCAGAACATCTGAAAATGTCAAGACCTCTAGCTGAGCTCCAATTACAGCAGTGGTTTTGCTGGTCAGGTCACATAAACAGAGGAAATAAAATTTTGAGATAAAATGGACAACTTTTTTGCTCATTTGACTATGACAAATACTTAGTTTATAGCTCTTTGGAGGTGAAACTGCATTTTACAACATTTGGAGAACAAATACCTTATTGAACAATTCACACAGAAAACATTGTCAAATATAACACATGAACTGCTTGGTTCTCCCCAACACTGAACATCTCTTGCATGTTAGATCACTCATCTTCACAAGGTGTATTATTGCTTTACTCCTTTTCCTAAAGGAAAACTTTACTTTCTAGTGTGTATTATAAAAAGTCTCTCTCTACTCCTGTTGTATATAGATTATTTATAAACACAAATTGAATTGTAATATTAAAACTGCACCATTTCAGTTAAAAGAACAGTGATACAGTGTTCTTCAGAACTTCTGCTCAAGTCAGACATGGACACAAGACAAACGCTGTAGAAACCTGAATAAATGTTCATAGTTGAGACCACCAAAAAGTAAATTAATGGATTAATTCTGGTGGTATGAGATGGCTACCTCTCTCTAAGCACTGTTTACCTGAGCGATCAATAAATGCTAACAGAGAATTGGCTGGGAAAGAACAAGTTTTCTCATCATGCTTTCATACAGCGTATCTGGGATCCCTTCAGGCATGCTGAAATTGGCTCAGGAAATAGACCAAACGACTTAAACACATCCTGCTGGAATCAGCTCAATACCAGCTGAGAATCCAGGATGTAAGCACTGGGTTCCTGCTGATGTGCCCTTCCGTCACGTCTCAGTTTCCTTCCCTACTTTATTCCTGGCCCCTCTATCTTTCCTTTAGTGTTCTATCTTATATTAATATGCCTTTACTGGCCAACACAAATTGGTAACTCAACCAGGAGGTTGTGATGGAAAATTAAGGAGTGCCTGATAATCATCAGAAAAAGTTATGCCAGGTGTCAGAACAGATGTTATTTATTTCAGCTGTATCTCTGTGACACTGAGGTTGTACTGGAAGTCAAGCAAATATATTACATTCGTCATCTTTGCAATTTCTTCCTTCCTCACATGTTGACCTCTGCCTACCTGCAAACATAGAAGGGTCATATCGGAAGAGCAGTACAGAAACATTAAATTAACAATTACTTTTTTATGGCAAATAAACCTACAAACCCCCCTATATTTCATACTACTTAGACTCCCAAAATTGAGTTTCTAATTCTAAAATACTAATTCTCTCTTTTCTAATTCTAGAAGACACTATGCAGCTTTAGAAAAGCAGTGTAAGAATAACTTTTATCAGGAGAAGTGCTACTTAATTCTGTATGATCTACCGGTTCTGTTTTTGTCAGCTTTTTTAATAAACTACTTTAAAATATTATTTATGAATGTGTTCCTATTGAATTAAGCAAGTGGTAACCAGATAAAATCACAGACAGACCACTCATGAATAACTAGAAGTGGTAGAAATAAAATATATGTAATGTTAACATCTCACTAACCCAAGCTTATTTTATTCTACTAATGTCTAGGGGTTTTGAGTTTTTAGTATGCATTTCATCTAACTGTGATTATAAAATCTTAAATACAATAAGCCTTTTTTTATATTTGTCTGCAGAATATAACTTAAATGTATATTAAAACACCAGATAGTGCAGGTAACTACACTTTTCTAAGTGGATATGAAGATTTCTACTGAACATCTTTCTCTATCCCCATTTTCTCACATTAGCAATTCTGTTATTATCAGTATTGGATTTTGTCTCTAAATCACATCAGCATTCCCAAACAGCTAACTTTACATCAAAATGCTGCTCTAGCATGAGTCCAGTTAGATACAGGTTTGAGAAAAGCTGCTTTTTTCTCATTGTTTAAATGTTTCTCAAATGCTGAAAAAAACCAATAAAAGCCTTTAAAAGCTAGGATAAGCTCAGTTTCCTGACAAAGTCCTACAAGCACTGACATACAGATGGACAGTGACAATTTGTATCTGTGGCAGTAATGTCACTGCTTCTCATTCCTTGTCAGGATGCACTCACAGCTCAAGCACACTTCTGTCAACAAGGAGACTCTTTTCTGTCATCTGCCAAAAGTAGCAGTGGGGGATTCACTTGGCTTGGGACACTGCACTGCAGCAAAACATTTAGAGAGCATCTGTCCTGTTCCTTGTACAAGCTAAGGCATGAGGCTGGCAGCCATCACCAGAGAGATGGTAACAACCTGCTGCATGGGGCCAAAGCAGAACAGCAAGAGTGAAAAGTTACAGCTGTTCTCAAACAACTGGTTTCCTTCATGATGCCCTTACCCAACTTGCAGCTTGAAGTAGTGTGAGCTTTGCAAGAAAAAATAAGCTTTTTCTTTGGGGAAGGCTTTTTATACATTCTAAACAATGTTCCTTTCTGTGTGAAAGGCTGGTAAATGGTCACATAGACCTGCAACTCTTTCATGCCTTTCATATACAAATAAAGCAGCTGACAAGCAGCAGTAGGTTCAAATGGCTTGCTCACTGTGAGGATCTGACTGACCTTCTCAGAAAAACTGGGTATCTATTTGGTAGGTCAAGTCTTGAAACACATGTTCTTGAAAAAGCAACAAATATCTTTTAACTCTACACTTTGGTGTGTCAGGCTAGGCATCTGCTAAGAGAACTCCAACTACATGGAGTACCAGTTCTAGTACTAACATGGCATGTCTACTGCTGACATCTCTCAAATCTTACCTGACAGGGAAGGTGACAGAGCATATGGGAAGAAAAAATGATGATGGTGGCCAAATGCTACATTTTGGCTGTCTCTGTCCAAGTCCAGAAAAGAAGGCTGGATAGACATCTGTTGTCAAACACATGATCAACTAAAGGTGCACCATGTGAAAAATCCCAAAACACACACCCTTCCAGCAGAAGAACATCTAGCACCTTCATCTTTTCTTTTACTGAGAAACTAAGCAGTAATAGTGCAGGTACCCTCAGCTGCCTTGGACACTAAGGTATTGAAGACTAACCAAAACTGTGGATGTAAGTAAGGCAGTCTCCTGTGGCTTACAGTCCCAGCAGAAGAGGACAAGGGGATTGCTGTCTGACTGTTGGTCTGTGGCTCTGAAAGCTGTATAGATGAGGAACATGTAAGCAGCATGGTCATTTAGCAAAAGACAGTGACAGCAACTGTCTGAAGCTGTAAACATGTTACCACAAATAACACAGCTCTTGAAAGCGGTTAGTGACTCCTCTTAAATCAGCAAACGCATCAGTGTAAAAAAGAGGAAGGTTTTGAGCTCTTTTAAATAGATATTCAATTTAAGACTAACACTGCTCTGAAACTTAAAAGCTTTTAGGTAAGCAAGGAATGAAGAGACTCCAGTAAAGCAATGGGACAATCTGCAATGCAGGAAAAATAAACAGCATGCAGCTGAAGAGAAAGAGAAGAAAAGCTTTGCCTTATACGACCACTTCTGGAGGAACTGAAAAGCAGTGACATAGTCTGTTCTATCACCATGTTTGTGGTACAGAGCAGGGGAACAACTGAAGATAAACTAAGGTTTGTATTCAGCAGTGTCCCACTGTGCTGGCTCAATACACAGCCAGTGTGTCAACAGACACACAAATTACTAGAAAAACAACAAATGCATCTGAGTGCAATATTTCCTAATATAGTCTTGGCTAATCTGCAGCCTGCAGATTAAGACTGTGGTACAAAATAAATACAAAAAACTCTGCCAATCTGCAACCCTTCCCTGAAGAAAAATGGGAATTACTGTTTGTGTAGTAAATGCTAAGATATATTTCCTCAATTTTTTTCCCCTCAGAATACTCCCTTGGCTTCCTGCAGTGTCTAACTCTGGACTTCCTGAGGCAGATGTCTCATGACAGCCCTCAATCAATGTTTTCTTCCATCAGATTGTCTGGTCCCTTTTGGAACTCAAATAAAATGTCTGTGACTGCAGAGTTTTGAAGCAAGAAGCTGCTCAGAATAACTACTCATGGTGTCTGGAGCCATTTTTGTTCACTTGTGACACCTGTTAGTTTCATCTGAAGTCCCTTGCTTCTTGTACCAGAAATCAGTGAACTTGTACCAGAACCGGTGACTCCCTATTTACCCTGCCCACAGCACTTGTGATTTTACAGACCTGCATCAAATCCCCTTCCTTCAAATCATCTTGTCTCTCCTCCTGCGAACAGTCAGATAAAAGCTGTTCACCACTTAATTCAAACTCTAAAGGAAGGAAAGAAGGCAAGTGTAAATAAAGAATGGGAATCCAGCTGTGTTTGAGCTGTGTGGCAGAAGAGAACAGGGTTATCTCTATACACATGAGATCAACAGCATACTGATCTACTTTTCCTACCATATCAGCATAAAGGTTCTCTAAACTAGGATCTTGCCACATGACTGACAAATTTGGATAACCTTGCTCCAAGGCACTAAATAAGGAAGAACTGGACCTCAATGGGTTGGAAAAATGGACTCACGTGAACATCATGAAGCTCAGCAAGCCAAATGCAGAACCAAGCTAGAATAACTCCACATAATAGTGGAGGCTGGGCATGAACTGGTTAGAAAGCAGACTGTCAAAAAAGTCTGGGCTCCTGGTGGACAAGTTAAAGAGGAGTTAATAGTGTGACCTCCTAGCCAAACATGTATGGGACTGTTTTCAAAAAGAATCTTTCCTCTCCATTTTGTACTTGTGAGATCATGCCTGGAATTCTGTACCAAGTTTTGCTGGGTTTCACAGTACAAGAAAGATACTTGGCATACTGGAACAGGTTCAGCAGACCACTACCAAAATGGGTTGCACTACCAAGAAGGCGCTTGCAGCACATTACCAGAGGAGAGGCAGAGGGGAACTGAGATGGCTCAGAATGAGAGATGTTATTGCTATCTGCAACTGCCTAATGGGGAGTGATACAGAAAAGATGGTAACAGCCAGTAACAGGTGTAAGTTGTGCTAAGGAACAATTAAACATTAAGAAGCATTTTTTTCATCATGTTAGTCAGACATTAGAAAAGGTTGCACAGAAAGCCTTTTAAATATCTGTCCTTAGAGATACTCCAAACTTGATTTGACACAGCCCTGATGAAATTGGTACTTCCAGGGCTGGGCAACATAATCCCCAGTGGTTTCTTTCAACCTGCATTCTTTAATGACTAGCAACTTGGTCCAAGTTAGGCAGGAAAACAACATGTAATTCAATGGCCTTGCAGTAAAACTAGCAAATTACATAACTTTAAAATCTTCTGGTCTTGTCCTCTACTTATGCCCTTATCAAAATGCTGTCATTAGCATCCTCCTAAAATAAAAGAAAGGTCAAGACATGTCATAGATTTCTTTTCACAAAACTGCATTCATTTTTCCTCACTGCAAAAGTATTAATTTCTCTTCTTCCTCTTTTGTTTTCCTCAGTTGTGACAGATGTTGTGCAAAGGGCTAAACTAAAAAAAGAAAGTTTTGCACCTGTTGGAAGGCAGCAACATTGTGGTTATCCTATCCCTTCCAGAAAAGTATGCATTGTCTTATACCATGCAAAAGGAGAGCTGTGTTCCTCCCTCTGATCAGCTAAGCTTAGCAGTTTCATCCTTCCTGTGGCATGTAACTTTCGAGGGAAGTTGTGGTCAGTTTAACTACAAGGCAGCCTACTTTAAATATAGAGATGCTGAAGACTGATTATTCTCAACTCACTGGCCTGAAGAAGAGTCATATAGTTTTTTACTGGCAGCTACTGATACTAAGGGACTAAGTACCGGACATCTCAGTATCACAACTGTGAAATATGGAAAGTTACAGAAACTGCATCTAGAAGTAACAATGACAGCTCATTGTCCCCAGTGGAACAGGGAGAGATGAAGTTCCCCAGCCAGCTGCATGTGTGAGGCATTTTTGATAAAAAGGGACAGCTGAAGATTCCTCACAAGTTACCAGACTATAAAGACAATTCTGGGTCAATTATTTTTTTTTTGTCTTTTAAAAAATCAATACTGTGTATTCTCTATGCCAGCTATTCAAAATAGCCTGAACACCCACTAGAACCTTACTTCATTCACTCAGAGGGGGGCAAACCAACTATTTTAAATGTGCAAGGAGGATAATCAAGTCATCTGAAATTACTGACATAATAGTATTAACATTGTATTAGTTTCATTAAGCAAAGGTCTTTTACACTTTAACTCCTTTTAAGCCAAAAACTAGAACAGAAGCTCTAAAACCAACATATTTAGATGCCAACACCAAAACTAATGGCCACAAACACCAGGGATGACTGCAAGACAAGCAGCTCACAACTCCAGGTACAGCCAGGGCACCTCTGCCCCTCCTTGCTGTTCTCCTGCACCATTTCAGCTGTTGAGCTAGCACCCACATCCCAGGCCCTTGGCCATACCCAAGCACAC
Source organism: Parus major (assembly GCF_001522545.3). NCBI lineage: Eukaryota > Metazoa > Chordata > Aves > Passeriformes > Paridae > Parus > Parus major. Next base: position 38,907,345 of record NC_031768.1, read on the forward strand.
AGGGAGAGCTGCCCACAGCTGGCAGACCTAGAGGCCAAGCTCATGGCTTAGAGCAACCAGCTGAGGACCACTGCAGATGGAGAGCCCAGGGTCAGGGAAATTCCTCCTCATGTCTGAACTGGTCATACTGCCTCCACAAAAGGTCTCTCTGTATTTCCTCCTCTGCATGGGGAAAGCTGAACTTGGAAAAATTAATTCCCCTGGCTACAGCCCTGCCTTCCTAATACTGTGGCTGCTGGTGGTGTGGAGGCACTTAACTGTACAGCTTAGTGTCTCTATTCGAGCAATCAAGCGCAACTGCTATCACAACCCCTTTGGAGCATTTGCTGTGGTACAGCTTGCAAATTCCTGCTGAACTTCAGTGATTAACGATCAGATTTTGTAAGATTTTCGGAATAGACATCAATAAAGAGTACCATAACGTATTTTAACTACAGACGGAGTCTCATTTTCATATGGTCCAGATAAGGTCTTCACGATACGAAGAAAAAGGGAAAAAAAAATTCTCAGAAATCTGATTCTGATGCTCTTTCACAAAGTGCCACTTTCTAGTCCCAAACAAAAACAGGAAACAAGCGTGCCTCACTGGCCGCAGACCCACGGGTAGAAAAAGGTTTTGCTACCCTCTTTTCAGAGGTTACTCAACTTTGTAAACATGTCAAGAAAAGGTCTAAGCGACTAAGAACCATGACTTATACCCCATTTCATCTGATGATACAACACAACTGCTCACAGCAAGATTTCTTCATACACACAATGCTTATAGCACTGGCTTGGGAATAATGTCAGGGTGTACCAGCAAGACACACCAAGAACTACAGAGCACCTCAGAACTCTAAAGAAAATTTTATTTTAGTTAAGTGACCTTTGCTTAGAAGAGCAGTATTTCTTCAATTGATAAGAAAACATAAAATCAGCTGTATTTTGAACCAAAATGTTGGCAGTTGAAGAAACAACCTTATAAATAATAATTTACCTCCTGTAGCAGACAGCAGTGGACAACTGTTTTGTGAAGAGGCAGTGACCCACATAACTACTATCTGAGGTGCAGGCCTCTGCATCACGCATACTACGTGATCTCTACTTAAGATGCACCTAATCAACGGTGTAATTAATCACTATATGCACAGTCAATACATAATTACCCACTGTGTAGTCAATGCACATTTAAAATTAAGTATATGTGTATAATATAATGTCTCATTCATATGAATTATTATATGCAACAGTTTTGTAACTGGAGCTTTATTAGTAAGAGTATATATTGCTCAAGGGAGTCTTGAAAGCTCTGTCCTTACTCCCTGCTGGCTTCTGTCAGCGACTGATCAATCTGTACTGTGAGAAGACCCTGGGTGAATACAAGTGATGTCAGAGCTGGTGAACCTCACCACAGATGGGATCTGCATCTGACCTGAGGTACAGCTGTAACATCTCGTCGTTCCCAGCATTGGAAAAGATGTAGAACTTCGTAACTTGCTATCAGCTTTTCTAGGCTATTAATGAAGTCATCTGCCTTGCAAGTGTTTGCGCCTTTCTTACAGGGATACAGTCCTTTCCTTGGTGCAAAAGCCCTCGGTATTTTATTTATCATCTTTCCAAATGTGAACACCAGAAGGATAAGGTATGAGTTGTAATTCTTTTTCTCCAAGAAGTATTCTACCAAATTAAAAAGACCAAAGCCACTAAGTTAAAAAACTTAAATAAATTAAGTTTTGTTACAATCAAAATGAAAAAAACAAGCTAATGATAATGCTTTGTAGGGAATAAAAAAGGAATAAAAACATAAGCAAATTACTAGTCATGGAAAACCAAACAGTGAGTGATCTTAAAATCTGTGAAAGAGAATCAAGCAGAGCTCTCTCTGAGAAAAGCTGTAATCAAGCAGTGGTTGCAAGAAAACAAGGAATTTGAAAAAATTTCCACCTTTTATGGTGTAGGGATGGTAAAAAACACACAAAAATGAAACCACTAATTAATGCTATGTGACCTGGGGAAAAAGATGGCTAAAATTTTTAGCAATTCCTGTGCTTCACACATAAGAGCTTAAATATCGGTGTCAAAAAATTCACAAACACCTCAGACGCTAAATAAACCTATTTTTTATTTGTTCAAAACAAACTGGTGAAAAAAACCCTCCCTAAATATAAAAAATTAGATATGACTACTCTTACCTGTGCTTCCCAAAAAACTCCCATTTGCTGGTCTTTGGTAACAACACCAAGCAAATGAAATACTGTGGGCAACATCACAATTTGCTCTATCCACTTGGTTTCAGTTTTAAGCTTTTAATAATTTTCAATAAGCAAAGACTGCCAGAAGAGTGGTTAAAATTCTCATAAAATTAATCTTTTCCACTCTTAATATACACCTCCCTCTTACAAAAACTTTATGGAGAAACAATTTCTGACTAAAATTTCAGGCTTTTTTAAAGTATATTATTGAAAAAAAATCCACCAATGTCTTCTTTTATTTTTAAAAGTTTTGTTGAAATCCAAAAGATAGCAATTTATCTTTTCCCTTCTTTCAATTTTTTTTTTTTTTAAATTAAGTTCACAATGTTGGGACATTGTGCAACTCATGGTAGCAGCACTTTCCCCCTCTGGCCGACTCAAACCCAAACTTTTCTGTTTGCTCACACATAACAAGAAAAAATTGAAACTGCCACACCAAAGCATATTTCTAATCTGCTAACCTGATTTTAACAGACAAATACTAAATCACTCAGAGAGATGCAATATCTCATCATAACATGCCTATTGTGGAGCTTCTTCATAACAACTACTGTTTCTAATAGCCCTTGTTTAAAATTACCCAGTGCAGAAATCCAATTACAGCCAATTCATCTTCAAAGAGAGTTAAGACACCTGGCATTATTTAGCCAGGTTGGCAGAGACACATGTAATGTTTACCTCCATAAACTGCTTACAGAGTACTGAGCACAGAGATTAATCCTTCTGAAGGGGAGACCAGTTTCCAATCAGAATAATTAGTTCTCAGATATCTAACCATGCTTGGTACTTTCCACTTAAATGGTAAAAGTGTGAAAGTGATGAGTGCCGGCAATTACTAATGCCACTCAACACTCTAAATTTTAAAAGCACAACTCATTTTCAGGGGAGCCCTTCAAAGATGTGTCATCTTGCTTCTAGACATATTCAATCATTGGTAAAATTCTTTGACTTTTTGTCAGATCACCCCCCATTGTTTTCATCCTCTAAATACTGTTACTGAACATGAATGTGCCTATCTGAGGGGTGCAATTGCAGACAGACTCCACATCCCAACTGCAAGGCAGAGGTAAGTATCCTAATTAATGTGAAAACGGAGCATTGCCACATTTCAAGATCACCCTCAAAATCTTCAGCAAATCTTGACACCACTTAAAAAACACCTGATTATGCATTTATTATATCTGATATCTTGAATGGCACAAGTTTGTACAGGGCAGAGCTTTTGGGTGATGACTCCTCCTACACTTACTAAAATCAGGAACTCCAGGTCAGAGGTTATGTCTTCTACCCCCGCTACCCTCATCCTATGTAAGGGGTTACCGACTCTGCAGCAATGCATACCTTAACCTCAGGCACCCGAAGCTGGGCTGATGCAATCAGCTGTGAATCTTGTGGTATAGAGCAATGGAAAGAGAAAGTCCCATCCTACCTTCCAGCTACATGTTTCCATCACTTTCCTTGTTCTGGTGTTGATATGCGTCAACCCCAGAAGTGAGCAAGTTTAAAAATTTAAGCTGGTGGGAACTGATCCCTGAAAAAACATGAGTGTATCTATGTTTTATTTTCAAACATTATCTCCTGATAACCACTGCCTGTGGAAGAAGTCAGATGACTTGTGCTGCAAGTGGTAGATAGGAAAGTACAGCTGAGAGCCAATTGGTTGCTCTGTAAGCAGCAGCCTACACTTGAACCAGCTCAGCCTTGCTACAAAACTGCACCTTCAGCAGGTAAAACCAAGCCACATGTGCTTGTTCTTGCTGCCTCCTGCGCAAGGCATTGGGCAGAGGAGTGGAGAACATGGCTGGGAGCCACAGTTATGGTTTCAATGAGTTCCACTCTTTCCATCAGTTGAACGTGAGTCAGAACCCTCAGTCCAAGTGCCTCAGACTCCCTTACACTGACCATCTGTCACTTTGCATTTGATATGGGTATGTTTTTTCTACCATTGTTCTGTCTCTTCTGCCTCACATGTTAAGATCTTCCTATTTCCCTCAAGAGTCTAAATACGTTCAGTCTTATTTTCTGATCCTGTCCCCCTACTTTTTCAGCTCTATTCACAATCACTCATATATTAAGCAGAAATTACTTGAAATGAGTCCCTGCAATAAATATTTGGTGCAAGACTTATTTTTTTTTTTTGGATGGGATAAATCAGTCACAGTCTGTAAGTGCATTATCTAAGCATTTAAGGACAAAGACATTTCGACTTAATGCCAAAAAGGTGGACTCCTGACTGTCTACTCCCCTTGTTGGTTGAACATAGTGTGGAAGGAGTGAAACACACCCTATATTTGCTTATCTCAAATTTCTGACACACAGAAAGGAGTAGATGTAGAAGTAGATGTGAAGACTGAGATATGCATACAGATAGTACATCCCTGTCTCCAATTATAAGCAAGAAGTCCTTTTTTTCCTTTGATTGAATATTTGCAGAAACATGCATTGGGATTACTGCAAACACTCACTTCTTTCAGCCACAGCCCAAAAAAAAGTTACTTGAAGAAGGAATATAGTGATTCCACCGTGGGGCCCCAGCCTTGTGTTTGCCCCGAGCTCCCTTGTCCCCTCACAGTCTGCTGTTTACTGCAACAGTCAGAAAGACAGTTATTACACTGAAGACGCAAGAAACACTCCTGAACAACCTTTAGAAATATAAAAAGAAAAAAGTGCTTGAGGTCCAGGAGGTACAGAAAGGCCCCAATTCTAAAAAAAGAAGGGTTTAAATGAAACATCAGCAGGTTGATTTTCTGACAAGTGGTACAGGAATGTGGGATGAATTGAGGAGACTCTTAAAAAAGAAAAGAGGAAGGGCACAGGATGTTCTACTGTTTCAGCCACACAGGCTTCCAACTTCTTTCAAACTTGTGGCAGAGCACACAATGACCAAAACACTATCAAAAGGTGAAAAAAGCTAGTGACCACAGGCTCAAAGAGCTGTAGTGTGAGGAAAGACTGCATCAAACAAATATCTCACAAAGAAAAAGGATCATCAAGTGAAGGCAAAACAAACAAAACCACCTCTCATGAAGCCCTTGCTAAAACCCCTGGTGACAAAAAATAGAAAAGTTCTCCACCGAAAAACACAGAGACTACTGTTGAGAATCCCCTTGTGGAACTGCTTTTATTTTCTTAAGTACACAAGACACAGAAATAAAAAGAACTGAACAAAAGTTTTAAAATTGAGAAACTTATTTTGTCTCATACCAATGGGAAATCAGCTCATTAACTAAGGGACTAAGTGCTTCCTCTTGACTGTTTCTCATTTAAGAATTTAGTAGACGTGCTTTACCAAGCCCCAAAGCTATCTCCAAGCCAGAAAATAATGACAAAAAGCAAAGCAGATGTCGTGTGACTGCATTGTTAGCTGAGACAGTCCTGAACAAAAACTCCCTCTCAGATGGAATGCTGTCATCACAACTAACTCATCAACATCCTGACCAACCTCTCTGTATTGTCAGAAATCTGGAGAAGGTGTTCGCATGGATGACTGGCTCCAGAACAGAGGAAAACATTTTTAAAACAACTCTGAGAAAGTGTCTCAGATTTCCTGCTCATGCCACATTCAACTTAATCCCACTCAATAATTTATAGTACATAATGTCAGTTCCACCAAATGACCAATATCCCTAACCCAAGCAGAGGGTAATGCATCACCCTTCACGCCTGTGTAATACACCATGGTACTGTCAGCTTTGAGTAAGCAGAACCTGGATGGACAAAGGGACCACACAGCCCAAAGATGCCGCATAGCTGATATACAGACACGGAAAGTAAAGACACGAGGCTGCTGTTCCTTGAAAGATGTCAGAGGAGGTTCCTGATTTAGGCCGTGGAAATCTGGGACTACATACCTGGTAACAATGACAATAGGCTATAATCCCATGGGCACTGGTTTTACCCCCACTGTACACTCTGTCTCCCAAGCTATGCCCACGTGCAAGGCAAGCTATGAGCAAAGCACCATGTATGGACACACTGCCAAGGGGCTCACTGAAGGTACTCACATACAGATAGATTCCAGCCTGAGTGAAGTGCCTGCCCTCCAGGCCTGGACAGGGATAGCCTGGAAGCAAACTCATACTTCTATGGGAGACAGCCAAGCCTTTTATAATCTTTCTGTAATTTATAATCTAATCTAAAGAGAGCTGTCTAGCAGATCTTAGCGATCTTGACACTTGCTCTGGTAAAGTGCCATTTGTGAGGCACTCCACTGAATCAAGAAGAGCGGACAACTTCATTTAAGATAAGCACCTACTTCAAGAGGCCCTTCAGACACATATAACCTCAAAAGTGGAACCTTATACTGAGAATAATCCAATTTGTACTGGAGATTAGCTTTTAACTCTGAATCTAATATATATATATATTTATTCTTCTTGCCTTAGACAAAACACATTTGATAAGCAGTGATCCAAGACCCTGGCATGTTACACACCTGAATTTCAAGGGTTATGATTTCACTGACTTGCTTTTCAACATTATTAGTTTCATATCTGTTCTTACTTCACCTGAGAAATATTTTCAAAATGTGCAGATGCCACCTGAACTTACAGCTCCCATAACTTCACCTGTTTAATATTTCTGGAGTAAAGGAAGTGCAGAGAAGCACCTGGGTAGAATCAGTCCTCCAGAATCTTTTGCGTGGACAAGTCTGTCTACATGACAACTGCCTGTGCTGGGGAGGGAGAGGGGGGCACCACACATGAATGAGAGCTGTGGCCTTTCCTACCATCTCCCGATATATGATCTTCCACTGCACTATGAGCTCCAACATTTCAGCAAAGAAACTGCTTCTCTCCACCCTACTGATCTCACAAATGGCCCAGATCACCCAGTCCACACCTGAGTATGTGACGGGATGAAGAGGGTCTTCACTCCCAGCGCCCATCTTATACAAGCATTAAATGATCTTCTCAGGATCTATATTTAGCATAATGCTTGGCCCGAGTGGAGCCAAAGGATGGCAATTAATGTCAGCCTACGTGGCAAAACACACAAGCTATTTTTGCCTCATTTATTATGACCTATTTTCATGGCAGAGACAGTAAGTTGGAGCTAAATACAGAATGTGACTCATATATCCCCTATTCTAGATTTTAAGTGTAATTCTGTAGAACAGTTGAGTTGTTGGCTATTCCTCAGCCCTCTTCTACAGTAAATATTATTGGTAAATGATGTGCTATTTTTTGGCCAAGCCATTTTTTAAACTACTTTTGTATTCTTGGTAAAAATATCAACTTTCTTCTAACCACATTATGGTGACAATATTGTAACAGACATCATAACATATCCTCAAAGGCTGAAGACAAGTAAAGGGAGGTTTTAATATTTATCTTATTCACACAGTTTGGCTTACTTCACAATACTTGAACATTAAAATGCTTCCCACCATTTTAGGGTTTTTTGGTCAGGAGACCATTCACACCTCCTTGTGATTCATGGCTGTAGTTCGACTTTTCCAATGAGTAAGTATTGTAAGGCACAAACTGCTGGCAGGAAACTCTTTAGCTTGCTCATGATAAAACAAAAACAAAACAGAAAAGCTTTAGCAGAGAAGTGATTTTTTCAAAACAAACTTCCCTATTAAGACCACCATATAACCCTCTTTCTCAACTACAGACCAAGGTATTTGAAGCAAAGTGATGACTAAACAAAAGAAGAGTATTCAGTAAGCATAAAATAAAAACAAAGAGTAAATTTTAAAAGATTTTTAAAAGAAAGCCTTCAGCTCATTTAACTCTGAAAAACAAACATTTTTATTTCTAAATTCTTTAGTGAAACAATTGCAGTACTTTTTTTACTAATTGCACATGCTGTCTTCTGTTTCATGCACATTTGTTTTTTAAAGTTTCAGTCATATAACTGTACCTTCTCAAATACCACTGAACTTACTGAATCAATTTCTGTTCATTACTTTTGTAAATCAAGGGGGTTTCTTTAAAGCATCAGTCACTGCAAGACCTCCTTTGTGAAGTTACTCCATTACCTTCCTCATCTGTCCTAGGAAAGCAATCATACCACCACTCTATTTTGCAAAAGGCTACAACAGGCAGAGTGTCTTCTCACACTAACAATGTCTCCAGCCACCCTGAAGAAACATTCATTCATTTTTCTTCCTTCATCCTCCATTCCAATCAAATAATAAATCAAATAATCAAATAATCAAATAATCAAATAACTGCCCTACAAATACAAGGCAAGGGAAGAGATACACAGAATATCACTGGAATGAAAGTAGCTCATTCTGTGATGAAGGAGGTTATCATTTATATGAAAGGATATCAGATGCTTAAAACAAAAATGTGGCAATCTATGCTCGCAGCAGAACTTCTACAGATAAGAGACAACTTAGGTTCCTAGGATGCAATGACTCCTTTAAGCTTGCTTCCCTTCAGATCAATGACAGAGGGCACTGCAGTGAGCCAATTTGCAAACAATAGTTGAAATGATAACTTATACATAATTGTTTGGCACAGACATCTACAATTAGATGCAGGATTTCCTTTTAAATTCCAAAGGGACTTCCACATCCCTGTCTTTCTTTACTATGGCTGAACATGAGGAACAAACAAGGTGTTCCTAACTCCGGAAAGAGGAAGAGAAGGGGGGGGGGGGGGGAACCCCAAGCTGCCAGTAAAGACAGAAAGAAAACTTGATCATGCCCATGTGGACTGAAAATAACAAGGGTCAACTGCTACGGTAAAAAAGAGGCCCCTATTCCCACATAGGAAAGAAGGTGTTGTTTATTTTCTTAAATAATTTAATCACAAAATTTTCAAAACATTTCTTCTGAAAAATGGAAAGCTGTGCAAAGAAAGTAATTGCTATTGTATCTTATTTTGATAAAGACTTATCAGACAAATAACAAAATCATGAAGAGAGTAGCTTAAGAAACACAGTGTTGCTTAATTTCTGTTATTAGTTTTTTATCCTTGTGCTATATAACAAAGCCAAAAGAAGAACGGTAAATGTTGTTTCCAGTCTTTCTTCTCTTCCTCCACTAGGTGTCTTGTAATTCACCACTTTTTCTGGGTAAATTCAGACTAAGCACAGTAAGAAAGTCTTCGCTTACAACTCATTCTCAGAGCTGTATCTTAATGTACACAAACAGAAATGCAAAGGGAAGACCTCTATGAAATATAACTATTTGAACAATAACAGAATTTGCAGTTACTCGGCTATGGGAACAATCACAGCTTCCAAGTCATGTGGTATGTCCCTTCCACAGGAGAAACAAAGTGGCTTTCACTCTTTATAACAGTTTTCCTGAAAAACTGGCTAAGTAGTGCAGGTATATAAAGAAATGAACCCATCAGTCATTTCTGCTGTTCCAAAGATAAATTGCTATGCTTGCTAAAGATCCGCAGATGGCAGCATTGATGCAGTAATTAGCCCTCACCACAGCAGAGGTCAAAACCATTTCACCCAGTTGTTTCTTAGTTGAGGCTAAGCCCCATTGCCCAGAATCAGAGATCTTAGCACCAGTCAGTACAAGCACTGGGCCAGGAACTGTCAGGCAGTAAAGAAAAGCCAGATGCAGGATAACAAGACACTGTCAATCACTAACTCAATAACTGTGACAGGTTAGGCCCCATTACCTTGGAATAAACTACATCATCTAGACAGTAATGAGCGCTTTGAACCATGGGCTGCTGGTACAGCTCTTATGGTTGACTCCATATGCTGCCAAATTTGAAAGAAGGAATAGAGAGATGTCCAACATCCTGCTACCTTTACTGCCCTTTCTCCTCTCACTGCTCCTTGTACCAAACAAGCTTTGTATTCCCTCTCATTTCTGCTATTTGGGTGATATGAATTTGGCGGCCCAAATCATCACATAGCACATGGCTCAGTTACAAGCAAATGAAGGCAATGTCCCAGATGTTCTAAGACTAAAATAAAAAAGCACTGACAGGCAGTATGATTTGGAGGCAAAAGATGAAAGTGGCAGAGAATACGGAATACACAAGTCCCAGTTCAGTTTCACTGCTCCATCCTATCTTAAAGCCACCTTTACCAATACAATGTCTGCATAATGAAAACAGCTGACTAAACTATTGAACTTCAGATTTATGCCCTGACTTACTCTTCTAGGCTCTTGTCATAAAGTAAAGTAAAGTAAAGGATTTTCAGCTCCTTCCCTTTAATGTGCGTACATGCATGTGTGTGTGTGTGTGTAAAATAGATATAATTTTTGTAGTTGAACAGTTGGTTGGCAAATACAGAGTCCTCTAACTGGACCCAACTCCACACCTGAGAAGACAATGACTCTGAAATCACCTGCTTGCAGCCAGCTCTGCTGTCCGCTGTAGCCAGCTTAGAGCACAAGCTGACCTTGTCCTGGTGCTCTGGTGTCCTGAGCACACTCACACTCAGCTGCTCTTCCATTTCCCTCCAAGGACAATGCTGAGCCTACAGACCAAGCAAACCTGCCCAGCAGAGCTCCTAAGCAACCAGATGCACTAATGTGCAGCAGGCACTGGGCTGCTTTGTCCTGGTCTGGATTATACCAGCCCCTTTATCATCCTGATGCTCCCTCTTGAGTCACCTCAACTCCAGCACAGCAAACCAAGGCTTCACAACCCCAAGACACTGCTGCTTGTTCATCTGTGCCAGGGACAGGTGGCACAGGCAGAACAGCTTTAGAAGACTGTCACTTCCACAAAGCAAGCTACCTGCCAGGGCTGGGCAACACACTGTAAGGCACCCTTTAATTTGAAGTACTTATTCTAATTCAAACAGCTCACTCTCACTTCAGGAACTTTAGATTAAACCCTTCACTGGTCTGCTAAATCTGTGTAGAAATTTTTAATTGTTTAATTTTTGATAACATATACTTGGGCTGGTTACTGACAGAGCTTGTTCAAACTCCTGAACTCTGGAGGAGTCAGGACTACTCTCCCTACCCCTGCACTTGACTTCATCAAAGGAATCTGAGTACAGCTCCAAATAAAGACATTTCTTTTGAAACACTAACACTATTCCTGGGAGGCATATCAAGTTTTATTTATGTACCTGAGACCTTTAAGAGCAGTTTAATAGTAAAAACATCACATACCACATACTTAGTAAGGAAAGACGATTGGAAAAAAACCTCTCCTAGACACTTCCAAACTGAAACAACTAACTAGTTCATGACAATGCAGATTTAAAAAAAAAGAAAATAAAAAAGTTAAGCATTCATGCAGGTTTTTAAAAACTATGAAATGTCTTTCATGAGAAATGTGTACTTTTCAAATTAAAAATGCTGCTTCCCAAAAAAACAGAATACATGAAGGCAGAGCAGACCCAACAGTTTAAGAAATTTGCCAAAGGCAAAGGGTTCATCAACAAGCATGGAGCTGTGTTTGTATTTGCTATGTGTTAGTATTTGCCACTAATATTAGACTATGGACACTCTGAGATTGCTGGTGTATAAAAGACCACTGTCTCTAGTCCCCTACCCCACTGTCACAGACATCTCAGAGATGCAACTTTCATTTTAATTTAGGTTTGAAGTATTGTCTCCTTCAAAGGCTGACAGTGATAAACAGATGAACTACAGGCCAGATGCACTGTATATTTTTAGGCTATTTAGTGACACAGGGTGTGTCCTGGCTGTATTAGAAATTGTATGGGGGGTGGGGGGAAGGTAGAAGAGGTAATAAAAATACCTAAATGAACCCAGGAGAAACACAGAATGTTGATTTTGTTTTTTAAAGGGAAAAAAACAAGAGCTCCTTCCTCAAACCATACCATATACTAGCAAAACAGGGAAGAGAAAGCAAAATCTGACAGTAAATAAGACGTCAGGTACAGCTAACTAGACTGCAGCTCTCTTAAGCTGCTTCCTTTTCCATTCCTTCAGCTCTGCTGCACACTGCATTTATACCCCCTCAGCCAGACGAGTGGGAGGGGAGGGACAGCTATGCCATGACACAGCCTCTGAGTAACACACATGGCTAAACTGGAAACAACTGCAATAACTTGATGCATTCAGTGCCATGACAACTTTTAACCAGCAGTTTATTCTTAAGTATTCACTATGGTGAACACGGTATGGGAATAAAAAATGAAGCCAGTTTTCATCACGGTTGAGAACAGTAACCCAAAACTGCATGTGAACTCACCCACAACAGCAAGCCAGTAAGTTAACAAACTGACATGGGAGAGTTACTTCCTGCACCACTGGTGCACTGAACCATGCAAGAAGCCTCAGTTCTTTCTTTTCAACAGATCCAAAAGGTGGAAAGTTTGAAAGGAGAAGAACAACATGAGCTCAAGCCAGGTCCCTACCAAACTGAAGCAGAGGGTAATCCTGTCCCACTGTGTGCAGAACTTCTCTATATCAGCTGGACAAAGCTAACATTACACAGTAAGTGAAAAGGTAAAACAGACTTTTCTGTAGCATGACTAAACCCATGAAAGACCCGGCAATACATTAATTCTGCAAAAGCAACATCATGAAGACAATTTCTTCAGTGCTACACTTCGAGGTTGTTGCAAGTGACCAAACTCATTTCTTCTGAGGCTTACTGCCAGTTAGTGAAGGCACCGTAACAGACCACATGCCCTCTGCCTTATCCTCAGACAGGAAGTACATTGGCTTAGCTTTTAACTACTTAAAGCCATCTTTAGCACAACATAATGCAACTAAAATTACCTTGTCTACTGATCAAACTTCAGAATAGCAAAAGAAGACCCCAGATGGAACTGAGCATTTAATTCAGTAGAAGCCGGAGCAGATGAAGTACTCATCCATCTGAAGGTAACCAACACAAGGCACTCACTTCTAGCTGTAAAAACAGCAAAGGAAATAAAAATAGAGCCAGGTGCTTCCTACAGCAGAAACCAAAGTAATAGGAGAATGCAGCACTGCAGAGCAGCCCAATGCCTCTGGCAAACCACAAGCAGTGCTACTTTTGACTTGGGTGTTCACCTCCAAATGCTTATCACCCTGCAGCTACAGCCAGCTGAGCAGCTAGAGAAACAGTATGCACCTGCTGGTACTGCAAACACCTCTTTTCAGCCTACTGCTGCCAAACAGAACTACCCCTCCATGCCTTGGGGGAAGGCCTGTCAGCCTACAAGCAGCAGAGGCAGCCTTGCTGCTTCTTCTCCACCAGAAAGGCTGTGAAAAGCCTGAGTGAAAGCAGAACACAGACTGACATGCTGCAGCAAACCAGATGGATGGCTAAGCTGCCAGCAAACTCAACTGGGCTGCTGTTAGCCACCTGTGTAAACTGTGGGATTTGATTCCAGCTGCTCTCACAAGGCATGACCTCCCATGCAGGGTCAGAACATCAGCCACCCTCCAGACAAAACGAGGCAGATACAAGAGGTACATTTCCCACCCTCCCTCAAGAAGACAACAAGCCAAGGGACAACTCACAGCATATAGGTTCTCTGATCCCAAACTCAACACCTGCCTACTTTCCATTAAACCCAGAATCACGTTTGTACTTCCTCTTTTGCTAAGGGAAGCACTGCCTGTCCACTTGCCTGTTTTGGCATATTCACAGTGCAGTTCAGCTTGGAAGGTGCATCCACACTTCTGTATTTTTTTCCCTAAAATAAAGTACTCTTGCTTAGGAGAGTTCAAAAGTCCAGTTCTTCTCTTCCAGAAGACACACATATGACACTGAATTTCACCAATCTTTCACTTAACAGTTGAAAACAGTGCTTTGTTCTGCTGAAGCATGCTCTGGAGCGTCTCTACTAATGATAAAGCCACTAGAGTTTTCAGCACTGGTTAGTCCTGTTAAGATACTCCTTAGTCCTAAAACATTAACCACTTTTAAATAGATTTATATTTCTCTAGGGTGATCTGGGTAGGATTTGCAGCTCACTGCACTTAAAAGGCCTTTGGAATGATCACAAAAAAACCAAGTTTTATATTAGTTCACCTAAACAGGAAAAAAATAAGTACTTAAAGGTAATCTACACACAAAAAATCAAATCCAGGTCCCTCCCTCTAATTATTTTAACCATCACACTGACTTATATAGACATCTACATGCTCACACAAACCCATTTAGCTGAGATAAATTACATGACTCCAGTAGAGACCGGCTTCTTTTCCCAGAAGTTACCTTGAGCACTAAGTGAGGATCACCTACCTACATTACTTTTACAGTCAGTGAAGAAAGATGTTCCCACAAACAAACCCGATTCTGGCTATTTCTGAACTGCAGGACTTTGTTGCTTCTGGCACCAAGTGAACATCCTGGCAAATTCTTGTTGACATGTCAGGTGGAGACCAAAACATTATTGCTCCTCTACTCAACACAGAGCTCTTTGCTACCACCTCCCAAAGACAGCCAGAGACCTGAAGCAACAAGCACTCTACCGAGAATATGGAATGAGCTCCTTCTCTGAATGGCTTTTCTAAAGGGTAGATCTTTTTTCCAAGCTGACAAAGAGGAAACATAGGAAGTTAGTCTTCTTTACATATAATCCTTTGTGAATACTCCCATCCCACCTAAGATGTCTGTAGCAGTGACACAGCTGAGAGATTTTACTCCATCTTTACACAGACTAAAACCTCTTTTCATACAGCATTTTTTGGCAAAGCTCTCTAATAAGCACGTTATTAATTTAGACAGCAAAAAAAATATAGAAGTATTGCTCCTGTGTTGATAATATGTTCTAAGTACAGGCAAATACAAAGTTGTGTATTCAAGTGAATCAAACTTCTCATTTCAAATGCAGTGACCTTCTGTCACTTTCAAACTGACTACGATCTAAGGCAATATAAATAAAATGGGGATTTCCACAAAAAATCTACCGGACTATGCTCTACTGAAAATACATTTACATTGTGCTTATTAGAAACTTATGCACAACCAAGATGCGTATTCTTGCAGATACCTTTTTATGGAAACTTTAACATAAAATATGCTTTCATTATACCACAAACATTTAAAAGTTGAAAAGATACGTAGTACAACAACCCAGTCTGACCACACTGGAAATATTATAAAAGGTTGACTGTTGAAAGGTAATAGAAATACCAGTTCACAGGCATCAGACCTATGTGAAATAGTAACTTTTAAGTATGACCAATAAAAGAGCTCAAAAGTAGCGAGATTACGTCATTGTTTCCTGCTTGTGAAGAGGAGCTATTTTAGCTAAGTGAAGCTGAGCAAAGAAGAGGAAGTCTAAACTTTCTACAGATTTGGGGCCATGAAAGAAGCATCTCTGAAGAAATTTTGTAGAGCACGAAAGGTGAGTAATGACTCCTTATGCCATGCTAACTAAGTAACTTGGATATTCATACGTGTTGCTAAGAGACTTCTTTGTCAGAAGCTGAACATGGGTATTAATTCTAGAACTAATGAAAAGCCTTTTAATTTTTTACTGCACTTTCAAAATAGCAGCAGCATTCTGTAAACAACATTTAAAGAAAAATGACTGCATTTGTAAAAACATAGTACCATAAATACTGTTGTTCAGGATTTTAACATAAATTTTAAAAGTATGCAATAAATAAAATCATTGGTAAGTACATCTATCACTAAAAGAAAAATGTTTCCATGAAACTAAAACTAGGAGATCATGATACGTGGTGTCTCTACTTCACTGAAAGCCATGTTCCCCTTGGGGCAATGCAAGCAAATATAAGGAACAAAATAAAAAGGGGGATTGGGAAGAGAGATGCACAGATGGTCCTTTAAGTGGAACCAATGTTACCTAACTCACATTAAGAATCTGGAGGAAAAGATTTAATTGTGATTTTGCTGTGAACATCTTGTTCTCATACAAGGCACCTAGCTGGCCTTCACAATTCACATTAGACATTCAGAATGTCAGTTATAATTAAAAAATTAAAAGCTTGATAAAACATCCAGACAAACAACAGAGAAATCATTCAGAATTAACACAGACAAGTCTTCCAGAAACCAGTGACTCCAGGGGCTCTTCAGCAAGTGCTTTAATCAATACCAATAGGTAAATGTTCCCATTATGAAAAATGGCAACTAGGACAAAACCATCCACCCAGAGGCACCTGAAGATCTGCCTGGGCCAGCTTGGGAGATATCAACCTGAACTCCATGCAGACAAGTACTGATGAAAAAGCAAAATATCTCCAATTGTGTATCAATGCAGACAGAACTCATGCTTTTTAAAAATGCCAATATTTCTTACCTACATAAACATTACATTTTAGGTTCTTAAAAATTAACTTTAAACTCAGAAAGTTGGGAAACAGTGTCTCCAGCAACCAAGTAAAAAAACACTAAAAAACAAAACCCAACAAACCCTTTTTGTTACAGCAGGTCTGTACATTGATATATCTCAAAACTGTCATGAACTTGAAAAAACCAGCAAACAAGGCATGGGCAAAAGATCACACCAGATTGTTTCTATTCAGCTTCCTCTCTTCCAATCAACATCAGGCTACTGGTTATTTCAAAAGCATGACCTGACCAGAAACAGTCACTGCAAATCCAAAGGAGACAAGAACAGAGCCAAAACTAAAATCCATGGTTTTTCTTAATATTCAAGTGAATTCTTCTACCTGTCTTATACATTACTACTCAATTCACCTGCCAAACCACTCAGAATATTGAGCTTGGTAGTTCTGCATTGTCATACACAATTGCTAGCACAAGACAAAAAAGACACAATGTGCAAGGGTGGGGGGGGGGGGGGGGAGAAAAGTATTAAGCAACATTTGGACAAGTTTGAGCAACAGTAGTGGAAGTAGAATAGTGTGCCAGATAGTATCTTAACTATGCTGCCAGCACATGCACAATGTTTTTTAGCATATGCCACCTAATCTTCAATAAGGTTTGCTAGCATTCTTTAATTCTTTTATTTTTCTTATTTTTGGAGTTATTCACACAATGAGGAATTTGAGAGGCATTCATACAGATGAAAACCTGTTTTTTGCACTACATACATAGCTTTTCCCATACAAAACATAAATTCTGATGGATGTTCTAATGTGCTCATCTGAGCAGAAAACACACCTTTTTTGTTTTGTATAGCTGAAAAAAAAGACCTTGAAGTTAAGGGTTAGTATTTCCATGCATAACTTTTTTTTATATCTGTAAACTGGAGAATTTTAAGAAAATCAGAAGCTCAAATTTCAAGGCAGAAACTAACCTATATAAATATTTAACAGGTCATATTTAAGTTAGTTACTCCATGCTTCTCAAAAGCAGCTGGTATTTGCCAGTGTCAAACCAGGATGCCAGATTAATAAACACTGGTTCAATCCCCTATGCATTCACGTAGAACTGAGAAAGTATTTGGTAACATTACAGAGAAAGCATTAACTAGATGGGCAGGAACAATAAACCTGGTTTTTAATGCTTTCTTCACTTCTGGAGATAAAACACACAGGAATTGTGCACTGTTCTGCTCTTGAGAACGGTTCTGGTGCCTAACAGATACTGTAGAACTTCCTTGGCTGTTTGTCACAAGTGGGAAGATGAGAAACAACTAACTTGTTCCTCCTCCTCTTCAAAAAGTTGCCACAGGACTGGGTAAAAGGCCTGACAAAAGGAACCCTCCCACATAAAGCCATGAAACTGTGACCACAGCAAGAGCCAGGAAAGGGCTGGGGGTGAGGGTTAAACAAAGCACTCATGCAAACACCAGGTTAAGGTCTGCCATCCACATGGACTCCAGAGCAAAGCAGGGATCCTCTTCTTCACCTCTCATCACCTCAGCCTACACAGTAAAATTTCAGATGTCCAGCTCCTATTACCAAGCTGCATGAAGGAACATAACTGTCCTCTGGAGTAGCTGGCTACCAGACAGCAACTCTTCCCCAAAAACAAATACTGTTTCCATATGGCCTGGGTGGAGACTGTGCTGCTTCCTTTCTTTTTATTTTTTTAAGCAGGAAGTCTATTAATCTATTCATTTTATTTGTATGTTGGGTGGGTGGTTCTAATGCCCTGGGATTAAACACTGTATTAGAAGCTACATAGATACTCAAATAGTTTTTAGTGTCTTTTATGAGCAACAACCTGTTCTTTTGGGAGTTAAGTAGGTCCTACACAGATAAAAGGTGAAGTCAATACTCTGCATATCCAAATGTCACTACGTACCATGCTGACTTGTTTCTATTCATAACTAGTTTTAGTCAAGAATTTTTTAACAAAGACAGCTTGAAGAACTATTTTCTTTAGAAATTAGCTCTCACAGCTCAAATACAACTATTTCAATCTAATTATCAGCTACTGATGCATACCTGAAACGTCAATCTTGACTTTTTAATTCCTTATACTAAAAGGCCCCTTAACTAATTAAAATATTCTATTAAAACATACTTATGAATACTATTTTCACAAATCTGACAATACATATATTTCCCTCAGAGGATGATAATGTATTTGCAGTCAGAAAAAGCAACAAAGCTTGCACATTTCAAAGCTAAACAATAGCTTCATCACTAAACACCATCCTAAAACAATCTTCCTGCTTGTTTTTAAAGATAAATTTTATTTGACCGAGAATAACTCCCCATATTTTATCTAATTTTAGGGTATTTATGGTGTGCAACAACTGTTCCTCAGTTCAATTAAACTATGATGCCAGAAAATCCCCACCCAGAAGAATACAAGATTGCATCACTGGTCTTCTACAGCTTTGTGTTCACAGTGGGATTGTTGGTGAATGCCACTGCACTATGGGTGTTCAGCTGCACTACCAAGAAGAGAACAACTATAACTGTATATATGATGAATGTCGCATTACTTGACCTACTTTTTATATTTTCCTTGCCTTTTCGGATAATCTACCACGGGACAGAAGTGTGGCCTTTTGGAGATACATTCTGCCGGATCATGGGGGCTTTCACTGTGTTTTATCCAGCCATTGCTCTGTGGCTGCTCGCTTTTATCAGCGTAGACAGATTTATGGCTATTGTCCAGCCCAAACATGTCAAAGAACTAAAAAATACAAAAAAAGCTGTGCTGGCTTGCACTGGAATCTGGATAATGACCCTCTCAACAACATCTCCACTGGTGTTTTTACGATCTGATCCAGACCAAGCCTCAAATTTCACCACCTGCATGAAAATGCTTGATATCATCCATTTAAAGGAAGTAAATACATTGAATTTTTGTCGCTTGATTTTTTTCTTTTTGATTCCCTTATTTATCATGCTGGGGTGTTACCTAGTCATTATTTATCATTTTATTCACGGCAAGACTTCCAAACTGAAGCCTAAGGCCAAGGAGAGATCCATAAGAATTATAGTTACTCTGATTGCTCAGGTACTCATCTGCTTTGTACCCTTCCACATTTGCTTTGCCTTCCTGATGCTGCAAGATGAAAATACAATTTATAATCCCTGGGCAGCCTTTACCACCTTTCTCATGAATCTCAGTACATGCTTGGATGTTATACTGTACTACATTGTTTCCAAACAATTCCAGGCAAGAGTCATCAGTGTAATCCTGTATCGCAATTACCTTCGAAGCGTGCGCAGAAAAAGTTTTCGAACTGGAAGTGTAAGATCACTCAATAATATGAACAGTGAAATTATATAAAAAGAGAAAAAAATGTCAGGGGACTTTTACAATGTAAAAAGTGATTATTTTTCCAAATTCTAGCACTTGGCCACACAGAAGAATGTTCTCTAACCAAAGGTAACAGATATATTTGTTGCATTGTAAAAATGATAGAATCAGAATAATAACTGCATGTCTTTTTATTTGCTCAACATCTTTTGCTGTTTCACCTGAAATGAACTAAAACCCAGCATGAGTGCTAAACTTTCCAATGCTTTTATCGCCTCAAATGACTGTGAATATTGTCAGATGTTAAAGTGACTATTAATATAATAAAGTATACAACACTGAAGAATTATGATGCAATGGAGACATTAATTTTTTATATTTGTACAATCAAATGCTCCTGAAACTACTGTCTCTCCCACACTTATAAAATTAACTTCATTCTCTCAAGATCAAATTTATTATGACTTAATGAGAAGGCATATGTAGGTAAAATTTATATTTTACTTAATTAAAAACTTTTTTGATTCAGATTTCTTTGTAACTGACTACATTCTGCAGTCATAAAAATACCATCAAAGAGTACAATGGTCAAACTGTTCATTACCTACTTGTGGGTATCATGTGCACACTTTTGATACTTTTGCATAAAGTATCTTTTTACACATAGGCTGCTAATGTGTCTGGAGAAATTAATGATTTCCTATGTCCCAGCAACAAACTCTAGGTAACAAACATGAGTAACTGCAGTAGCTACTCAAACTTTCAAAATCTTTTGAATACTCACACGCTACAAAAAATATGTCTTTATAATATCAAACACATGCTTTTTGTCCTTTATAAATCAGTCTTTAGATACTTTCAACAGATGCTCTGGAAAAGTAGAAATTTTTTTTAAAAGTCTAGTATAGTGTTTAATATTAAAAATCTAACTCCAAGAGTTTTTATTACTACCTCAGAGTGTACAGCAATGGAAACTCAAGTCTCTGTGATCTCAGCTGCCAGAAGCTTAACCACAAAGGGTTGCAAGCTCTGTGGTTTTACTGTAACATACCCATCTTTTATTAAGTGCAGAAATCTCAAACATAGGTTAAGCAAAACTGAACCCCTGAACACCTTAAAACTGCAAGCATGAAATGGAGTAACAAGCTTTGGCACTCAATTTTTGAAAAACATAGAAAATACCAATATGAAATGCATATGCATTTAAAAGTGAACATAAAGCACATGACTTACAGTTCTGTTGCCTTTCTGATTTAAGACAGAAGTCAGCACATCCTGATTCTAGTTTTTACAAATTGAATGGATCCGAACAATTTAGACTGAACAAATACAACATTAATTTGTGTGCTGCAATCATGTTGCAATCATGTTAACAGAGGAAATGAGACTGATTGGAAACTAATCATTGTATGGATAAATTATAAATTAAAAACAACTCATAGCTAAGAAATAAATGTTTGAAATTTCAATAGTTGTGCCAAAAACCTTTACACTTCAGTTCAAAAGAAGATTAAATCAATTTGAAGTGTTACATGAAGAAAATTTTTTAAATCACCAGAAAACAATCCCCTGAAACAATATATAAAATAACCAATGCATTAGAAGCTACTTACAAACCAGAAGGCAAGCTGTTGATGGTGATGCCAAATACATACTGAGTGATTTCTACAATGAGAAGATCAAACAAAGCTGAGAGCATCCAAGTGCCCAGTAAAAAAGACTGGAAAGAAAAAGGTTAATCTGAATCAATTAAACAGTTTCAAAATAAGGTTTAAATATACCTCTAAATATTAAAAAAAAAAAAAGAAAACCTCTATCCTAGTTCAACTAAGACAAATTCAATCTTTAACACAACATAATTCCAGGTCTACTTGTTTAGATACTGAAGAATCAAGAGTAAGATTGTTTCCAAAATTAAATTTGATTGGTCTGATATCTTACGACTGATACAGCTGCAAACAGAAATTAGAATAATCCATTGACTGCAAGATATTATCAATATAAATTTATTAAAACCAAATGATATTTAGAACTCTTTAACACATATTTCTATACAACATGCTAGAAATAAAACTGCAGTATTCATCCAGGAGTACAAGACTGAATTGTATAGCAAAGTTTTTATTAAAAAAACCCCAAAACTGGAACTTACTGAAAACTTTCTGCTGCCATATCTTCTTTCAAATATTCTAAAGTTGTAAATGAGCAGACTGCTGCAGAATGTGTCTTTCAAATCAAGACATATTGTTCTTCCACATAAAAGTCTCCAAATCTGTAAGGTTAATGATCATCATGTTAAGCCACTCTTCCTTCAAGGAAATTCTTTATAGAATTTGTGCTCAGAGAGAATGCAATGCTGGAGTCAGGTAACAGAAATGCAGCACAGTTAAGGAGGCAAATATAGAGAGTAGAATGTTATGGAGAGTTCAAGAAGTCTCTTTAAAATATTTTCAAGGCAGATGTCTAACTGTTAAAATAAATAAACAATTGAAATTAACTCAAATACACTTTCAGGTTCCTAGTTTACACTTACAAATAAAAGTGTGACTTCCAACAGGTCAGCCCACAGCCTGTACTGGTGCATGGTGTTACTCCTCTCTGATGCAGGAGCTTGCATTTGCCTTTGCTGAACTAAGGTTCCTATCGAGCCTTTTCTCCCCTCTGAAGAGCTGCAGAATTAACAGGTGTAACAACTACAAATCCAAGTTTTACATCACCCACAGGCTTGCTGAGAGTGCTCTGTCTACTGCCCAAGTTATGAATGAAGATACTAAAGAGTACTGGCCCAATCCATTTCACTCACCATTCTCACTATTCCATGTCAACATGCCTGATTTTAAATCCTAGCCTGAGTACCACCCCTCCTAAGTTGAGGCTGGCAGGGCTATGACATTGCAGTTGAACATTTCATGTCATGCACTAACTGAGCCGCCCTGACACAGACTATGAAAGGCTTCTAGCCTTACTGCTCTTTGCTTTACCTAGCTTAAAAAATACATAGATCATGTAATGAAGATCTTTTACACACAGCATCTTCATTGCTCTTGAGGGCCCTCTGTATGAAAACAAGGAACAGTTTTTGGACAGTAAATATTTTGCCTTCCAAATTAAATGCACTGTTCACTTTAATTTGTGCGCTCTCTACCAGCTTTAAGAAGTGTTAAAATCCAACATCCAAAATGTTTGTTCAGCCCCTGAAAAAAATTCTTTCCATTAAACACATTCTTGGAGGTGAATTTATTCTAAACCAATTTTCTTTTAGGAGTTATATTAGCACCAGATGGGAGTTAAACAATCTGCTCTCTCTCATCTCAGAGGTACTCAGTGATACAGTATATAGCTTGCTCCAAAAGCTGTGGCAATAAGTGAAACAATCTCATGAAATAAAAAATCCAAACTCACAAATTCCCCAAAGCACCACAATAAAAGTGTCATAGCTTTTACAGATACTTGCAAGAGTTTATGGTTAAGATACAGCAGAGATGTTTTCTTTGAATAAAATGCAGCTATTACTGTTTTTCAGCAGATCAAGCAAATGGAAAGAGAGGATTCCTCTGAAGACAAATCACAAAACAAACAAATAAACAAATCCCCAAACCCACAAAATTTAATTTAAAACTTGAATAGTTTCTCAGATTTTTTCATTCCCATCCCCAAACACTTGGCTGTAACATTTTTAAAAGGCACACATTATTTATGTATTTTCACTGCACAGCATCAGCAACACACTTGAAAAATATGAGTAGTGCTCTCACAGAGTTGTCATTTATTATTACAATGAAGCCCTTGTTCTTGACAAGAAAGGCTACAGAGAGTCCAGTAGCACAGAGCAGCACTAGCTAGGTCTAATAATTTTTTAAAGCTTACAGGCTAGGCATCCTCAAAGACATTAATTTGACTATATACCTTTTGTTTGATGCAACTGTGAAATCTTTGGGGCAAGAAAAACAGAGGCATTTGCTGACCCTTCTCTACTGAGCAGTAGTTTGCCACTTCCAAAATTAAAAACATCCCAAAACAAATACCCGCAGAACTTCTCTAACCACTTTTAAGTGCATTATTTCAACATTCAGAGCTGATACTACAGGATCCTTAATTAATTTTAAAACAAAACTTCACAAGATACAAAACCTAAAAGACAGAGTATCTTAGTTTGAAACAGGAATGAGTAAGAAATTAACCAAGTCAGACGATTACTGAGGAGCATGACAAACTCCCCCATGGAAGAGTTTGGAAATCCAAAACCTGGAATTTTCAATTTAGAAGCAGCAGTTCTATTCATTTGGCAAAGTTTAGTTTTCTGCAACTAACTACAACAGTTAGACAGAGAATGAAAGTTATGGCCTCTGTTGCTAAAATAAAGAATTTAAATCAGCATGCCTAATCAAAATAGCCCTCCTCAATCTCAACAATTAGGCACAATAAGATAATGACATTCATATCACAATATTATTAAATGGGTTAAGTCACACTTCATTCACAGCAAGTTTCCAAATGCCAATGCCTGAAAGGAAAAATTACACAAACCAAGTAATTTCCCAGACAAGAAAAAGAAGTGAAAAGCAATGTTGATTGTTTCAGATCAGTTTTTCTCATGTTTTCCAAAAAATAGCATACTAGGGTTATACAAAAATAGGTAAGAACAAGCTGGTCTACAGCAGTGAACAAAGGGGAAGAACCAGAGCACAGACTGTGGGGATAAATTGCATGGAAGACCACAGTTTGCAGTCTCTTTTCATACAAAGTGAACAGACTCTTACCTGAAAATCCTCTTTTACAGCTTGCAGGTTATACGCAAAGAACTTCTGATAATGTTGGAAGAGCAGAGTCAGCAGAATCGAGATGGCACTTGGGACTAGTAACAAACTCTTTGACAAAGGCGCTTTATCTTAAAGACAAAACAAATAAACAATCAAACTATTTTAGAGGAAAGTCTTCCCCTTTCAAAAAGTGACATATTTAAACAGGTGACTGGAAGACATAATAGCAGTGACACCACCTTGACTTTTTAGCTCAACAACTTCCCAAGCTGTCAAAAACTTGTGAATAGATAGGAAGAACACACTAATCAAAGGAAATGTTTAGAGATATTAATGACAGTTAAATATTACTGAGATATTTTGTTTCCAACATTGTCTCATGAAATTGGCTACAATTAAATGTAAGTTATTTGCACCTATAGAGGTCATGTCCTCCTATACAGCCCTCCTAAGGCCCAATTGCATTTCAGGAAATACAACAATCACTCTTTTTTCTAGCAAAATATATGTGAACATCTAATCAAATACTTCTGTTTCCATTGCATTAGGGATTAAGATTAGCTTTTTCTTAGAGGCTATGAAGCAGGAACCACCATAATAAATGGGCTTTCTCACCACTGCCCTTAGATCCACTATTCAAGGAAACATACCTAAGTCAGTTTACATAATATTCATCTTCCTTCCATTCAATCATTAAAATTATTTGTAAAGAAATTACTAGATCAGGATGTTTGTGACATCAGAACCTCTTTCCCTCTAGGGGCATGACTTTCAGAAAGGACACTCAGGAGAAAGCTAGCAAAGAACAGCAAAATCTGCAATACACATTTCACATTTACTAAAATATGCCAAGTAGAATATCCAGCAGGAACACAGCCAGCAATTCACCCTAACCCATTGCAGTTGATGCAATAAAACACAAACTCTTGCCCAACAACTCAAGAGACTCTGAAATATTATTTATTCTATAACTTTTCTCCTTCCTACATATGCAACATGAATCACATTTACTTCCTTTCCAAACACCTCAGCTTTGGCACAGAATCCATTCATTTTCAGACAACTGTTTTTGCAGGATACTGCAAAATCCATAGCTCTGTTATCATTCTTCTTAATATAATAAAAGGACCAATAAGATTACTTTAAAAGTACTAATGGGGAGTAAAGAGCAGGAGCACAGGAGGAACAAAACTGCATGAAACAGTGTAATACAATAAACATTTACTACCTGTCCATATTAAAGTGAATACCATGAACAATTTTTTCAACATCTGCTGTGCACTAGAAGAATGAACTCCTAGAAAAAGCAGATGGCAATAGGCACCAAAGAGAAGATTTTAATTATGACACAATCCCACTGCCATCGAAAATATGGCTCTTGCTACATAGTTTAGGCATGATCCTCATCCAAGTATTAACTGATGACATCAAGATGGGCACTGTTAGCTGTTCACCACCTTGAAGTCTGCAGTCTTCTGATGTTCCCCATGTAAAAGAAACACATGTATGTGTATCATAATGAAAACTTGTACTTAAAACTGTTAATTCAGTCCACACCCATAGCTTTTGAGTTCATTATTTAAACATGTAGTTTCCATTTAAGCAAGTACGGCTTTGAAGAACCATCCTTTTATAGAAATTAGGCAGTGACTTGGATTGACACAGGTTGATGCTATTACGCTAAATATAAGATCTACTTTTATGATTGTATGAGACACCGGGGCAGAAAGTCTGGCTGATTCTTCTTTTTAATGCATGAAAATCATCTACATTTCAATCTAGTATCTTTCTTTGGGTTTTTTTGGTTTTTTTCTCTCCAGAAATAAAGTCTATATTCTTTAGACATCCATGTTTTTTTAAATTATTCATTCCTCTGGTTCAGTTGGGCTTTTCAAAACCACCAGAGTACTGTACAACTCTGGGGAGAAATAAGAAGCTGGAGCTTCCTGAAAGCTACTATGCAGACAATGCATACACATATTCATTTGAAACCTCAAGCAATATTCCCTCAGTTAACTTAGTTAAAGGTCAATTTTATAATCAGGATACAATTTTTTCATACATGGAAGTACAGCCTAATTCGTAAGAATTGTAATAGTCAAAACAGCAAACATTTCTGAAACAAAGTTTGATTAAAATTGTTATCTTACTATCAAATGCATTTACATTATTTCATTAATTTTAAGACATTTTCACAAGAACTTATTAATCCTATAAAACTTTTTACCTAAGGATCACATTACCACAGACACACATGACAGACAACAAAGTCCCTAGATATCCCATCATGACTGTATTTTTCTATATAGGTTTAATATATAGATTTTACTGCAATTTTTTTATTGTTAGATCATTTTTACATTACAGGTAATATACACTTGAAATACTTTATCCTATCAAGTTAATTCCTAATTTGAATGCTTTTAAAAATAACCAACAGAACCTTATCTGTTTTCTCCAGAAGTGTGAACACACATTTTTATTTAGAGCCTCCTTTTAGCTTTCAACTTAGATACTTTAAACCCTGATACAGAGGAAAAGCACTTATTATTAGACATGTCATCAAGTGAAAAACCACAGAAGCAACTAAACCATGAATCTGACTGTCACCCAGAGGGAACATTGTGTGAGTGATGGAAACTTCTACTCTCCAGCTTCTCTTAACGTCATCATGGTTGAGAAGTTTATTCTTGTCTGGTGAACTCGAAAAATATAATAATATATCCTCTGAAATTCTTTTTCCAAGTGCACAGTGCAGCAGTTTGCTCTGTCCCTCAGCAGCATATAGATCCTTCTCAAGGACGGCTGTGAGGTCATGGGGAAGGAGCAACCTTCCCAATGCTGTGGAATGCCTCAACCACGTCAGACCAAAAATCACAAACAGTGCCAGATTTTGCACAATTGGGCATTCTGACTTCCAAGTCAAATTGCTTACTTACAATGCAAAGCTAAAATTTAGAAAGTAGAATTCTAATCCAATGAATGTGTGACCATGTGTGAGATGGAAATAGTTACCACAAACCTACCAGGGCACCAGTCTGCTGGCAGCATCCATGCAAATGTGCACAAGAAGGAGAAAACACACTTCATACCACATAGAGAAAGAAGAAGGAGAGGATAAACACTCATTTTGACCTTGAAAGTTAAAATATATCAAATACTGTCTTCAAAGATCTTGGAATATATTTGCAATCCCGAAGTACTCCTTAAGTGGCATTTCTTTCAAACAACAGGTAGTTACACCTGTTACTGGTTACTGGTGCTGGAACACATCTACTGAGCATCCAACTAAGTACACAGAGAAATCTTGTTAATAACCAGCAGAATATGTCCATGCTATGATGAAGAGCAAGGAATTAGCCTCCACTACAGATCTTTGCTTCTGCCTGGTGCAATGGAGAAGTTCTCCCCCAAAACTGCCCTCATCATCTCATGGGCAAGTGTCCCAGCCTTCATGCTACCAAGTATGCAATGCAAAGTTGATCTAAAATGTCACATAAACGACAAAACCACTTCTAAGCCTCCACATTCCACCCCTGCACTTTTTACAAAGCCCACAGATCCTCTCCTCCCACAACCTACTATGTTGCTGGCTGCCAATGCCTCTTTTAAAATATAGAGAGTAAAGGATCCAAGTGTCCATCTGTCACAAACAGAGGGGGAGGTTTATGGCACAGCTGCCAGAGTTACAGCTTCAGCAATCACCACTGCACTAATGGCAAGAATGAGAAGCTACAGCAGCTACAGTTTTTGTCCCTGCCTGTTCACTACTCACTGGTGAAGAGACAGCAGATGGGCATAGCAAAACAGGCAGCCAGACCAAGCTACTGTTGCAGAAGAGCCCTTGCAGGAACAACTTCATCCCTGGGACTGCTATTCCAGGCTCAAGATTCAAGTGTTGACTTGGGAGAGGATCTCATTGCCAGCTGATGTGAAGTGATGAGCCAGCTGATGAGCAGTGGCTGCAGAAGCTCAGATTAGCTCAGGGCAATTTCTGTGGGGATCCCTACTGAGCTTACACCACAGCTGCAGACAAAACATGCTGTGTAACAACTCTTTTTCCACTATCGTCCGCAACTTTCCCAAACCCAGCTGGTCTAAGGCAGGCACATCACTTTCAAACAGACAATTAACTGCTGGGGGCTACTATAATGGCACAAAATACCCACAAACCAGTTTTTAAATGCTTATACACAAGATCTGTGAATTAAACCGTAACTGATATGCATCTGAATGCACAGTACTTCCCAAATGCACTTACAGAATCTGCATTTTGGGGGGTTGTTTTTCCTGCACTAAAGCATCACGCAGATAATATTCTATTGTATTTCAAGACCTGTCCAATAACCTGCAGCAGGCTCACCAGCCATCAGAGATGTTTGTTTGCAAGTGAAAACAGAGTATCACTGCAGGAACAGTTTTTCACCAAATGTTTCTAAATTCAATCCAGAAGCTGAGAGGTGAATAATACTAGTATTAAGAAAGTTAATAGAGAAACCTGTGATCATGCTTTAAATCTGTTTTCTAAAGGCACAGGTAAGACTGTAATCAAATCACTTGCCTATGCACTTACTGCTCAGAAAACTGCTAGGTGGAGCTTAGGTCAAAAACTATTTAAAAAAAAAAAAAGAAGACGCAAAAAGAAAAAAAAATAAAACCTTTGTTTATAAAAGCAACATTTGAAACAGAAATTGAATCAAGTTGAAAGTAACAAAAATATTCACTCCATTCAGCAGACTTTTCTTCCTTCCAACCAGAGAGCCATGTTACCATACTACTTTTAGTGTACACTGTCAGAAATATCACGTATGGCTACAAAAGACTGACCATGTGGACACCCCCACACAAGCTTGAAATGAAATGAACTAGCTGTGCAGAAGCAGAATAGCCAGAGTTTTGTGGTCAATGCTATGCTGCTCCCAGGGCTCAAGCTAACCAGGCTACACTGTGGCATGCTGATGTACAAGCTAATTTGCTTTCCCATATAGAACTGTACTGCATAATAGTGTAATGCATAAAAGTCTTATGTATTCAGTACATGCTTCATTTTTCCTTCACTCATACCACAAAGCATTAATTTACATAGCTTTATTATTTTCCTGACGCCTCTGCACAACAGAGTTCAGTCCTGCCACTTATGCAAGCAGAGGAGCACAGAGATCCCTTCCTGCCTTGGGGATTTTTAACAATTTGCTAGCACTGCACTACAAGGTTCACAGAGGTAAAAGCCTAAGTTGCACTAGGGAGTTCAAAGGGTTCTCCTCGCTCCTACTACAAAAAATAGCTTGTGTGCAGCAGTCAAAGTAGTCAAATATTTTCCAGATGTAACAAATGTACACGCTTTAAAAGAATGACTCAAGTTTTACCCTAATAATGACTAACTCTTAATAGGCTTTCCTACTAGACTCCTGTGCAGTACATAAACAGCACAAAGAATATTGGGAGGGAATATTACAGTATCTGCAGAAAGATTTCATGTTGGTCTAACTGGTTTAAACTGTTGGTAAAGGCTGTTGTGTCTTATAATGGAAAGCCTTCCTGTGTATCATACTTTGCTCCTGGGATGGAGCCTCTTGGCAAACCAAGCAGCACTAGAGTAAAGCAAACAGCCAGGCCATTCACACACTCATGTGAGCCCTTGCAGAACTGCTCAAGTGTTTCAGCAGCATTGTTCACAGGACAGAACCTGCCAGCAGACTGCAACAGAAGCAACCAGCCTGGGTCTGGCACCACAGCCCACATCTCAAGCACACCTAAAGCCAGGTGCTGCCACGATGGCACTCCAATGCTCTTTGACAAGTCAGCTGAACTGAGTTAGTGCTCTGATAAGCCATTAGCACATGTCTGTGCTGTGTCTCCTGCTAGTATCCAGAGCCACTGGCTCTTTTTTCCAGAGCATACCAGCTCCTCCAATATTCCAGATAACAGAAACAGTTTCCACAGCAAGGGCAAACTGTCTTTGTCCTTTTAAAAGGTGGTGTCCTTTGTTTCCTGGCTTCCCTATCTCACAATTGTACCATGTACCAGGTATGTTTATTTTTACATTTACATCTCCTTGTCCCAACATTACAGATGTCAATCAGTCTGTCAGAGATGGCACAGCAGGCTGCAGGAGCCTTCAGTGTGACCTAGTATGATTATTGTTATTGCTGCTGAACCAGGTGTCCACTTATTTTATTCAGGGTCACTGATACAGTTCCCATTATCCACCAGCACTGCCTTCTGCCAGAGGTTACCAAGCCCCAGGGGTAGAACACACACGTACAGTTCCCTGGTGCAACATCAGCCAACAATTCATTAATTACCTGAACCATCAGATTCTGTGCATCAGTGACAGAATCCCACACCCCTGCTGCTACTGCAGCAACTTTTGCTACACACACAGAAACAAGTCTGAGGGCACAGGGACACCTGCAACTGCCATAGTCATGCCCTAGGTGAGCATACGTCACTGCACCTAAAACCATGCCTCCACTGGAGTTTGTCAGTGCACCTGTACCAGCCAATTCTTACTGTAAAAAAAGACACTTTAGGTCAACAGGTAAGTTCAGTAAGAACTGAAAGATTAACTTTTGAGAAGGAAAAATAAAAGTACAACACTGAGCTGTGTCAGGAAAGGTTTAGGTTAGAAAGGCTCTTTACTTAGAGAGTGACCAGGCACTGGAACAGGCTCCCCAGTGAAGTGGTCACAGCACCAGCTTGACACAGTTCAAGAAGCATTTGTACAATACTCTCAGGCACATGGTGTGTGATTCTTGTGCTGTCCTGTGCAGGGCCAGAAGCTGGACTTTAGATAATCCTTTTTCAGATCAGGCTATTCTATGATTCTACTATTTTCTTTCTGCAGAATAACATATTGTCTAAGTTTCTTCCCTACCACAAATATGTTTCTTATGATAACCATTTCCCACTCATCCTTCTGATGGACAAAACCTGGAAAAACTTGTAAATACTGACCATGACTTTCCACCCATTCAGTCTAAAAAGGATACTCTTACTCTTCCTCCTACATTCTTTCTCATAGAATTATACACAGACACATGCCATTGAAAAGCCAGTCTACAGTATCTACTGGGGGACACAGGGAGGGATGAAAAATCAGGAGCTGCAAATCAAGGTAGAGTATTATCAGATCCAACTGAAAAAACACTCTTACCTTCTTTGGATTCCTCATACAAAATGTATTGCTACAACTAATATCTTCTTAAATGCCAGAATTATTCCCCCTAGTCAGAGGGTGCTTTCACACTCAAACATATTTCACAGAATCAATTAAGTTGGAAAAGACCTCTGAGATCATCAAGTCCAACCTGTGACCAAACACCATCTTGTTAACGAGACCATGGCACTGAGTTCTACATTCCAGTCTTTTCTTAAACACCTCCAGGGACAGTGATTCCACCACCTCCTTGGGCAGCCCATTCCAGTATCTAATTATCCTTTTTGTACAGAAATTCCTCCCAATATCCAACCTGAGCCTCCCCTGGTACTGCTTGACGCTAAGTCCTCTCATCTTGTCCTGTCACTGGTTACCTGGGAGAAGAGGCCAACCCCCACTTTGCTTCCTTTCAGGTATTTGTAAAGATTGCTAAGATCTTCCCTGAAGCTCCCTTTCTCTAGGCAAAATAACCCTAGCTCCCTCACCCACTCCTCATAGGACATGCATTCCAGAGGCTTCATCAGCTTCACTGCCCTTCTCTGGACATGTGACAGCACCCGATGTCCTTCCTAAATTGAGAGGCACAGAACTGGACAGTGTCCGAGGTGTGTCTTCACCAGTGCTGAGTACTGAAGGACAATCACTGCCCTTGTCCTGCTGGCCACTCTATTGCTGATGCAGACCAGGATGACACTGGCCTTCTTGGCCACCTGGGCACAGTGACTCACGTTCAGCTGGCTGTCAACCAGCACCAAGCCGTTTTCCTCCAGGCAGTTTTCCAGCCACTCTTCTCCAGATCTGTAGTGCTGCTTGGGGTGGCTGCAGCCCAAGTGCAGGACCCCGTACTTGACCTTTCTGAACCTCCTAGTGTTGGGTCTCGGCCCATTGATCCAGCCTCTTCAGATATCCCTGTAGAGCCTTCCTGCCCTTCAGCAGACGGACACTCCCTCCCATTTCGTATGAAGCACGCAGTTAGTCAGCAAAGCTTTGACTTATCATTTGTCCTCGCCTGCTCTTAGGACTGTGGTGCCCAAGTCCACACCGCAGCCAGACCAGCTCCTCACCACTGCTTCCAGACGCTGCAGATTCTCTGTCCTGTAAACCAGCTCAGAGCCAGCCCTAGATACCTGTGAAGTCAGTTCAGGTAGCACCGGGACATGAAATTATTTACATGCGCTGTACGTAAAAATAAAGCTAAGCAGAGCTAGGGGTACGCTAGTCCTTACGTTTGCCTTATCAAGAAACTGGTCTTCACAACCAAGTTTCATTTCACATTAAGGAAAGAGGGTTTTTTGCTTTTTCTGATACGTATCTTGGCATAGAGGTCTATATCGATGTAGGCAAATGCATATAAACACACAGAGACACATCCACAGTCAGATATACACACACACAGACACATCCACAGACACACCCGCCGCTCCTCCCGCCGTCACGTAGTTTAAAAGTCCAGCCAAGAAGGGACCGAAGCCAGCGGCTCCCCCGGGGCCGCCGGCGGCAGCGCCGCCCGCGCTCCCACCCCTGGCCGCCGCCCTCCCCGGACCGCGGCTGGGCCGGTACTCACAGAACCCGTTGGAGCCGGTGCTGGTGAACATGGCAGCGGCCCGGCCCGGCCCGGCCGGCGGGCGCGGCTGGCGGAGCCCCCGAGGTCGGGCAGCCCCTGAGGAGCCGCGGCGGGCCGGGGCCGGGGCTGGGGAGGGCTAAGGCGGCCGCGATGGGCCAAACGCCGCCGCCAGGCGACCGGGCGGCGCCCCCTGCCGGGCCCGCCGGGCGGGCGGGGGGGGGGCGCGGGGGGCGCTTCGGTGTGAGTGTGCTATCTGTAATTACTCCTGTCTTCAGAAAGGGAAAACTTTTTGCCACTGAGGGTGGCAGAGCACTGGGACAGGCTGCCCAGAGAGGGCGTGAGGTCTCCCTCTCTGGACACTTTCAAAACCCACCTGGACACATTCCTGTGTCACCTGCTCGGGGTGACCTTGCCTTGGCTGGGGCGTTGGACTAAGCGATCTCCAGAGGCCGCGTCCAGCCCTAACTATTCTGTGATTTCGTGATTCAACACGATTTAAATTTTAAATTTGGAGGTGACTTGACTCCTTACACTTTGGAAAACTCCGTCCCTCGAGGCTCACCCTAATTTGGGGTGTCCAGCAGGTAAATGTCTCGTTAGGAGCCGTGGGTAAGCTGTCATTGCAGCTAACGGAGACAGAGTCAATACAGACGGAGTCTGGAGAGCTTCTCGGGTGGCCAAATGAAGGTGTCTGCTTTAGGATCTAATTAATTGCTCCCCAGGCGCCACCAAGGGACCGCAGTGAACAGATCACCACAAGTTCTAATGGCACATCAGACACCACCTCTCTAACAGCATGGTAGGCACCCAGTATGAGGTGAGCCAAATTCCCGATTTCATAGGAGATGTGGTATCATAAGGGTGAAACTATTAGGGCACCAAATTTCACTGACATTTTCAATGTAAATATAGAAATCAGACTTCACTGAAGTAAGTTGTGTTAGGCATTTAAAAAGGTGTGTGCATTTTGTGTTCATGTGGTGTCAGAACTGTGGGCCTCAAAGTCACATTTACCTTACTGCAGTACAACACTAAAAACAAGTGCCACTCTGGAACTGAAAAATGTGACTTGTCAGCTATGTAACAATTTTTAAGTGGGCAACCAATAGTAAAAAATTTTAGGTAAGTCATACTTCTCTTATATTCCAAAAATTTTGTTTTATATATATAACATAAAAATGCATTTTAATATTTGCATTCAAATGCAACTATTAGCTAGCACTCAGAAATGCTGAGTTCCTGAATCTTTGTAAACATAATCTTTTAAACACTGCCAAGGGGACATAAAAAGACTTTATGCTTTGGTCCACAAAGGCTTCAGCTAAAATCAGCATATTTATTTTTTTTTAAATGGCCAATTTCCAGCACTAACTTCATATTTCTGTTGCTCACTGGTCCTCTCTGTACAAGGCCTGCATCAGGCAGGTGGGATTTGGACTCACAATCCTCTCACAGAGCAGGAGGTATGTCTAAATCAGCCAGGAGGAAGAGACAAAGAGATAGCACATTGGAAATCCCGACTTATCCCAAGCTGAGGTTCTTTCTTCTGAAGAGAATCCAAATTGGATTCACAGCATGAAACCTATCGTGTACTTTGTGTCTTTGGCCACAGACAACCAGCTTATTCTCTGCTGTTAAAGCACAGCTGGAAGAAATTATTTGCTACAGAAATTTTCCTTCTTTCTTTCAAATGCAAATGACTCTGGCTGCTGTATGCTACATATGCAAACTCTGTCTTGCCAGAGCACTGCTGAATGCCTGAAACCACACAGAAGTGACAGGCAACCCCCATTTCTAAGGAATGGAAGGTAAATAAGGCGGTGCAAAGCTTGTAATAGTTCTAGCATGAAACCACTTTGGGAAAAGCTTGGGTGCCTCCTGAAGCTTTAGGGATCTAATGAGGTTCTCATGGTTTAATTAATTACCATTTTGAACTTTTTTGACTAACCTCCACTTAAAGTAATTAAGCCTTTTTGTGGATCTGCCTTTACTATAGGTGAGGATAAAACCTGAAAACTTTCGCAGTACTGCCTGTGTAATAGGCTTAGGAATGTTCAGTGCTGAAGATAAAGCTTGCTTTTATTTCTTTTCAGTCTCACATAACTGACTGACAGAGCAATCATTATTTAGAAGTTCACAGTCCTTAGAGCCAAGACCTAGTGTTTTCCTGTTTCATAGGCTCGGTTTTGAGGATTTCCCTAGATTGATGTCCTGCAAGGTAATCATATTAGAGGGATTCTCCTCTGCAACGTCAGGCACTGGAATTGGATTCAAGTCATAATCACTGAACATACTAGAGACTTAGGCATGTATTCCACTGAATGAGGATGCATTTGGGAAATGTTTAAGGGCCATTTTGAAAGCAGCTCTGTAGACTTGTTATCATTGACAGATACAGCAAAGCTGAATGGGTAGCAAAAGTTGGCAAGCTTCTCCCAACAGCAAACAAAAACCCTTGTAGATTTGTCAATAGTGCTGGAATACAGTGAGCTGCCTCTCAATCTATTTGCTGCTATCTTATAAATGTCTACAAATATATTACGGAGTCTGTGAACCCCCAATGCTATCCCTTGTTTGTTTTTTTTTAAAAAAATAAATCAGTATTTCCGGGATCAGATGAGATCCACGATATATTTTTGAGAAAACTGCACACCCCTGGCTAATAATTGTAGTTTCGCATACTGATTGAATAGTAGAGGAAATGTAGTTTTTGTTCTCAGATACAGTTCCAAGCAGAGAAGTATTTTTATCACAGGACTGTCACTGTCAACTGATAGCATAAGAATTAAGCAAATTATTTGCATTGTTGGAGTATACAGCGTTGACTACTTTGGAGTTAAATGAAATCATCAGTTCTCATGCTTGCCTTGGAACATATCCCAGAATAGGAAGGCTAGCACTTATCTACTAATCTACTCAGAACAAGCTTAGAAGGCTTTGACACTGCTCAAATGTCAGCTTGAATATCTCCCATTTGTTTATTACATCTAGTTAGTGGGGTCAATGTGGTATGGTCAAAAGAAAGTTATTTAAATTTCCTGCTCAAAAGAAAATCCCAGGAGACTGGAATTTAGATTTCTACTTTCTAACATGATTAGGTTGCTTTCTTCTCTGAACTTGTGATGTTTCTGAAGTAACTCTTAATTACTAATTAATCTCCAACAGTCAGATGCTCCTCTGGCATACAGAATGAAGGACAGAAGCTGAGTAACGCAGGGTAGAAATGTAACACCTCAATTAGGTATTTTCTGACTAAACTTAGTGCAGGTTAATGATTCTGCAGGTTAATTGCAAGTGTTCCCTGTCTCTTTGAAGTCTTGGGTTTCCCTGGCATTTATAGCTGCTCTTGCAGTTATTACAATTACCTGAAATTTTAACAGATGCATAAAGAGAGGTTAATTTAAGGATTTAAGGATTTCAGTAACGTCTCCCTACAGTTTCTAACCTTTGTGTTCAGTTACAGAAGATGTTAAGGAAAACAGCTGTGCAAGACACAGACCCTGCAGAGGAAAATTCAGCAGCAGTGCAGCTTGTTGATAGCAGCTTGCATAGGAACAGGAGGAAGGACAGAAGGCAGAGACTTACTGGGCTGCAGTCAGACCCATCTGACCTGTACCTGTCCAAAATCAGTGAATTTCTTTCATTCTTTCAGAAGTGAACAAAACTTTATATTGCAGCAGATCTGCTGTCCTCCTAAACTCTAGTGTGATAATTTTATTACATAGTTTTGGGGTTTTTTTACTGTAGCTAGAAGATACTGAACATTTTCTATCTTAGTTCTTTCCATGTAGAGCTGGTAGGCTCAGTTAATAAGGAGCAATGGAGTGCCTGAAGGAGCATTGGGCTTTGTCGGTTATTTTTGCAATTGATTTTGCACCACACTATTATAAAAAAATACAGAATACTCAAACATGTTCCATTAGTTAAGGTTCTAGTCATGAGATTTTTTACAAAACTTAAAATGCGATGTTAAACCTGAACACCATGTCAATGTCTGGTAACATGAATGTGGGCAACTATTGCTTCAGTAACTCAAACACATCACTGTCTTGTTTTTCATCTGGACACCCTGAATGGCAGGCAATGACAGTGCAGTGCCAGATTAAGGTACTGGCTTATCTGGAGCTGAATCACATACACTTTTACACTGCAGGTCTTAACCATCACTTCCCTTTGTCCCTAGGTCTCATGATCCTAAGCACTGGCACCAAATGCACCCAGATGTTGGCATCTCTGTGTTCAAGGTGCAGCATCAAGCACTTGATCAGCAGCTTGGTCTCTAAGTACTTGTAAAACACTGCCTAAAGATGCTTAAATTCCGTGTCACGTTTATTTTCAGTAAATTTATTTCACTAAAGGTTGAGATCCTGTGAAAAACAAGAACATATGGTAGACATAACCAGGAACCAGATCCTAATATAAACATATTGGGAAAGCAAGGTTAAGATAGAATATTAAAAACTCAGATTAAAATCGGCAATTATGGACCATCAGAATCAATCTGCCTATGTTCACATTTTATTTCACTTAGATGAGACTTCTTGTGAGAATTAAAAATACACTGGCCTGGCTGCCCTTGTTTGAACAGCTGTTGTTGCATTTTAGATCACTCATTTGAGGGCCATTAATTTACTGCAAGGTAAATTGTGAAACGTAGTAAGCATTAGCAAAATGATAATGTTTAAGGATAGTGCTCAGAAGACCCAATTAAGGAATCCATTAGGAGGGCAAATAATTATGTATAGCATTGCATAACACAATGTACTTTGCATATCTGTGTTCTCTGATGCATACAAGAGATCAAGCACTAGTCATCTATTTCAGACTGAATTTATGTCAAAGAGTACTTTTGAGATCTGGAGCATATGCTAAATTACCCAAGATGACTATCAGTGATAGCAAAAACACTTGAGCCTTTAAGACGCAGAAAATTATGTGCATTGTTCCAGACAGGTACAACTGTGCTGACATTGGCTATTCTGAAAATTAGATGTGAGATGATATTCATAAGGTTTTTAAAGTCCTTACTTCTCCCTGATACCTGCCCATATTTCTCAGATATCCTCATCCTGTTGCTTCACATCCATATTGTAATGCTATCTGTGTATCTCCACACAGTGCAAAGATTATTAATCACCTGTGTTTACACTTGGAGGCAAATCCATATTTAAGGGAATACCTGATGAGCCACATCATGATGTTACCAGGCCTGTAGCATAACACTGCTAAAAGATTAAAAAATCCAATAAAGATTTAAGCAGTTCTCATTTTCTCATTTGTATTTGAGCTAAATTTTAACATGAAGGAATAGTCTTGTCTTTTTTTCACCTAATTACTGAAATCAGAAGAAGTTTGTGTTCATATATTTTTATTGAAATACAATGATCTCTCAGAAGAACTTGCAAAATTTAAAGGATGTTCACCCCAGAAATGTACTTGCAAAATATCTGCAATAGATATATGCACACCTACCTACTGGAAATAAGCATTCCCAGGTTTTCTTTTCTCCTCCATAAATGTTGGTAATGGCAAAGTTAGGTGTCAAAAAGCTTTAACATACAAAAAGTGTAAAATTTTGCCCAGCTGTGTACTTTAGATTGCCATCAGAAAACCAAATTGCTTTTCATTATCAGAAAGAGAAACTACTGTAAAAACAATCAGTGTATTCATAAATATCATTTAAGTACAGTAGGGCTATTAAAATCACAAAAATATGGTTTATTACAATTATTCTTGATTCCATGCTATACTCTTTCCATCAGGGACCATTATCTGCTGCTACAGATATTGTAATGGTAGGTAGATTTCTAAAACTGAAGATTGGATCGTCAGAGACTGAAATCAAAAACTAATTAAATGCAAAATTTGGCATTCTTACTGTTCCTTTAGCTGCCTTCTCTGCACATGGGAAGTATTTCTTGGTTTACTTGCTGAACACAATTTAATATACTTAATATATTTTTTAAATACTTAGATTGCTTTACAAATTGGGATACTACAAAAATCTGTGGTTATGGGGCTAGTTGTAGTAGAAATCACCTCCAGTGGCAGAGAAATCTTTCCTGGCACGATGACTCACTCAGCTGCCATTCTGGGCTCCTCCTCACCTCACCCAGGAGGTGGGACAGTGTCACTTTCTGGTCAGCTGGCACCACAGTGAGAGCAGTTGCCACTGAGCTCCCCAGACAGACTTGACTGCGGTGTTAAACCAGAGAAACAAGCGGCAATATTTCATGTCACCACAATTTTCGAAGTAAACCCCAAAATGCCTGGTTGATCAAGCTTCCAGGGGAACTTCCCACACGGCATTCAGTCTGAACAGACCAGCCTGAGCTGCAGGCCTCGCTGCTCTTAGGTGGCTCCTCTGAGGCAAATGCAGCTGCACTGAGGAAAAATGAGACAGCAATTGGGAATTCATTGCAAGAAGAGGAACTGGAAGGCCCTATTTGAAGAGGTGTTTCAAACACACCATTAATCTCTTCTATTTTACATGTGCTGGAGCTCTTGCCACAGTCTCCCCTGGGAGCACACAAAGGCAGTGTTGGGTAGCTGGGTAGCTGGAGCCCAGAGATGTCCTCCTGGCTCATATATTGATCTGGCATTTGTACTAAAGGTTGTGTTGAGGCCATTTTTGGCCCTTAAGAAGTAGTTACGAAATACTAAATCTGCTCATACTAAAGCTCAAGTTTATTGCTTTGTTCCTACTGTAACCTAAGTTAGCAAACTTTTCAAGTGGGAGAAAAATAAACCAGCAAAGTCAATACACTCCTTTTATACCTACCAGACATGCATTTACTGCAGCATTTGTTCCCTAAGTATGTATCTGCTCTCTGAGTCTTTATACTATTTATTATGTATTTTCCACATAAGTCATGTTACACGGGTGACAAGACAGGGTTAGTACACGTACTTCATGAGTACTGGACAGGACACTGCTGTTGATTAATTTTGTATATGAATGTATATTGTAAAGAACACTTTCTCAGCCATTCTCCTATGGTTTTGATTCCAGATTTCATGGCAGTTAGTCATTCCACAACAGCATGGTCGAGGTCTCAAATAAAAATTATTTGAACTTATTGTGCAGTCAATAGGAACTGATGTGCTTGTGTATACAGGGGAAGCAGCTTTTCAGCTGAATTAAGCATCAGTGATTTTGCTGGAGACATGTACCTTTGGGGGCAAAAATTAAGGGTTTGTATCCTAGGCTGCTGCATACAAATCCCAGAAATTTTGCTTGCTTGTGAGTTAACTGCTTTCTGCTGAAGGTCATTGTGTAGATAGACACCATGCCCAGGAGAAGCACCAATTTGGGGATTAAGCATCTGCATTTGATGCAACACTTGAAAGATGTCAGTACATTTTGCTGTAAAACAGGAAAGAAAAAAAAAAGCAACAAAAAAAGAGCATGTCAGCCCCAGGTGATTTATGGCCTGATTCACAGTGCCCTGAATTCAGCAGCCAGAAGCCTGCTATGTTTTCAGCAGACTTTGGCTCAGATGGGTGCACTTTAAACTTCCAAACCGCAGACAGTGCAGCAGCAAGCTGGGGCAGATGGAAAGTGGCCGTCACAGCCGGGATGATTCAGGCGGCAGATGGGCTCTGCCGCACTCCGGCTT
Source organism: Parus major (assembly GCF_001522545.3). NCBI lineage: Eukaryota > Metazoa > Chordata > Aves > Passeriformes > Paridae > Parus > Parus major. Next base: position 38,948,137 of record NC_031768.1, read on the forward strand.
TGTTTAGAGAGGGGAGCGGGAGGACACAGAGCTGACATCCAGTGGGAGGCCGCCTTTGCTCTACATGGATGGCGATGGCATGAATGGAGATACTAAGGCGAGAACAAAAAGAGACAGGAAGGGAGTGGTCAGAGAGGAAGGCAGGGTGGAATGTGCGGAATTAGCACAGGGTGGAGCAAGAGACAGGAGAAAAAAACAGAGGCACATTTGGGGTTATGCAATTTGGCAGGTCTTAACCCCTGATACAGGCGGAGGAGGAATCCATAAAAAGCTCTGAGGAGAAGTGGTAAGGGGAATTGACAGGAAAGGTAACATCAATAGCATGGAACCCAGGTGGACTGTGCAGGGTGGCATGATGACTTAAAAAAAAGAAAGAAAAGATGAAAAACAAAATGAAATAAAGAAAAATACTAAAAGAAGCATTACTGAATTACCATGAAGAATTCTGGTTGCTTTGTATATGGTATCCACTGAGTCTCTTCCTTTTCTGTGAGTTCATGCAACAAAAGGGTTTTCTTAGCTTCACTAACTAGGGTGCCCTGTATTCTGAATAACTTCATATTCCACACGGGGTACAAAAGAAGTGCAAAGAGTGTCTTTCCTGAGTAAAACACAATTATAGGACCATCTGGGTGTAGACAACACACAGCAAACCCCTCCAAATAATGTGCAGGTAACTTTTCTTGGAGAGTGCTTACCAATAAATGTTTCATGTATATGCACACACAGAACCACAATCCACACAATCCATAATCTGCGAGCTAAACTGAAGAGGTGCTGAGAGGCTGCTAAAGAGATCAGGGTACTGCTCCAGCAAAAAAACCCTACAGTTTATAATTTTGTCTACTCTGGGTACTTCTGTCATAGAAAGCGCTTATTGGAAACCTGGGCTGATCGGTGACTATGTCATAGTAAGTGCACATGCTAAAAATCCCTATCAGCAGCTTCAGTCTATGAAAATGAACCCTTCCCTGATATGAGCAGAAAATGGGATGAGATCTCATTGTGCTATGTTAGAAAAAAAATCCTAATATAATTTAAAACTCAATTGTATAGACTTTGAACAGAAATTTGATGACTCACTGGTGTTTGGGTGATTACTACAATCACTCTTAAGGAAGTTTCCAAGTTCTTTGCAACAGGCTAATACTTTCTAAATCCAGGGAGCATGAAACTTGGCTTCTCCCTTCTCTGAAAGAAACACAAGGAAGAAAATCAGTAAGTGGATCACTTAATTCAAGTGACATTGTGCAACCAGCTATGGTAAGAATGTGGGGTGGGGCCTGAGAAACACTATTGACATGGAAAATTATAAAAGGTGTGTGTGTTTCATCACGTATTAGATTTCTTCATTTTGTCTTGCTGATATAATAACAACAAAGATGATCTTTTCAGACATAGCCATAATTAAAAAGACATTGGCCTGAATTCAAGATAAGAATGTTTTAGACTTTGAGAACAGAACTGAGATCCAAAGGGGTAGTAGATTAGTCACTGCAGAATTAAGAACTTCAAGGATTTAATTAAGAGAGTGGAGAAAAAAAAATCATATAGACTTTCACAGTGGGTAGATGCAAAGGTGGAGTATTTTCTTTTTCCTGGGTTGTCACATCTAAGAGGTAAGCTAAATTCATGAGAAAAAAACAGACATCGTTGCCAAAATCCAGGTGCTAATATTGTCTTGGTGAAACCACAGCAATTGTTGTCCCTCTGTCAGCACCCTGGCTGGCTTTCCCACAGAACTGAGGAATGAAAGAGATTTGAATAGATTTACAAATAATAATTTAGCCAAAGGGAAAAAAAAAAGTATGTTTAAAAGGAACTGTAGATTTTGGCCTATTTGAGAAGATAATTAAACAACAGATGTTCCTGTCTTCTACAAAGCTTTATTGACCAATAACCCTGCCCCCTTAAATTACAGTGTACAAATGAGTGTCTTGGTTTTAGTTCACAGTATGATAACAAAATGGGGTATCCTGACTGATAAATCACTTTTAGGCCTAGAAATCTTAGCCAACAGTTTTCATAATCAAACTGTCTTCAAACCCAACAGGATTATTTAATCTCCTTCTTGCTGTGACAGTGCTCATAATTTGACTAATTGGTTCCACATATTCCCACTGCCCAAAAAATGAGAAAGGGGGCTGCTATTATGGCTCTGTCACAGTTTCTTTGCACAGATACCTGGTCTTTCAATCAGCCATGCTGCTTTAGGGCAGTAGGGTACCCTGATTAAATTGTGTGGGCTCAAAAGATTGAAAATGGAGGTGTGACCGCAGACGCTTATACCACTTAGACACACATTAAGTTTATGAGGCCGGATGGGATCCACCCAAGGCCACTGAGGGATTTGGCAGAACTTGTCACCGAGTCATTTTCCATCATTTTCCAGCAGCCCTGGCTCAGTGGGGAGGTCGTGGTTGGCTGGAAGTCAGCAAATGGGATGCCCTAATTACAAATGTAACACCCATTTACAAGAAGGGCTGGAAGGTGGATTTGGGGAACTACAGGCCTGTTAGCCTGACCTCAGTGCTGGGGAAGGTCATGGAACAGTTCATCCTGAGTGCTGTCATGGGCTATTACATAATTAATATTACTCTTCTCCCTTGCTCCCCTGCAGCAGGTTGTTACAATCTCTCCAGTGATGGCTGCCAGCACCTCAGCACAGCTGGTAGAAGAAACATGTATCTTGGCTATTAGGAACATTTTCTCCACAGAAGGGGCTGTCAGCCATTGGAACAGGCTACCCATGGAAGTGGTTGAGTCACCATCCCTGGAGGAATTTAAAAGACGGGTAGATGTGACACTTAAGGATGTGGTTTAGTGGTGGACTTGGCAGTGCTGGGTTAATGACTGGACTCAAGGATCTTAGAGCTTTTCTTTAAGTTGAACCATTCTACGATTCTATGATTCTATGATTCTATGATTCTATGATTCTATGATTCTATGCTCTATGACTTAAATGCCAGGGGCCAAATGCCTCATCCGCTCTCCTCCCTATGCCAAGTGCCTTTTTTGAAGGCTTCCTGTGTGGAAACTCTTGTGCAATAGCTGTGAGACATAATTAGAGTTTAATAATTATTTAATTATTTAATATCTGCCCTCTGCATAGACTTTACTATTTTACAACAAAAACTGTCTTGAGGTTTAGCATAATCTAACACAGAATAACATTTGCACACAAAACACCAGCAAGAGACTCTATACTATCACTTGGTGCACAGCATCTTTCTAGCACTTGTTGTTTCAGGCTTTTCCTTCAGGTGAACACATTTGACAGTATTTTTCATAACTTATGCTCACCAACCAAAAAGATGCTGGGAACAAGAGTAAAGAGACTGCTCTCCAGCCAACATTTACAAGTGGAAGTCAAGTGTGAGGCTAAAATGCTGACTCACCCAGTCTACCATGACCTCCATCAATACTACCTCCACGAGAAGCGTCACCTTGCACAGGAGTCAAACACTGTGATGCTGTCCTGCCCAGCTATTTTATGTCTTACACCACATGACCCATGAATATAGCACTCAGATGATTTCTGCATCTTGGTTCAACAGCTTGGATCATTATACAAGAATTTCTCCTTGTCTGTTAGCCCCATGACTAGGTTATGTGCTGATTGCACTCACTTCCTTTTCAGTTTTGGCTGTCCCTTACGTAGACAAGTACTCAAAAATTATGGAAAGGTAAAAGTTTGATTCTCTTCTCATGTTAATGTGATTTTAGATTTGTTCTTATACATGTATTTATATATATATATATATATATATATATATACACATATATATTTTGCTCATCACAACTTACAGCCCTGAAGCATAGAAATATTTATTTGGAGAACATGTGTGAACAAGCTGGTAGCAGTATATGTTTCAGTACCTGCCTTTGCCATTCTACCTTAGTACTGCAGGCACTGCAAAATAGAAAAGCAGCCCAGGTATATTACACCATCCTGTAACTTTATTATGAGATTTAGTACCTTCTGTGATCTTCTTTTATGTGATATCCAGCTATTTTCAGAGAACTCCTGCTTTTATGTTTCCAAAGGAAAGGCTTTGAGGCCATGACATTGCAAAGAAAGATTTGAAAAATGTGATGTAAGTTTGGTTTAGAGATTCAGAAAGAAAACACCAAAGTTAATAAGAGGCACTTTACTATCTCTGGAGGCTTACTCATATGTCTTGGGAAATGCAATTAGGAGTATTTTGTAGGGTCACTTCCGCCCAACTACACCTATGCAAACAATTGTACCAAAAATAATAATTATAAAGCTCTACTCATATTTTGTAAAAGTAGCATTGCTCTCTCATTCATACCAGCTATGCAAAGGATAGAGCAATGATTCTGTTTTGTTCTCTTGAGATTCTTGGGCAAAGTTATACTGATGTTAAAACATCAGTTTTAACACAGTTCTTCTCTGAGGATATCAGAAGTAGTCAGAAGCAGCAGATCAGAAAATTATTAATTTTAAGAAATTAACTGTGGCTGTGTACATTCAAAATAGGCTAAAGTATGCAGAAAATCTGTGCTCAGACTTTATGTTCACTTCTCTAGATATTCTGGGCAATATCATCTAGCCATTGTCTTGGTGTGCACAGCTGACATCCTGCTTTCAAGTGCCCCTTCTTAAATGGAGACAGAAAGGCAAGATTTCTTCATAAACAATGAAGATGCCCATAGGGGCCATTCACTTAAGAGCTGAACTCAAGGATCCTTCTGGATGCTTTCTGAGTCAAAATATTCTATAATTCAATCTGTGATTCTGTAAAGCAATTAAGTTTGGATAAAATGTCAAAAGGATGAGGTATTTTTAAAACAAAATCCACCAGCCACACAGGATAAAATACTGCATGACTGAAACAGAGAGTAAACTTGTTCAGTGACATGGAAAATAAAACAACACAACCAATCTAATGAAATTAGCCAACAGTTTCTTTAATGTATAAGCAAGATTGCTTTCAAAACAGCCATTCTCTCCCCACCTGTCAAGATTAATTTCGGAGTTGAAAGTCTCATATATTTGACATAGATCATTAGATGGATTAAAAAAATCTAGCTCCATCCATTTATTCCTTTGAAACAGAATCACTTTACTTTAGTAAAGTGATCTTATTTTAGTTTAGGATTTTCCCTCTTCCTCCTCCAAAACTGAGAAAAGATATAGCTTAGTCTTATCACTTTATACAAAAATCATCTCACTTACAAGATGTGTAAATTTTTTAAACTGTGTTAAAGTCCATTTTGTTTAGGCATGCAAATCTCTTTCTTGAACACAAACAATATGTGCAACTATAATTTTCCTTGCAATTAATTCACCCTCAGAGTTGTGGGTGATTAAATGTCTTTACCACATTTGATTGGCAGAGAAATAAGCACTTTTAAATATATTGAAATTGAGCTTTGGATTTTTGGTTTGTTTTTTTTTTTTTGTCTAGCCTTGTTAAAAGCTTAGTTACCTTTCTTGGAGCTGACTTCATGAACACACTAGCTAAATACTTCTCGAGGTTGTTTTGTTAAGCACAGCTAATTAATGCAGTGAAGAACAAGTGAGTTAAGTAGGAGAATCACAGCTCATAAATAAAGATAAGAAAATTATAAGAGGTATGACTGATGTGCATGTAATTACCTGCTTGGGAGGCAGCCTGATCTGGAAGAACCTGAAGAGATTTGGTAGGCAGGAAATCCTGTCTCATAATCCTCATTCCACCCATGGTTTGTGCTGCCACAGGCAAGTTGCTCTGCCTCTCCTTCCCCAAAAGGTGACAGTGACAGTCACGTAAGGATTTATTAATAGAAGAGACAAAGCAGCTGAAACCCTTGAAGTGTAGTTTTGGTATTTGTGAATACTAGAATCATAGAATAGTTTGTGTTGGGAGTGACCTTAAGGATCATCAAGTTCCAATCACTTGGCAAGAGCAGGGACATCTTTTGCTAGACCAGGTTGCTCGGAGTCCCATCCAGTCTGACCTTGAATACTCCCAGGAATGGGGCATCCACAGTGTCTCTGGGCAACCTGTTCCAGTGCCTCACCAGCCTCAGAAAGAAGAGTTTCATTCTCAAACCTAATCTAAATCTACCCTCCTTCTGTTTAAAGCCATTCACCTTTGTCCTTTAACTACAGACCCTTGTAAAAAGTCCCTCTCCAGCTCTCTTGTACCCCCTTTTAGGTACTGGAAGGCCACTACATGGTCTCCCTGGAGCCTTTTGTCCTCTGAACAGCCCCAACTCTCTTGGCCTGTCTTCCTAGAAGAGATGCTCCAGCCATCTGATCACATTTGTAGTACTCCTCTGTACTTGCTCCAACACCCTTCTTCCCCTGGGGACCCAGAATGCTGGATGCAGCATTCCAGCTGGGATCTGACCAGAGCAGAGGTGCAGAATCAGCTTCCTTGACCTGCTGGCCATGCTGCTTTCGATGTAGCCCGGGATAAGGTTGGCCTTCTGGGCTACAAGCACACACTGCCCATGTTGAGATCAACACCCCCAAGTCCTTCTCTAAGCTGCTCCATATTAAAGGAGCTGCTCCAAATTTTCCTGCACCATTCTCCATATCTCATCCAGAAGTGAGACAGAAACCCATAATTTCACCAGAAGTTACTCCTTGAATGTTAAACAATTCTGACTTTTGTTACTCTAAAGTAATGGATTATGAAGCAGATTGTAAGAAAGGAATATTGATGGTAAGGTGAACAGTCCTGAAGAGAGTGTTGCCAAAGAGCTGTCAATAGCACAGAATCAAGATTCTATATGTTTTTAAACCATGAACAAGATATCAGTGTCAATCCTAAAAAAAAAAATAAAAAAATTTCATGTCTCAGTTATTGCCAATTATTATCAATTTTATAACTCTACGTTAATCCAGAATTTTACTCAAAAGCAATGTTTATAAAAGGACCTCAATGCCTGTTTTGTAACATTTCACTCCTACAATAGACAGAGGAAACAAAATCTGAAGATGGGGAAATCCGAGAGGAAGTAAACTGGATGTTGAGTCAACACTGTAATCTTGCAGTCAAAGGGTAGTTGTAAAATCCTGAAATGCACAAATGTGCTTCAATGAGCTTTGTGGATCCCCATCCACATGCATTTCGGCAGATGAGGGAGATTCCAGCCATTTCTACAGCGTGCCTCAATATTCAGATCTTGGTGTGTGTGAGGTGTCTTACAAACACAGCTGGAACAGCTGTGTTTTCCCATGTTACAAAGCAACTGCCAAGTTGTAATATGGTTTATATTGCCTCATTTAGTAACACTTTAAGTCTGAAAACATCACCTTTCTAACCTATTAGGGTTTAGTCGTGAGAGAATTCCTGTGTGAGTTCCTTCCAGGAGTCAGTGCACAGGTTTTAGGGCATAAGAGGAGAAGAGAAACCTTTTCAGGTTCCTCACAGCACAGTCAGTAAATGCTTTCTCTTTTCAGTTTATTTAATTCAGGGAAGATTTTTACTTCCACTCAATTAATTTAATTTATTTAGGCCAAGTCACCTTGTATACATGCCAGGCCATGGCTTCTCTTGCATCTATTACTCTGTAACATTCATTTGCAAAGTCTTAAATTTCCTGTTGGGGTGGATAACTGCACCTTTAGAAGGCTGGGAAACAAATAGGTTGACCTCTTTCATAGTTTTCTGTTCTGAGTCATCACTGAGCAAACAAACACTGTAGTGAAGAGAAGAAACCAAGAAAATATCTAAGCAGGACAGAGAAGCTGTATATTGGTCCCTAAAGGCTGAAAAGGTCAGGAAATGTGGAGGATAAGCAGGGAAATTTTTGACCATCTGTGAGGAGAAATCAGAGAGGTTTCTGTAAAAGGTCAGGCTAATGAAAGGTATTTTGCCTTTCTTGTTACAAAATTTATCTCACCCAGGTACTTGAAAGATAATGACTGTAACAATACAGCTGCAGCAAAATGGAAACCAGCCAGGTCCTGGCTTTGTTTCTGGCAAGGTGCTGAAGCACTTTGTACCTTTGATACTGTTCCATGAAACCAGGGGGATGAATCATGAAAGGGTATTACAGAATGTGAAAATGCAGGAGTTAAGCATTTTAAAAAAACTTTTCATCAGGAGGTAGGTAAAGAGGGCAAAAGACAGGAGAAGGTTGACTGATCTCAGGCTGATTGTTTTGAACAGTTCACTCAGGAACTCGGGAATGTAAGACTGGAAAGCTGGAAGACTTGGGCTAAATGCTAACAAAACAACTAGAATTTGTGAAAGAGAGGAAATTACCTAGCCTGGCTGGAACACACAAGAGGAAGGACAAGACCCTTCCACAGATGCCAGATGTGGAGATTTCAGAGCTCTCCAACAGAAAAACCAAGAACCAGAAGGACAAGCATGGATCAAATTTCAAATCCTTTGGAGGGGGGAAAAATTAAATTGTAACAAACAACACAAGCCAACACAATATCTGGCATCAGGATGGTGGCGTAAGATCTGCCCAGGATTACATCACTCTGCAAGAGCTTGCCAGCAGTAGCAGGTTGCTCTCAGCAAGCTCTGAGGGATGACAGCAGCCCTGCCGGCTCACAGGAATGCTTTGTGCTGCACAGCATGCCAGGGGAATGAATGAGTGAGCAAAGCAAGGGAGGAAAGAAGGAAGCATTGTTCAGAGAACAAATGGGATATTTGCACTCAGGTGTGTGAGCCAGTGTGATGCAAAAGGCCTCTGGTAATCGGGAACATCTCCAGAGTAAAAGGCTGGCAAGTAAAAGGGAAAAAAAATCTGTTCCCACTCTGGCTAGCTGGTCATCAGTAAGAGGGATGCACTACCTTGAGGAGAGTAGACTGGCAGAGACTCAGCCAGAACCATAGGATGGTTGTAGCAAATCCAAGTGCCTCTCCTTGCAACAAGGATTGCAATGCTGAAAGGCTTTAAGCAGGAGACTAGTGGTGTGTCTATTCATTTTTGCTGTTCACTCTCTCTCTAGGTGAACTGGGAGCTGGGCTAGTTGAACAGAAATGTTCAGCAACCTTGGTAAGACTGACCACAGATTCCTGGAGGGAATTTACCCACTTGCTGCTGATGGCTTTGCAACCATCTGCAAAGCTGCGGGTGGGCAAGAGGGCTGGCATCCAGGGACTGAATCCAAAATTGGAAAACTGCAGGATTACCTCTAGCAAGAGGGAAATGCATGAAATACCTGCCGTGAGAAAGGTGTTTTTATCAAGGTTGATGCAACTACAGTAACAGTGTTGGGTCCAAGCCTCCAGTGATACTAATCAGCTAGGGCTAGGATTGCTGCAGACTTCACAGGATCTCTGGCATTGCTCTGTGCAAGATGCAGCATTTCCTGTACTTCATAGCAGCTGGCACCTCTTGGGGACTGTCAGTAAGCGGCTTCTGCACCTAAGTGGATAAAGTGCACGAGCCATACCTGCAGTTCAGCCAACCATGTGTTGTGCACTTGCATCTGACCTGTGCAGGCCCTGGAGCCCTGGAGCCACCCAGACTGGCTCTCCATCCCAAGGCATTCAGTTGGCCAGGCTCAGTCTTCATTCGTGCTGTGTAGACAATCCACACATCCTACTGAGGCAGAATGAATAAACACGGCCTTTGTGAGTCACTGTGCATCCCAAGAACGGAATCTGTGGAGAGCTTTTCAATGACCCACAGTTATTGCAAGAAAAGCAAAATAACTCTTCTGGATTTTTTTTTTCCGACCTCATCTGGATGTGGATGTGACCAGCCCTGACTTCTGTCCAATGTTGCCTGAAACAAAACTATTTGTCCCATGAAACCCTGTCTAAACTCATGCTATCACAAGTATGACAGAAAACATTTTAAACAACACTTACATTCATTTCTTTGACATATCCTTGGACTCTGTTGTATCAACTGCTGACAGAGTCAAGGACCTGACACCTGTCTGGAGGTGGCCTTTCTTGCTTTTTTTCTCTTCTCTATTTTTACTATTTTAGTCACCTACTAATATCAGAGCTGCTAACCAAAGCAGATGTGATTGTCTCAGCTGTCACTGGGAAGGAAGTGGCATTGTAAATAACAGGATCCAGACCACATAGCACTTTAAAGATCCAATTGCAACGCCAATACACAAGTAGTGACAAATGGGAAGCCATTGCAGGCTTTCAAGTATCAAAGCAGAGCTTTCACAAGGACTATCACCATTGTCAGCTATTTAATTCATACCTCTGAGTACCATCTTACATAGAGTGTGCTGCAACAGCTCCTTCTCAAAGCTTCATGTTCAGCTTTAATGAGAAAAGGAAACAGTAGGCAGAAATAAAGTAATTGAACTGCCACAGTTATGGCAACCCTAAGAGAAGCTGAATCAATGAGAAGGAAAAGAGTGTATTAAGGGTAATGAAGACTTTCAAAAGGAAGAATGTCATTGAGAAGGGCAAGGTTAGAAAAACATCATTAAAGCAAGATATAAGGGTATAAGCTTGGTCAGCCTGAAAGAACTTATCTTTACTAAATTAAGCATATATTTAATTTGACCTCTAAACCATCTTACACTTAACCAGTTTTCCAGTAGCTGTTCTTACCACAGCACATACCCCCTGAAATGTTGTGTCAGTGTCCACTGTATGTCAACCAACCACCCTGTTGATGTAAAACAGTTCCTTTAACAAAGAACGAGTTCTGTTAATTTCAATGCCACCTTGAGTAACCTTCCTACCTTTTTTCTTTCCCTCTTTTTTTTTAAAAGTTCATGAAATCCTGATCTAAGGACTCCCAAAGACTACATGGCAAGGGTGTGTTGTTCATGTGTATTTCTGAGTATAAAAGAGAAGAAAGTTTATTCCATTGTGCATCTCCAAATGAAAAGTACAGAAAAAAAAATCTGATGTGCCAAAGGAAATTACTACACAGGAGGAGTTCAGATCACAAACCTATGTTTGTTTTGTTAGGAGCATGGGTCACATGCACTGTCCTGACTTCATTGACACAACTTTATCAAGAAGAGGAGCTATGCTGTGATTTTAAAATTCTTTTTGATTGTATGGTGTGGGCATGACCTATCAGTATCCCTGCCAAGGTTTCAGTTTCACACTTTCGTCCTCTTCAGGCTACAGCTTGGGAAGGAATCTCACATAGGAGAGTGGAGGGAAGTTAGGCATCTAAAAGTTGGATGTCCATATCTATACCACTTGCATTTGGCTTCCTTCAGCACTGATAGTCAGAAAGGGACACCTGCAGAGAGCAGTTCATCTCACTCTAGGGCAGACAGCTGAAATAGATCCAACAAAGTGCCCTCTGGAGGTACTTGTTGCTGTCCTTTGTCTACATGGCAGGGTTTAGGCAACTATTTAGGTGGTGAATAGTATGTATCCCAACTTCAATGTCTACATTGTTTTGAAAACATAACCAATGTTTAATTGCTTTCACCACGGGGTGAAAGCCTAATCTGCTTAGGCTTTCACCCCGTGGAAGTCACACGCAAAGCCTCTGGTGGGATCCCATGGTTATTGGAAATTTGCAGCTTCCTCAAGACTGCAGAAGTAGCTCTCCAGGATCAGCATAAACCCAAACAAGCTCACACCCTTTCTAGGGCTCAATACTCCTGGCTATTGCTACAGCCAAGATGGCTCTGACTGTGCTGCTCTCACAGTTCTCTAATGGGACATGACAAGGGCATTCTGCCAACCCTTTCCCACTTGAAAAATAGTTTTGTCATTATAAAAGTCACAGGTTTAACAGGCTTTGTTACCCAGTATCTGAAGTTCAGATTTTTCAGTATCCAACCATCACAGTAGCTTCTCCTTTACATTTTTCAACAATACACCACATTTGGCACAACCCAGTGCCTCTTCTATGGGGTGCTGCAGACCTAACTGACTTTTCCACGCTGGAGTTTACACTGGCATTGCCACACCTGGAGATGACATGAGGTATGGCTTAAGGAAAGCTCAGCCTGTGGAAAGGCCACTGGAGAGCTGTGGTGGCAGCTGGGGCCCTGTATTGCTGGGGGGAAGGATGTTGTGGGGCTGCCCTGGAGCCATGCTCACATCTGTGCCCGGGGAGCTGGTCACTAAGGTTTCATTAGCTCCTCTGGCTACTGGAACAAAATATTCTCCTGTGTGAAAAGGCACAGCCTTTTTTCTAGGACATTCATTCTGCTCTTTAAATCAAAGTTATTCACTCTTTCCAGTCTAAAACAATCAAGAGTTGTGGACAAGGGAAATGTTAATTTTCAAAGCAGAGTAGACACAGGGCAGTAGTACTATAACCATTTACCTTGATTCACTGGAGCATTGTGATGTGGTACTATAAAAATGGAGTAAATTTGGATTTCAAGTTCATTTTAACAACAAGTTAAATGTTCGGCTTGCAAAACTTGCCTTTCTGTAGGCTGAATGTGCTTCCGTGCTAGCAGCTTCCAGGAAACTCTTAGGTTACAATTGCAAGAAGTTAAAACTGCAGCAGCAGGATTGTTAACTGGAAGTCAGAATTTCCTTTACACCATTCCTCTTATGCTTAGTCCTAAAGCTAGCTTGAATACTTTGTTTCTTTTCCTTTTCTGTTACACTGTTTTGGTGTATTTGCCACTTGGGTTTGGTTTTGTTTTTTTTTTTCTTTTTTTTTCTATCTGATCCTAATCTCTAACTGTATTTTGGTCTGTTTCTTCAACTTTACAGTGGATTATCTACCTACAGCAGCATTTTCCAACAATCTTTTTGGGTTATTGGCACCTGCTCCTTTAAATTTATTATGAACCTGTCCAATTCTTGAAACAGGTAAAAGTATATTTTGTACTCCTTTCCAGGTTTCCTAATTACATGGCCAGTAATACAAATAGAGAATGTAAGCAGGAAAGATGGTGATAGGAACAATCAAAATAGCATTTGTTCTAGGGAATGAAACTAAAATACATTTCATAAACTAAAGGAAGAGAAGAAAAGAAGACAGTGTAGGGATTCAGTCAAAAGACACAGGGATATTTTTTTTTTTTAATGATATTGTAGACAATTAAAAATTATGGGTGAAGATAACTAGAATATAATAGAAAATCTAAAGAAACTGAGGCATAATTTAATAAGTCTCAGTAAACAAGGAATCTAGGGATGATGCTTCAGGACAGATGGTATTCCAAACTGATCTGTGCTCTGCAAACTGACATGACCTCTTTTCTTTAAATTAAGATGCAAGAAGATGACCCTGAGAAAGTGAGAAAGTGGGAAAGTGAAAAAGGACAGGGCTGGAATGCTGACTGAATGAGCCACAGGGACAGAGGACAGTTTGTTTGATCCTCTCTGTCTGTTATTTGAACATAGATCTGAAAGATGATAAGGGCTGAAGACACTGCCCAACACATTAGGGGTTTTTCTGAAAATAAATGCAAAGCTTGTTGAAAGCAGAAGCATTTTTATTTAGTGAAATTTTACTCACTGTTATAGGATTGAGCAACAATGCTGAAAAATGGAAACAAAATTTGTGTCAGAAAAAATGACAAACACAAGGCTTTATGTTTGCTTACTTATTATATATGTAAAATATAAAAATAGCATACTTTTGATATGGTTGCTTGCATCACAAATGTGAGTTTTTACAGACAATTTATCACTGTTGCAGCCCCTGGAATGTGCCAGTAAATCTGTGGCCCTGTGTCTCCTTACAGCTGCTTTTGTATTTGGAATATAAGCCATGTTAACTCCTAAAGGATTTATCAGTTTAGAGGACAGCTGCGAAGTGTTTAGGAGAGAACCTAAGGACAACATGGCTTCAAAATAAATCTGGGTTTGGCTGCTCCATCTTCTGACACGTGAGACTTTTCTACAGAGAGAAAGACTTCTGATGGAGGAGACAGAGCCTTCCAGGGACCTCCAACAATGACTTCCCCAATCAACACTACAGGTTTTAAAGGCTTCTTTCTGTGAATTTCTCTTGTCTAACAGAAGAAAAAAAACATAGTATATTGGTGGATGAATGGATGGAATATGTATTATTAAAAAGCAGCCAAAACATTCCAGCAGACGCACATTTTTCCATGAGTAAAAAAAAAACACCAAAAAAACAAACCCAAACAAAAATGTATTACTCATATTTCTTAATAGGCTTCTGGAAGGCTCTTAGGTTTTATGGTTGCTACAGATACTACTACACATTACAAGACAGCTGTAGCTTTCAAACAGACAGTAACCCAATGATTTTGTTGACAAATAATTTTGATCACACATGCAATTAAAATTAAATGCAAGGCCTGTTTGGTAGTTTTTGGGGGACAGAGGAGAAACATCCAAGTTATGTAAATTCCATATAGCAAGCAAGATCAGTTTTAAATGTAAATTTATTTTCTGTTTGTTTATTTGTTTGCTTTTTTAAACAACATAAATACATACAAAACAGTATATCAGGAAAATCTAGGAAATCAAACCTGAAACGACCTTTTTCCTTTGTCCTTGCAAAGGAAGGGTGCCAATTGCTCATGAGCTTCCATTCATCATGTTTCATAGGAAAATAGGAGACAGTGGAATCTGCCTGTTTCACCCACAGTGATCCTCCTCCAAGACCAATGTGCTTAACAACTAAACAAATTTCAACTGTCCTTCTAAGAAATCTGATTTTTATCCTAAGTCACATAGATCACACTGGTCACATTTGAAAGGTTTCAAATAAGGATTTGAATAATTATCTTGATTAGGAGATGTTGCTCTTAGGTAGTATTGCACCAGGTTATAAATTCAGTCTGTCATATATTCCAGGATTGATTATGAAGTATTTATATTTCTTAGTATTTATATTTCTTAGAAAGATGTCTCACTTTCCCCCTTCTGTTCTGTACTAGTCATGATAATCCCAGCATTCCGTTTTACAATTTTCTTATTTACACCACATCCACAAATTCATTCCTGCAGCTGTTCCTCATGTGATTATTTCTAGTAGTGTCATTGTGGTTCCCCATGTGAATGAGGGTTATTGTTGTGGTATACCATCATAGGCTACAAGTATGCAAAAATTATAAACGGACAGGAAACTTTCAAACCCTTTAAATATTTTCTTTTGGTTTTGGATATGTACTATTTTTCAGGTTTGCTTGGCTTTTTTTGTTTTGTTTAGTTTTGTTTTAGGATTGCTCTAAAGCTATTTAAAAGTTGCTTTAAAAAGTTCAAAAACTGCTTCCACCAAGTAACTTTATCCAACCACAGCAAGCAGTTAGCCAGCAGTTTCAAAATCTGCCAAACCAAACCCTTAGCCAGTAGAAATTAGCAATTGTGCAGTTATTTTTAATAGCTGTACATTGTATTAAGATATAAATCTTTAATATTCTATATTTTTTATGATAGTATATTGCATTTATTTGTGACAGTGTTGTTGTGACTATATTTATTACAAATGACAGCTAGAAGAATTGGCAAGGAAGAAAGCACAGGAACCAAAGCCTAGTATTCTAGAGCATCTATTTATACCAGAGAAACAAGCTTCTAAATACACTGTTTGAGCAGATACTGGACAAGTATGCAACATAAAAAAAAAAAAGTGTTTTCCTTTTCTTGTGAACAACATATGGTGAAAACTGCTCCCTGGTGCCAGCGAGGATCTCTGCTGCATCAGTTCCTCTGCCATGGAGGTAAGAACTGTGAGCTTTAGGACTCACCTATAGTGTAAACAATCACTGCTCAGTCATTTTGCTGAATACACATCATGTCCTTTTATTTATTTTTCAGATCATGTCTTAGAACTGCATCTAAACTGACCTTGAAACAAGGAACACTTATCCAAATTCTTTGAGTAGGAAGAGGTTACCTACTCAGAATGGAAGAAATGTGAGCTATGTCAAACCAAGGGAATGAGCAGGCAAGTCAATAATGGAGGATTTGTGTTTGCCCAGACTACTTTGAATTACATTGTCTGCAGGAGACCTTGTCAGTACTTTTATGTGTTAAGAGGTTATCAGCCATCTCCTCTAAACTATTCTGCTCTTAGTTTAAACTGGGTGGGGAATCACAAACATTAACATTGCAAGAAATGTATTGCTGATTTGTGTGTAAGGGATGTAGTCTCATAGTAATAAATACTGCACGTGAACATTGATGAAGTACCAGAATTATTCTGCAGTTTTAATGGAAACATCTTTGACAACATCAAAGAAAGACTGATTACAGATAAGAAATCCGGGAATCAGCATATGGTCTGGCTTAGCTGAAAATCTCCATCCCTACTGAGAAGAGAAATCCTCTTCTAAAGGTTTCAACAATCGTTATGCTGATCACAAAAGAAAGATGTATCCCATGATAGGCTCTTAAGCAGCTGCTGGTGGTCATGGCATGACATGAAACATCTCTTAAATATACACAGCAATCCTAAACAGCAGTTCATGGAAAGCTGTTAAGGTAAATAAACATTTTAAATTGTAAAAGTTAAACTCTAAACAATTAAAAATATGAGTTTATTGGTACAAATCATAATGCAACTATTCTTACTTTTGTTAAGTGTAGGCTTTATTAACTTGGTCCAACAAAAACTATCTTAACTGAGTTTAGACAAACCAAAATAAACTAAAACAAAATCAGAGCAGCAACTCAGAAGTTCTGCATTAATTTTCTATCAGGTTTAAAAATCACACAGTTGTCATCCTCCATTGGATATAGAAGAAAATTATGTGGAACTCAGTTCATATTGCATGACTAATTCTCCAAAAGATGTTAGCAATACTCATGGGTAGATTCCTACAACCAATGCTGAAGAAGGAATACTATGCCAGAAGCCTGAATGAAACTGATTGTCTAATAAACTGAAAGAAGTGTCATAATTGTCTTAGGAGTCAGTAGAAAAGGCAGAAAGTGAATTATTTTGTATCCTGGTGAACTTGCATAGGAATTTATTTACATAGAACTATAGTTACCCTGGTTGGAGTTCCGCCAGGTCATGGGAGGTAACATCTCCTCTGCTTTTAAGAAAAGAAGAAGCTACATTTATGCCATGCATGAGTGCAGAGAAAGACTTAATTTGCTTATATTAATTATGTAATACCTCTGCTGAACCTGAGAAATAAAATTAGAAAAATGGGCTTTTAAAATTGCACATGAATGGGTAGAAAGATCATGGAATATTTACTTGGTCCTTCCTTAAGTTTCTATTGGCAGGGTTACAAAAATGAAGACTAAAACACAGAGTTACACACTGAAATTAATTACATCATTCTGCAAAGCAGGGAATGGAGTAGTTTTATGAACAGTAACATGCTGGAAATTATGGAGAAACTTCCACTAAATACTCCTTCCTTTCACCTCATGATATAACCAGATTTCCAGGTAAGGAATAAACCTAAATAATTTCTGTATTTCTATTTATGAGCAGCAGAAACATGTATGTGCTCTTTTTTACTAATATAATCAAGGGAAACAACCTCAAAGTAATTTATGGTACATCTCCTCAGCAGAAATAGCTAGTTATTCTACCTTACACTAACCAGCTGTTTTCAGGTATTTGCATTTAGGATGAACTTTGTAGACCCGGGCAAACCATCTGATTTAAAAAAAAAAAAATTATGTTATCTTAAAAAGGCATATTATGGACTTCATGGGGGAGAAGAGATCAGTGTTGAATAATCAAAGTAATTTTTAAAAGCTTGTACCTTTCTGTACATAAACTTTGAATTATTGTTCCACTCTTATGTTCCACTGGGGACAGTGGGGAAGAACTAAATGCTGCCATTCAGAAATATCTGTGTGGACTGCTTGTATAATATTTGCAAGGGTAGATTAGCTGTATCTGGGACAAAGTCAGTCTTAGCCAGATGCAGCAAAAACACTCCATTATTCTTTTCAGGCTTCGGAAGACTTTTAAAAAGGAGCTCAAATGAACCTTCTCCAGCACATCATTGAATGGGTTAGGATGTTTGAAGGTGCTAAAAAATCTACCTGTCAGCAGTATTGTTTTAACTTTTACAAGTACATGAAACTAGTGACTGATTTAAAATTACTGATAAAATGCTATCAGTATGTAGCTTTTTATGCTTCTGCCTTTTAAACCACAAAAAAAAAACCCACCCAGAAAACGCCCTACATCTACTCTGGATTTTAACATCCATTCTTAAGTTGTTTATTATTTGTAAAACCTCTGCTTAGCTAATATTTAGTGGGTACACCCTTGCTTCCTCTGATCTTTTAGCACCTATTCTGGCCATATCATAGAATATTCTGAGTTGGAAGGGACTCACAAGCATCCTCAAGTTTAAGCCTTGGCCCTGCACAGGGCATCCCCAAGAGTTACACCATGTGCCTGAGAGCATTATCCAAACACTTGTTGAACTCTGTCAGGCTGATGCTGTGACCATTGTCCTCGGGAGCCTGTTCCAGTGCCCAGCCACCCTCTGGGTGAAAAACCTTTTCCCTGATATCCAGCCTAAACCTCCCCTGACTCAGCTTCATGCTGTTTCCTCAACTCCTGTCACTGGTCACAAGAGTGAAGAGATTGGTACTTTCAGTGACCTTTAGCTCAACAGCTCTTCCCAGCTGAAAGGATTTTCAGGCCAGAAAGGTTATGATCAATTTGACCTCCACAGCAACAAAAGCCAAGAAATTTTATAATGTGAGCTTTGTTTTCAGTCCATAACTTGAGGGATGACTTAGATCACAGTATTTAGAAAAGCTATTGAATCTGAAGGTAGGATCTAGAGCTTAGTGGGTCCTCCCACTATTAGGGATAATACCAAATACTCCTCTTGTGGCTAAAAGAGAAGGATGCTACTCTACACAAGTATAATTTCACCTGCCATTTATTGGTTCTTACTGTCATTTTAGCTGACAGATTAAAGAGACTTTTAATATTTGAAATTCTCTTGCAAATCCTAGTGCATTATGATCAAGGTTTTATGTAAGCTAGACAGATGCTTCTTCATTTTCTCACTGCAAGGCAGATTTTCCTGGCTTTTCCAGTTTATCAATAATTTGTGTAAAAATGTAATATCACTATTTCAGTAAAAGTTTGATGAATTCCATAAATAACATCATCATTACTACTTCTTAATATTCCTTGACTTTTAAATCCAAAGTTTGTACCACAAGCATGAATCTTTTTATGTTGTTCAAAACCACACTATAACACCTCTGTAATTTGACTTTAAAATATTCTTTGTACTTAGATGCCTTTCTTTCCTATAAATATTTATATCTGCATCTATTTTTTTTGTTCAGATAAAGCTATGTTGCAAGTTTTGCATAAAAATATTTTTGAATAGAATATTAGCATTCAACAGAATATACCATAGTGCCATCATAGAAATTCATAATTATACAGTGACCTTTGCCAGGAAAAATACTAATCCCATTAAGCAACAGGCCTAAATTTCAGTAAATCATGTTGGTATTAGAAACTCAATAATTCTTTAAATCTTTACTTTTGACTTTCATGATTTTGCAAAAGATTCTTGCCATGTTATTTTAGCTCCAAACCCCCTTTGCTTTACACTCCTAATGGACACCAAATCAGTTTATCTTCTTCATCTCTGGAAAAAATACAGGTCAATTATTACTGTGAATGATTTAGAATCCTATAAAATTCTGTGCCATGACTTAGTTGGTCTTGAAAGTTTTAATGTTTTAACCTTTACTGGTTGCTATTTACCATCCTTACTAAGTACTGACTGAATAAAACATTTGCAATTACATTCATGAAGTATTACTGCATTATCCAAATTTCTATTAAAAATAAATGCTTTTATGCATTGGCATTGTTACTGAAAGTTGGGTATTTCAAAGTAGCAGGGAAACCATGCCATTGTCTAGATATTTTTCTTCCTTGATTCCAATGTTTTAAAAAGTTTATTCCCCTTGCCCTTTAGGCAATGATCCAAGATTTTTCATTCCTATATTTAGCTACTATGACTCATTCTCATTATTTCACAACTGGAATTTACCATTTCTGCTTATCAGCTTCCATATTTTTCTTTTTGTTTTATACACAGAATTGTCACTTTCTTTTTCTTTCTTTAACTGAATGTGCTTAGCTGAAAAGAAACTCTGATGATTGTCATAACCTCATTTTTGGGGTATCCTGTATGGTTTTCTTAAGTGAACTATCATTTACCTATTTTTCCTACGTATCTATACCTATACTGGTGTCATACAGAGTTTTTTCAGACTTGGGACACTTTCTCTTTACCAGGAAAATGCATAATATACATGAGAACTATTTCTAGATAACAAACATAGTTAAATTATCCCATTTTACATTCAAGCAATGGTTAAAATCTCTAGATTAGACTATTTTGTATGTTGGTCAGAATTGTCAGAATTTAAAGTACTTGAGAGCTCTGAAAATAACAAATTATTTAATTTTAGAAAATAATCATCTATTATTTATATAAAATCTAGGGCATGTTTACTTGTGGAGGTTTGAAACCTAGACATATCCTACAGACTGAGATACAAAAATTAAAAAGATGATCATAAGATAGCTCAATCTAGCTAAATGTTGATATAGCTGCTCATCCAGTTCTGTATTCAGATAATCTCTCTCATTAGTATGCAATTTTCTGATTTATCAGCCTAAACATTGACTCATAAACACACCAGGTCTTGGACTTGTGAAAACAGAAACTCTAGTGATCTTTACTGAGCCTGGCAAGCCACTCTCTGCACAATTATATCTTTCTTAAGGTATAGTTTGAACACTCAAGTTGTGGCAGACATCCTACTAAAAAATCTCAGCTTGTGCACTTGAATAAATGAGCCTTTGATGCTGGTCTGAACTGTATCTGCAGGAAAGATCCTTCAAGGGCAAAAACTCTGCGAAAGATACAAATTTGAGCATTTGAACATTTTTTTATCCCCTGTCTTTCTGAAGGAATTACCTCAATTACTTGGAATCTTATTAGTTACAGATGTATCTGTGAAGCAGCCAAAAAAGTAGGCCCTTTATCCAGCAGGCATTTTTTGAGTATGTATCCTCATACACAAACACTTTGTGCTATTCCTTTTCCACCTGAAAGCCCCCTTACCTCGTCCACAGCACTCAGTCCCTCCCTCCCTCCATCAGTGGTAAGCTGTATACTCAGTGCAGAGAAGTGTTAGTTTATATAAAAAGGTGCTTAAGAAGATAAAGGTGCACAAGCTCTAATGCTCTCAAATGCTCCAGGCATTTAAACGTGTCTAATGCCTGCATACCTTCCAGCAGTGCTGCTAGCCAGGCTCTCAGCGGGAATTCATGGTAATTAAGCATGCTAGAGGCATCCACACTTTAACAGAATCAAATTCTTAGGGTTGGAAAGGACTTCTGGAGGTCATCTAATCCAACCCCCCTGCCAAGGCAGGGTCATCTGGAGCAGGTGACCTCCCTCAGCACCCTATTCCAGTGGTCTGCCACCCTCAATGGAAAGAAGTGTTCCCTCATCTTGAGGTGGAAATTCTTGTGTTTATGGCCATTGCTCATCATCCTGTAGCTGGGCACCACTGAAATGTCTGGCACTATCCTTTTGACACCTGCCTCTGAGACATTTATATGCCTTGATGAGATCCCCTAGCAGTTTTCTCCTCTCTAGACTAAACAGGCCAAGCTCCTTCACTTTCCCCTCCTAAGAATGCTCCAGAGACCTCATTACCTTTGTGGCCCTTACTTAAATAAGGACACATGTGCAACTTCACCTACAAATAGATACTATTTGTGAGGGCAAAAGAGTACAAAGGAAAGCCACAGAGAAAAAGCTGTATGGATGAGCAGCACACATGCTCATACCACACTGTGGGTGCTGCAGCTCCAGCACCCTTTTCCCAAGATTTTGGACTCTTTCACTTATACAGCTCCATGTGCATGTACATGTGTGCCTACAGGTACAGAATCAGGTAATGGATGAGGCTGGAAGGGACCACAGTGGGACATTTGGTTCAACCTCCCTGCTCAAGCAGCGTCATCCAAGAGCACATGGCACAGGATTGTGTCCAGGTGGTTCTTGAATATCTCGTGATCGAGAATCCTCAATCTCTCAGCAACCTTTTCCAGGGTTCAGTCACACACACAGTAAAGAAGTTCTTCCTTGTGTTCAGGTGGAACTTCCTGTGCATCAGTCTCTCTGCCCGTAGCCTCTTGTCCTGTTGCCCGGCACCACCGAGCTCCATCCTCTTGGCACCCTCCCTTCAATACTGATAGACGCTGATGAGGTCCTGTCTCAGTCTTCTCGAGGCTGAGCAGGCCCAGCTCCCTCAGCCGTTTCGCATAGGAAAGATGCTGCGGTCCCTCTTCATCTTTGTTCCCCGCCGCTGGACGCGCTCCAGGACTCTCTTGCACTGCACGGGAGACAGCACTCCAGATGCAGCTTCACCAGGGCTGAGTAGCGGGGCAGGATGACTCCCTCCCCCGTGCAGGTACGACCAGAAGCAGCAGCGGCGGCGGCGGCGGCGGCCGGGGCACAGCGCGGGCAGGCAGAGCCCGGCCGAGGGACCGCGACGGAGCCGCCGCCACTCCCGCCGGGGCGGGGCCCTCGCCAGGCGGCAACTTCCGGCTGAGCCGGCCCCGCCCCTCCGCGGCCCCGGCTCCGCGCCGGGCCAATGAGGGCGCGGAGCCGCAGCCGGGCAGGTAACCCGGCGGCCAATCAGAACGGCGCTGCGGGAACAGGTGGGCTCGGCGAGGCCCCGCCCCCCGCCCCGCTGGCGGCCGCGCCAATCGGGGCAGGGAGGGGAGCAGGGAAGGAGGGAGGGAGGCAGGAGGGGAGGGAGGGGCTGCCCGCGGCACCCGGCGGCGGGGCTGCGCTCCCTGCCCGCCCCCCGACGGCCACCCCCGGCTGTCCGGCTGTCCGTCCGTGCGACGGCCCCGCCGGGAGGGCTGCGGCGGCCCCGCGCCGACGGAGTGAGGGAGCGCGGAGGCAGCAGCCATGGCACTCGTGGCTCCGGAGACTCGGAAGTTCACGCGGGCGCTGAGCAAGCCCGGCACGGCGGCCGAGCTGCGGCAGAGCGTCTCCGAGGTGGTGCGCGGCTCCGTCCTCCTGGTGAGTGCGGCGGCGGCGGCCCAGGCGCAGCTCCGGCCCGGGGCCTCGCGGGGCTGCGGCGGTGGCCCCCGAGGAGGAGACGGGCCCTTTGATCCCTCCGGGCTGTCACGGCGGCGGGCTTTGATCCCTCGCGGGCATGCGGCTCCTCGGCTGCCCCGGCGGCTGCTGCGGCGGGCCGAGGTGCGGTGCAGCCGCAGGCGGGGCGGGCGCTCCCGGGCGCGGGGGGAGCGCGGCCGCCGTGGGATGCGGGCACGGCCGGGAGCTCCCGCCCGAGCCCCGCAAACTTCACCTGTGGAGCGAGCGGCTGGCGCCCGGCCTGACGGGACCGAGAAGCTTTCGCGTGTGTCGGAACAGCGGTGCGAAAGCGATTTTCCGTCTTGCTGCTCTCTGCTCTCTTTGCAACTAAGATGCAGTTTTTTGTTGTGTCGTGCGGAATGGAAGATAAGCGCTGGCAAGTGTAGCGGGAGTGTTTTAATGTGTTGTTTATCCCGACTGTGCCGTACCGTGCTAGCACATGGTTGCTGCTCTCTCCAGTGCACAGTTCGGAGCGTTCATTTAATTTGAATTGCTGAAAGTAAATTTGTGTAAAAAGTTGTCTAAACCAGGTGTTTTAGTCTAGAGAAGGCTGAGAGGGGATCACAACCATACGTATAAGTATCTCAAAGGTGCCAAGAGGATGGTGCCAAACTCTTTTCAGTGGTGCCCAGTAAAATGACAAGGAGCAATGGCCATAAACAGAAGAATTTCCACCTCAAGATGAGGAACTACCTCTTTCCATTGAGGATGGCAGACCACAGGAACAGGCTTCCCAAGGAGGTCATGCAGTTTCCCTCTCTGGAGACATTTGAAACCCACCTGGATGTGTTCCTGTGCAACCTGCTCCAGGTGACCCTGCCTTGGCAGGGGGTTTGGACTAGATGATCTCCAGAAGTCCTTTCGAACCTTAACAATTCTGTGATTCTGTTAAATACTGTTTTGAGGCAGCAGGTGATGACATCTTAAACAGCCTCAGTAAGACTTTTCAGGGTTTCTCTCCTGGGACTCTTGTTCATGGTATGCATTTGTTTTCTCTGTGGTTTTGTTATCTCCAAGGGGAATGTTTCAGTAAGCATTTAACTCTGTGTAAGTGAAGAAGTTTTGGTTCTGGGATTCCTGATACTGGAAGCTGATCTGTTCTTTGCTCTTGCTGATGCTAAGTGTGGTCTTGTACTTTTTTTTTAAACCTCCAGTTTTGACAGTGTCTGGTCATAGCTGTGTGCTGTGAGAGTAAAAAATGCTGTAGCTGTGATTGAAAAGCAAATACCTTTCTTTTAAAAAACAATGGCTCTAAACTGAAATTGCTCCTTACTTATCTATGGGTCACAGAATTTATAAAATACCTAATATGCAGAGTTTGGAGTCTACCTGGATACTGACAGCTTTCCACAAGGTGCTAGCACATATACATGGAGTGAACATCCAAATATGTTAATGCTTCTCCAGGGATCAAGTGCTTATCGGGAACTGTGGAAGACGAGTATATGTATTTTAAAATATTATTTGTTTTGAGGGAGCACAAAGGAGATTTTGGTATTTTCATGACATAAATGTTTATTTTGTAGTAGTCTGCAGCCCTGCCATTGCCTCCTCTGACTTTAGAAGGTTTTTCCTTCGTTCACTTATGACTAGTGTCAATAGTTGGAAAATATTTGTGTGCATTAATTCAGGTTGACCAAATACATTATAGGGTGATAGGCACTAATATCCCAGGTGTTTATATGCTGTCACAACAACATATTCTGCAGAATTTTATGGAGATTAAAGAAGTGATGGTGTGAAGTGTTGTACTGGCTTGGTCTTATTCTGGATAACATCTTAATCAGCATTTTTAGAAAGCAAAAGGAGTGACTTACAATTCATGGTGACTTAATATTCATGTCAGGTGTTTGATCCTTTTATGTTAGCTTGATGCATGAAGCTGAATCCCCATCTCTCTCACATACAGGCTTATGCTGAAGTTCACCTTCCTATTTCAGCTGTATTTTGCCCTGGTTGCTATGTCTCTCTTACTATAAGTGCTGTTAATTTTGTCACTGAACTCCAATGTTTTTGTGCAGACACTGTTTAAATAATGGAATGAACAGCTAGTAATTGCAGGCTTACATTTACATTTTCTTTTTCCTCTTAATATACTGTAACTCTTTTTGTTGAATACTGATGTTTGGAATGAAACAGTACTTTTTATAGGAAAAATTTAGGTGGGATAGTGCCGCTTTTTTGCTGTAAAAGACTTTAAAAAAAATACTTGCATCTGTAAGTTTGACAGGTTGACCTGTTTCTTATCTGTTGCAGTTTCTGGGCTTTGTTATCTGAAAAAATCTCTTAGGCCAACCTGGTGAAAATACGAGTCTTACCAGTGTTATAGTAGTTGTGGAGTACTCTGGTCAGGTGTGGGACTTTAAAGTAAAGAAGACCCACTTTCATTCCAAAGCTGTCTCTCAAAGCTCTTTGATATAGCACTTTGGCAGGATTTTTTCAGCTGAGTTGTCAACAAATTGTCTCGCTTAAAACATAGTTCAGCATTGGTAACTAAAGGGATCTTATTGTCATCACTTGCTCATGAGCAAGTGCTGAAGATTTCCAGTACTAAAAAACTGCTGAAGCTCTTTGCCATTGGCTAGACTTGCTGTGTAGAATCTGAAGGTAGGAAAGAATTAATTCAAACTAGTAGTTCATGGCGGGTGATCTGTCCAGATCTTTACAACCAGCTATTGCTTTGGACTGTACATCTCTTCGTCAGAATATACTGAGCAGTGATGCAAATCATCCAGTTTTTACTTGCAGTAGCAGATAAATGTGAACTACAAATATCTCTGAGCTTGAGTAGATTCTATAATTTGCTATTGTGGCTACTATTTAACAATTCCATGCATTTTTACAATCAACTGAGTATGGCTAGGTTAAAAAGGGAAAAGAAAAGCTTTGCCTGTCTTTAAGTGAGGTATACTAGATCACATTACTAAAATATGCTTATTTTTTTTCCATTTTATTAATGGCCTTGAGATTATATTGATGAAAGAGAACTGAAAACAGCACATTAATAGGATAGTGTGGTATATCTTAAAGTTTCCCATTGCTCTTCTCTGGATCTAAAAGTCAGAGACTTTCCGCCTGCTGACAGACTAAATAATGTGACTGTGTAGTAAAAAAATATGAAACAGATGCAGTTTGCCAAGCTAGTTTTCATCACAGAATGAAGCAAGCTCTCTTGTCAGCATTTGACATCTCATACATTCTCTCTGTTAGATGTAGTTTGCTGAACCAACAAGTACAGTTTGGTTGGCTGAAATTAAATCTTGCTGTTTAGCAATCGGCTTTTCACTGTGTTGTAAGGCACAAATATTATTTCTTAATTATTTAGATTCAGTTTTTACTATTTTCTGCTTGATGGTAGCATCCTTGCTGAATATCCTCTTGTGCATTGTTGATGTTGTTTTGACTCCAGACTTGTCATGTGACTTAATTTGATGCCTCTGGCCACCCAAATACATTTATGTCTGAGAGGGAAGATTATGGGATTGACAAGTGTGTCTCTTAAACCAGCAATCTTGCCAAGAGCAGTTTTCAATGCAGTTTTAGTATTATGCATAATTGAAAGTGATGTCTTTAAGTGATGATGAGTTACTGAAAGCATGCTGCATACAGATCAGTGTCTTGTTCAATAGTATGTTAATGATAACTCATCTTAGTGACAAAATTACATTAGGGTTATTTATAATAATATACCTATATTAGAGCTGACATTTAAGGATAATAAGCAATTAAGATAATGTTTGGCATATGAAATTTGATCTGCCTTTGTCTAGCTGTCAATAAAATTCCTCTGAATGTGCAGGTAATGAAAATGTTTAAATATGCCACATAATGCAGAAAAAGTTGTTTCCCCCCGTGTCAAAATTAGTATTGCACAGAAGAAACTTGTGATATGGCAAAATAAGATGAAATATGAGAGATTCCTAAATTGCTCTATACACTACTTCTTTTTGATTTGGATATGTAGACTAGATTTTGATTATCTAAAGACTAGAACTGTATCTTAAGACAGTCTAACTTCAGATACCTGATGGAGCTCTTGAGTTCTAAAACTCTTTCAGAAATTCAGCTTTTCAGATACGGTAGAAAATCAGTGCATCACAAAGGCAATGTTTGGATCTCCTACTGAGTCTTTGCTCTCAAATTCACTGGTATTCCTTCTTTTCTTTATAAGAAAACTTACATCATCTTTGTCCTTCCAATCCTGATCTCTGCCTCCTGTGAATCTCAACTCCATAAGAAAAGCTGGAGAGGTGCATTCTATGCTGTATTATTGCCAAGTTTTTAATACAGCTTTTCTCCAAAAATGCTGGGAGGATTATGTAGTATTTATTTTGAATTGGCATTTTCCTTTCTGATTCCTATATCATTTCACATGCCTTGTGCACAGAGGGTTTGTGTGCTTCTCTCCAAAGCAGCTCTTCATATGTGATGAACAGAGTATTTGGATCCTCATTAAATGCCAGATTTCAGTTATAGTGTGTCTAGAAGAGAGAGTTGATGGCTTCCTTTAGGAAAGTGGGAATTCAAAAGTGGTATGTAATGCTAAAGGGATGAGGGAGGACTGGGATCTTTTAGAGCTGATGGGTACAGAAAAGCTGGAAACGTTGATCAAGCTTGAGCTTTCTGTACATGGAATGTGAAATTGTATACATAAAGAATTTGGAAGCAGCAAATTGTTATGAATGGATGAGTGAAAGCAGGCAGATGAGAAATGACTCAAGATTTTAAAGGAAAAATTGTTGCCGGTAATGAACATCACCATAACATATTTCATCTTGTAAGAATGTGCTAAAAAGGGTGATGCTAATTCAGTCACTCTGAACTGCTGAACTTTCTTTATTTGGGGGAAAAAGCTTATTACTTGACCCTAAGAAGTTAGTTTATGATATGTACTGCTTAACTTTTGTAAAGGAAATAAGAATTCTCAGAGAACAAGATCTTTTTAATAAAGGTGCTAATTTTTATTTTTTTTTTTGTAAAGTGCAATATATAAACTTTTTTGATTTGATACAAGATAGTAGTAGAAAACTTATTTCTGGGAAGTCTGATACTGCAAAGAAGACTTTTTGGGTATGATAGACATTTCTCTGGTTGTAAAGATTTAGAAGCTGGACTACAGTACTAAAGTTTGTATTAAGAAATGCCACTAAAATTATTTGAATTTTTAAGTTCTTGCTCAGGTAGGCAGTTTGAGAGACAATATACAGGACAGTTGAGTTTCTGTGTGAACAGGTAGATGTTTAACCTTTCAACAGCATGAAATCATTTCTTGTGAGCTGCAATATCTTTATTATTATCTGGAATTTTTTCTTTCCTGCTAGGCAAGCACAGTTACATTTAAGATAGAAGAATAAGTTCTTTATAAGTAGTTGTTTCTAATACAGCAAATGTCAGATGCTGATTAGGGTTTTCAGTCTTACGCAACATGGGATACCACAGCATACCTTATCTTTCCTCTCTTCCTCCTACTCATGCCCTTTAATCCTCAATCAGGATGTTTCTGTCTCAGTGGAAGTAGAGCTCATTACACCTACATTTAAACTTGGGACTTTCACAACTCTGAAATTATTACTATGATTTTTAAAATATTATTCATATTATTAATATTTTTATTATTTTAAGATCTTGCGCAATAAACTTAAGAGCATATATCTCACTTAAAGTCATTGGTTATGCTACATTATGCTTCAATGCAAATGCTTCAAAAAGGTCTGCAGCCACTCATCTTGAAAATGAGATCCTTAGTGTAAACTGTTTTTTCTGTTGCATGGGTGTGAATGCTCAAGTAACTTTTAAGCCTGTGTGATCTTTGGGCTCTCTTGTGAGTGGTGTGTGCCTGACATTAGATGACCATCAGAGATATGTATGTATGTGCAATATCAACAATATGTGAACTTGTCGATTTCACCAAATATTTTTATTTATGAGGAAACTTCGAGAGTCTGCCAAGTTCATGTGGGTCTGCTCTAAAAATAATGAGAGGTTATTTGTAAGTTGTTGGAGCAAATAAGGGGAGTTCCATTTTCAGGACAGCATGAAGCTTGATTGTGGCCTCTTGAGAAATATATAGCCTATATTGCTTTTATTTAAGAATTTTTGTAATTGTTAGAGGTGTTTTGATGCCACTGGTTCTTTATGGAGATAAAAGGTGTAATAACATCTTCTGTGTTGGTGTCCACGAAACTCTCATTTAGACATGAAGTTTCTTAAGGTTGGCTGAAGAACTTACTAATGCAATGACTATAAGAAATAATATGTATTAAAATAATATATATGTAAAACTTCTTACTATGTATATCTAAAACTCCTTATCTTGTGTTTATTTTTCGTTTTGAAATTGAACAGCCTCAAGTATTTCATTTGACTTGGGTGCTCCATCATTTTTATGAGAGTAAAGAAAAATCCATTTTCCTTTGCCCCTCCTTTGATTGTCTGTGTCCATGAAAAGCATCAATTATGAAAGGCAGAAAAGTTGCACAAGTAGTCCATGAATTACACAATGCTTTTCTCATTGAAGTATTTTTGAGATAACTTATTTCTAAGGATGAGAAGATAATCCAGTAATTTTGGTCATGTAGCTTATTCGAGACCTTAATTTAGAAGATAAATAGATTTGTGAAAGGCGGCTTACATTCTGTCTTAGTCCAGAGACGCTGATGTCTTTGGTCTCTTAAATTTAATAATCTATGAGACAGTGGTAGGTATTGCATCTTGAGAAAACAATGGGATTTTTGTTTTTTTCTTTAAATTTTCTTCTACTGTAAGTAAAGTTCTTTTTGTGAGAATGAAATACTGAGCATGTATTATCTCAAAATAGAGATTTCTTCTGGCACTAAAAATACAATAAATTAACACACATTAAAACCTAACTCTTTTAACATTGTGGACTAGATTTCTTGTATTAAGCAAAGGCTAGAATTTCATTGGTGGAATGGACTCTGCTTAGGAAAAAAGGTGTGCTAGGTTGTCTGAAGGTCTTCAGAAAGTTCATCAGAAGCTCTGTATGGGGTTTTATGAAGAAAACTCTTGTGGACCACAAAGGTTTGATCAGAGAAATCCAACAGCTGTTGCTGGTGTTGTCCTCTACTGACACTCCCATTGTGACCAGTTGGAAGAAAGAGCAGCTTTGCTGTAGATACATTAAAAAAACAAAAAGTCTTACTCTGATTGCAAAGAGTCAGGGATGGGATTCTTTATTCGTGTAAGGATGGATTGCTGCATCTGTTAGAACAATTTGTCATCTCCTCATCTGCACCCAATGAATCAGATATAAGAGGAGTGGCAGATCCAGGCACTGTCTTCTTCATTCTCCTGCTGTGTCCAGAGATTCCTGGCAGTTCAAGAGAGGGGAAAAAATGAGGAAGAAGAAACCAAAAGCTTTTGTTAAAAAGTGTGAATCTGGCACCTCAGGCTGGTGAAACCTACCACTCCATTTTGTGACTAGGGCTCCGTGTACAGCAGTGTTACCTTGGGCCTAGTGGTGAATATCCAGAATAAAAAAAAAAGGCAGCAGGAAAGATCTCTCCAAGGGATGGGATGTGAAGGAGTGCCATGGTCTGTCACGCAGTCCCAGGCTGCCTACGCCTGGAAGGGACCTTTGGAGGTCATTTGATGCAACATTCTGCCTCAAAGCAGCATAACCTAGAGCCAGTTGCCAAGGTTGTGTCTAGAAGCTTTTGAGTATCTCCAAGGATGGAGACTCCACAACCTCTCTGGGCAGCCTGTGCCAGTGACAAATAGTTCCCTGATGTTCAGAGGTAACTCTTGTGTTCCAGGTCATGCTCATTGCTTCCAGCCCTGTCACTGTCACTGGGCATCACTGAGCAGAGCCTGGCTCTGTCCTCTTTGCACCCTCCCTGCAGGTATTTATATACATTGATGAGATCCCCCAGAGACTTCTCCAGCCTGAACAGTGCCAGCTCTGATTGTCCTCATGGGAGGGCTGCTCCAGTTCCTTAATCATCTTTATGGCCCATTGCTCTGCTCTCTCCAGTACATCCATGGCTCAAGCAGTTGGTGTCAATGTTAATGGGAGCTTTTTCAGGAATTCTAGTTCTAAACTTCTGGGTCCAGGCCAAGTTTTGGTTTTTTTCTGAATAGAAAGGTCCCTGCCACTAGAGAAGCAGCTAGAGTTTTATTTCAGCTCAGTAGCTGATAAAGAGGATGCCAGGTAGCTTTAGAACAAAATGTGTAATTCAACCCCTGCAATTGTGTAAAAAAAAAACCAAACAGCAAACCAAAAAACAAAAAACATTAAAGTTTTGGATCATTTTTCCATCTGGAGACTGGGAGGAGGAAGAAATAATTCAGCTGAGGGTGCACATTGCCTAAAAAATCAGATTGACAGTATTTGTGTGGAAAGGTTAAATGCAAAGCAGACCTTGTTTTGTGCTATATTCTCAGTAACGATAGGTCAGAAGGAAAGTGTCAGCTTTATAATTCTGAGTAAATCAAGGAAACATGATTTAGACTGGCTTTTTTTCTCCTAACTGTATTTATAGTACTCATGGAAAATTTCTAGTAACAATTCTAGGAAAGAATCCTGGGAAATAAAAAAATGTAGGACACCAAATCTACGTAAGTAGTCACTTCAAAATAATACCTTACTCTTCTAAAATTGTTTAAAGTTTTCAGGGAAGAATGAATAGTGTTACAGTCTTTACAAGTCAAAATCAAATAGTCCCTTCTGAAATTTCTTCTGCTAAGAAACATATTTTTCCATACAGCTGAAATATCAAGTGACCTCATATAAAATTAGTTAAGCTACCTAAATATGCTTTAAAACACAAATTTTCCCCAAACCCAAAGAATACAAGAGAAACAATGCCAAACCACCTAAAATGAAAAAAAAACAAGGAAGGTGAACACATAAATGTAGTCACAACAAACCTGAGAAGGAGTAATGCTGATCCATACCTGCTAGAGTTCGGAGAAGCCTGTAACATAGACCCATCAGTGTAAATAAATAATCCTTAGCTGCTGCTTTGTGCACTTCTGGATGCTTTTTAATACTGAGGTGGTGTAGCTATTGACTTAAAAAGAAGTGGCACGTTGACAGATACTGATCTGGGTTTGGAAATTTAAGGCATAGATGAAACTGTTTTTAGTACTTCCAAGTACTCTGTGCATGAGGAGGAGTTGCTTTTTGAATTCAGAGATAAGACAGGACCTTATATTTTGACTGCTATAAAATTATTCTTCCAACAGAGTGGGAGAATTTAAATCAGAATAGATAACGCTTGCATAATTTGAAGTAGGGAAAGCATTTAAAGATCAGGTTACATCAGTGTAGGATGTAATACATTTCACTTGTCGTAACACCCAAATTGTAAAGTAGTTAGTTTCAGGAGCCTGGAATTCAAAGTGGCTGAGTTTATAGACATAAAATTTGGTTTCAGCCTGCAAATCTAGAGCCTCCACTGCCTTTGGATGCGTTAGTTGACAAGGAGATATATGATCTTGGTACCTCACTGGTTACCCAATGCCCAGCTGCCCTTCATAGGCTGAAAGGAGTGCTGAAACATACATGAATGAGAAGGTAGATGCTCCACAGAAAGAGCTGAGTGTTTTCCATGGAGAGGTAAATGTCACTAAGATAGTTCTTGTTCTCATTTTAACAGGTTTGTCAATAAGTCAAGTCAGATGGAAATGCCATGGGTGTCAACATACAGAAAAGAGGCCTGAGTTTTAAGGTGATGGGAGGGTTGTCATCCATTTTCCAATTTGATCACATTGACAATACTATTTCACACTCTATTCTTTAATGTTCCATAGTAGTCTTTCTATCCCTTGGTTTCAGAAGAAGTCCTGTTTTTCACCAGGGTGCTGATTCTGACAGAGAATCTGCTTGCCCTTTGCTTGATGCCTTTCTGGGCTTGTTTGTAGCCATGTTGGTAAGAGACTGCAGCCAGGCAATAGAATGAGACAGAACTGAAGCTTTGTGAAAATAAGATAGGAAGTGTTTTCACCTAGCCCATATCTCATTTTTCTCCGTACAGTGATGTTGTCAAGTGGTATTTCAGATGTCTTTCTGCCATATTTGCACCCTCTTGGACTGGCACTTACATGTGAAGTGTCATGTTGTCTGATTTGGTAGGTGGTTTATGTGAAAATTGTAGTGGTGTGTTTGTCTTTAAGGGATGTTCAAGGAGGCCACATTCTCACTGTTTGCTAGTCCAAAATGGATTTTAAATCCATGTTGGTCCTCAAACGTCAGTGAGTTTAAAAAGAGCATTCAGGTTAATGAACAGATGACACACATCATAATTATTTGAAGGATGCTATTCTAGTTTCCTTCAGAAATTGTCTTGGGATTCTTGCTTGCCAGGCTTGTTATCACTTTGGACTCACTTGCTTGGTATTGTATATGGCTTAATACAGTTGTTATATTAATTTCTTCCTAGCCAGAGCATACAACATGATCCAATAGGTTTTTCCTCACATTAAATATGAGGTTCCTAATAGGAAAGAAAAATCAAATAATCCTGCTGTATACATACTTGCTGATAAAGTTCAAGGGACAATACATCCAGCATAATATTTTTTGGCAGCAAATCATCTCCTGTAGGGGAAGTTGGAACTTGTTCCTGGCAGAGTTTGGAACAAAGGAAAGGAGAAAGACCTCAACCTGAATGACCTCCTTAGACAAATTAAAAGTAAAAAAAGGATGTCTGAGCCTGAAGTTTCTGCTGCTCTTACCTGAATACAGAAAGCTTGCTAAAAAACTGGATTTTAATTTTTTTACCTAATGTGCTGTACTGTTGACCATTATTTATTCCATCATGGTTTCATCAGTGTTTCTAAAATAATATCCTATAATTACCAACTTGGTTTGTAGCTCTCTAATGGTAATAATACTTTTCTGCTATGGTTATTGTATCAGTTACTTAAAATCCCAGAATAGTCACTTCAGCTTCAGAAAGCTGAAAGTTATGTGACCACTAGATGGAGTCCAGTGAGCATATTTCAATATCAGAAATCCTGTGTTATGGATTACAGTGTTAAAAGGGGTAGATGTTTTTGTGTCTCATGCTTAGCAATAAATGCTTATTTATTAAATTTAGATTGGCTTGGACAACTTCCCACAGTTCTTTGGGTTGTTCTTGATATGTCTGTCCTCAATGCTGAGTTAAGTTTGAACATAAGGCACAGAACTGGCAGATCCTATTGCTCATCTGTGGATCAAAGTGTATTGTTACTCATGTAAGAATAAGGACCTGAGAGAAGACTGAGTTTTCTGCAGCTCTCAAACATAAAGCCTAAAACTACTAGCTAAGATATTTAGAATTTTGCAACTAGCAGGGTTCTAAATCTGTGAGCATCTCTTCATCAGCACCTATGTGGTACCTGTCATACATGTATGTAAGATTTGAAATAGCATTTCTTAGATTGCTTCCTTTATGCCTCTTCACTTCTCTAAATATATAAAAGGCATAATAGACACAAAAAATACCTTGTCTAGGTAGGACAGACTAAATCTTGCTCCAGTTTTCATGATCATTTCCTTTTACTTTTGATGTCATCTTTGACATTTGTGACATCTTGTATACAAATACATATGTGTATGTACATATATATATTCACACATATATACACATGTATATGTGTATGTGTAAATATATATATATATGTATATATATATACATAATGATAAACTGCCTCTGGTCTTCAGCCTGGTGCTATACTCAGTGTTTCTTATGTCATATTAGCTTTTTGTTTCTGTTGGATGAAAATCTCTTCTTAAGGTCTTGCTGAGTACATAGATGCTCAGTCAAAATTATTTGGAATTTAACCATGCTGTTCTCAAGACTGCCTCTGGAGTAACTATACTGGCTTTCTTCTGAAGGATGGAATTCTATTGGAGCTTTTATCTTTCTCTCTTTCAGTTGTTAGTGTGTGGCTATCCAGTGTGTGGCTATCCAGTGTGTCACCACAAAATCATGGAAATGCACTGGCTGAAGTGCAGATCTCTAGAAGTCACCTAGTGCAATCCCCTGCTCAAAACAGATCTGGTTAGAGCAGGTTGCTCAGAGACTGTGACAGTCTGATTTTAATATCCACAAATATGGAAATACTGTAACTCCATCAGCTGTCAGTCTTCATGGTTAAAAAAAAGAAGTAAATAAATCCTTTTATGCAAGTAGAGTATTCTGTGTCAGTTTCCTCCTATTCTGTGACTGTATCTTCAAGAATAGTCTGGCTCTTCTCTCTAGCTTCCCATTAGCTATTGCAACAGCAATAAGATTTCCTTTTAGCCCTCACTTAAGGCTGAACTATACAAGATCTCTTAGATTTTTCTCATATGATACACCATGATGGCTCTCCATTAGACTCAGTCCAATATGTCAATATCTTTCTTGGACAGAGAAGCCTGTTCAGCATGTTCAACTTGCTGTTCAGCAGGATGTCATCCTTATCCACTCATCCAGACCACAGCAAGCTAATTGGTGTATAAGGATGCTCTGGGAGACTGTCAGAAGCATTCTTTTCCTAACAGTATTCAGTGTCCAATGCTGTCTCCTAGTCCACAGCACCAACCATCACATCACAGAAGACAAACAGGCATAATTCATCCTTGGCAAATCCGTGTGGTCTACTTGGAACTGATATACATCTCTTACTCTTTATATGTCAAGAAATTGCTTCCAGAAGGGTTTGCATCATTCCTAGAGATTGGAGTGAATCTGACCAGCTTCTAGTTTTCCATATTTTCCTTACCATTTCAAAGAGTAAATACGAAGGTTACTAAAGATAATCCATACTCAAACACATCCTCTGCACTAGTTTTGACTAATCAAGTGCTTAAGAATTTTAAGAATTTAAAAATAAAACTCACTGTTGTGACCACAAAGAAACTTTCAGCATAGTTTCTTCTTTCTCAAGAACTTTAAGAATTACTTCTTGAAGAGAATTACCTGGTAAAACCGTTCTATGAAATCTGCATGCAGAAACAGATTTTTCAAAAGGAACCAGCACCTGAACTTTCTAGTCCTCTATGAACACTTCTATTAAGTATGAAGTGTTTTATATACGCTTCTTTTTACTCTTGCAGGGCTATTGGATCTTCAGTTGTTTTCTGCAGCACAGCTTTTTCAGGCAGAAGTGAGTATGTTGCCTTTGAAGTACTGTCATTGGCTGAAGGCACTCCAAAACTGCCAAGTGATGTTGGTTTTCACCTCTGGACTGAGGAGGCTTTAGGGCCCCATCTTTAGTGTTCTAAGTCAATATGTGGGCAGCTGCCAGATGAGAAGTACTACAAATACTATCATGTTTTGTGAAAAGCAGAATTCAGGCAGGATGTGTTGAGATCTCTAAGGAACCAGACATTCAGTCATGTCAAGATGACATTAGTTTGGGCATTTTAAATGTCATGGACAACTTGATAGGTTAAAATACAAGTACCTGCTTCTAATGTTTCAAGAGATTAAGGATATTTTTGTGGCTCTTATGCTAGGGCTTAGGTGCTTGAATCCTCCCTGAAGTATGTTCTGTTGCAGATATCTTTATGAAGTGCTTTCATTTAGTAGTGGCTTTTCTGAAGACAGAAGCATGTTTTGTAGTAACCCATTCAATTAAGTCTCCCTAGTTTGACCTCTATCCTCTTAACTCGTCAGTTTCTGTCTAGAAGTCTCTGAGTTCTCATTTTGATAGTGAGA
The DNA here is from genome assembly GCF_001522545.3 of Parus major. Classification (NCBI taxonomy): domain Eukaryota; kingdom Metazoa; phylum Chordata; class Aves; order Passeriformes; family Paridae; genus Parus; species Parus major. The sequence continues at coordinate 38,984,752 of NC_031768.1, forward strand.
ATTGTATACGATGAGTTGAAGATTTTATATCAACCCAAGCTGATCCCCTAACCTTTGTATGTGTTAGACATTATCAAATGGAAACTTGTAAACATTGTTTAGAACTGTCTGATTGCTAACACACATTTAATTTCTACCTGTGTCATTATGTTTTCTTGGAACTCATTTGGTTGTCAAAGGATTGCTTAATGTGTTGATTTGAAATCCTCCAGTTTCCAAATGCCAAGTGATTTTTGGTAATTTACTGTAATCAGAGGAGTGGTTAGGCCCTTAAAGCAATTTAGGTTTTTTGGAAGGAAACTAGAACTTCTTTATTACTTTTCCAAAAGAACATGTCACAAAAATACATGTTTCTGAACAATCTGGAGCTAACACAGCTAATTAATTTTCTTGTCCTCATGGTGCAGTCAGTACAGATTGAATATAGTATATAGCAGGGAGGAGCTTGTTGTTCCCCGTACAAATGAGTGGTTTGGCTTAGGGGTGTAATATTTGTGATGTATCCTAACACAAATGGCTCATAAGTCTGCTTTCTGGTGTAGACCCTTTCTCATAAACTAAGAGAAGACAGGCACCAGTGTTGTGTCCTCCCTATAGCCTTATATTCCTCCCCTCTACTTTCTACCTTATGGGAAAAGACCTTTCCATAACCCAGCCTCAGCTAAAGGCAGTTTGCTACCTTGCTACCATGGCAGCTACCCCATGACAAATGGGTAGTTTGGTGCTCATATGTACAGTCCAGGCTTGTTCATATATTGATTTGTTCTGCTTTGGTATTTTTACTATTGGATTAAGACTTTTACCTACCTTGGGCTGTCTTTTAGCTCTCTGCCGCGGGCAAAGTGCTGTCAGACCTTTGTAACAATTTTTCTGGCCTCCCATTTGTCTTGATTCCAGCCAGGACAGGGTTAATATTTGCAGTAACCAGGAGAGAGCATGGTTCTTCTCTACCACCTTATATCATTTTCTGGGGACAGGGAAAGGGGTCTCTTGCAGTGGGGGTAGTGTTATGGTGGTTCTGGTATTTACCAGGGGTGAGCAATTGTGTGAATTGTTCACCTCTTTCTTGTACACTTCTTGTTAGTATTGCTGCTGTTACTGTGTTTTCTTATTTAATTGCTGTTTCCAGTAAATTGTTCCTATCTCAGCCTGTGATCTTTACCTTTTATGCCTCCAGTTTTCTTCTCCAGCCATGCACATCGTGGAAGAGCTAGGTATGAAAGGGAGTGCATGGTTTGGAGTGTTTCAGTGGGAACATTAAATTGGGGAATACCTCTACTGAACCATGACACCATTTCACTTTGTGATACTAAAGTGAATAATATTGCATTGTACTGCACTGTTGCCTGGATGGTCACTGTTTGTGCAATGTGGTTGTTCATTACAATTCAAGGAATCTCCTCAATGAAGCTGGAAACTTCCACTTTGCACCAAATTATTAAAAAGACTGCTCCCTGTGGTTTCTTCCCACTCCTCATGTCCCCATAATTATTTCCCTTTCAAGCTGTATTTTGAATCACAGAATCAGAGAATAAGCTGAGTTGAATGGGACACAAGAATCATCAAGTGTGACTCCTGGCCCTGCAAAGGACCATGTACCTGAGAGCATTGTCCAATCACTTCTTGAACTCTGCCAGGCTGGTGCTGTGACCCCTTCCTTGGGGAGCCTGTTCCCGTGCCCAGACACCCTCTGGGTGAAGAACCTTTTTCTAATATCCAACTTAAACCTCCCCTGACACAACTTCAGACCATTCTTTCAGCCCTGTCATTGGTCACCAGAGAGAAGAGATCAGTGTCTGCCCCTCCCCTTCCCCTCATGAGGAAGGTGTAGACTGATAAAGATGACTTTCATAGTGGTGTTACCATCATGTTGATGCATGTCAGTTTCAGTTGCTGTTTTTAAAATACTTTAGAAATGTGATGCTAAATTTATTCAAGATATAGTTGCAATTAAATTTTATCATAATTGGTTTTGAATTAGAACACCTCCCAGGGTCATTTCCAACCTGAGTTACACTATGGTGTTTGTCTTTTGAAATTAATTTTTTTTGTCTTGTTTCTCCGTAACCTACCTAGCATTTTACAAGTAAGGTAATTTTCTAGACACTTGGAAGAGCTGTCTAGTGCATGATAAGTTTTTGTTAACTGACCTGTTTTTCTCATACTCTCCTAAGGCGTAAGCTACTTTTTTTTTTTTTTTTTCCCTAGAGACATTTGCTATTATGAAGTTTTTGAAATTGCATGGAAAGCCCTCTAAATAGTGCTTCCTTTTAATGGTCTCTTAACTTTTGATACCATGTTTATAACCTGAACTTTGTCAGGTCTCTGTAATCCTACATTTCAAATGGGAATGAAGTGAGCATCTGCCCTAGAAACAGTTATACTTGAATGTATTTTTGGATAATGCCTTCTGTGATAATTCCCATGACTGTTTTCCCTTGCATGTTTGCAAGGATGTCTTTATCTAGCCTTAGTGAATGGAGCACTGCATTTCCCTCACTGACCTACTTCTTCTTTTCAAAGAGGGTAGGATAGGTAGGGAGATGTTGCTGTGCAAGGTTCATGGTTATGTATGAAGATTCTCTGTCCTTTGTAGTAGAATTTACGCTGAATTCTTTGCCATGACCTTCTTTGTTCTCCCCTTTGATAAATCTATTCATTATTAGCAGAACTGCCTTAAAACAACTGGTATTTCTGCCACTACGAGAAATGGTCTAACTTCTGCCTTTGAATGTGGGACTGATGGGGACTACTTGGATCACTGTCAAATATTGTTGGGTTTTTTGTGTTTTTTTATTCATGTGTCTGCAAGTAACTATGCTTTATCTAGGTTAGAAATGTAGTAAGAAACATAGTGACATGTGTTAGCTAGGCAGATGTTAGGGAAAAATTCTATTAAGTCTGGAATACTTCTTGTGATCTATCATTATAACTTGCAGATATTTCCTTGAGAAGAAAATTTGCATGGGGACAAATCTGTAGCTGACATCTTGAATCTGTTTATTCTCTCCCTCCGTGCTCTTAATTTAGCTTGTTTGAACTCCACTGTAACAATTGTGATTTTGTAAGATCACTTTTTCTTCCAGTTTTACAATTTGGTAAGTAAATAAGTAAATACACCTCAGTGCTTTCAGTTTAGAAGAAATATAAAACTTACCAGTGTTCTCTGTCTAGGTGATACAGCACTCTTGTGATGTGGATTGGGACAGTTATTTTTTGCAAATTGTTTGCCTTTAAAAGTAGTTTTAAAAATTTAACATTTCTTCTCAGTGTCAGTTAAAGATGTTTATGTACTTGTACAACAGATACTGGTGCAGTATGTGAACTAGTGTCCTGTAGTGATTAATTCAGTCAGTACAGGTGTGAGTCACTATGAAACCAAGAAGTGTATGTATTTTAAATTTTGCTCTGTATTTTTGTTTTAGATGTGGATGTTGATCTGAGCTAGATAGTATTTCTCTTTTTTTTTTTTCCTTTTCTTTTACTACTATTGCTTGTTTTCAATAAAGGACTAATAAATTCAGCTTTTGGCAGGTGTGAATTGACAGATCACTTTGCATGCAAGAAAGAAAGGGAAAAGTGAAGAGGGTCTTGAGCTCCCTTGTGGTTTCCCTGAACTGATAATAGCATGCTCTGACATACAGATTTGATTGAAAGAAGTGTATATAGCATGCTGTTTTCTTTGCATAGCAGCAGTGATTTAAGAGTTCCCCCTTCATATTTTCAGTTTTTTATATTGCAGCTTTTTGTTTCAGACATTAAAAAGCACATATAGGTCAAGTAAAGAAGTGTTTGCCAGTACGAACTCTGTGCTAAGCATTCTGGGAGACTGCTTTCTTGCAGCAGATGAGGATTCTTTGTGGCTGGCAGCAGAAACTGCAGCAGTATCTTTGCAGTTTCCTTTCATCTTTGATTATGTTCTAAGGATCTCTGAGTATAGAAGCTCTTTCCATAACCCCTTGGAATATCTTTTCATCTCTGTGGTGGAGTACAGCACGTGCAGAAAGCCTCCTATCTTCTACAGCTGAGGTATCCTTTGCTTTTCATCGCCCTCTGATTTTTTGTCTTCAGCGGCTGGATTTTGGCAGTATTTGGCTTAAGCAAATAGGATTACATTTCAGTAGCTGATGGTTTCTAGTCGAGGAACATACTAAATGTGGGACATAATGAGGATTGTACAAAGAAATATTTCTGCAAAGCACAGGAAAATTACTCAAGTCGAGCAACGGAAGAAGACATTCTGCAAATGCAATCAGAGCTGCTAGAAATGCAAAATTCAACAGATTGGGAATGGGTTGCACGACAAGTGTGATTCTGTTTAAAGGCATTCGTACAGTTTTTGAGAGAAACTGTGGTTATATATGCAAACAGCAAGGGGAAAACAATGCCCTTGAATACACAGCATTCAGCTTGCCAGATGAAGATTCAGAAATATTGATTCATTCATTCCTGGTAAATAAAAACTTGTTTCATTAATACTTTTATCTGCTAATTGAAAGCTAAACTAAAACCAGAATAGCATGTTTATTTAACGTCTGCTATGTACAGACATGGATCTATATCTTGTCCTGATATTGTAGGATGTTAATGCATGTATGTGGCATGTTATGTATGTGTGCATGCAGCTTTAATGTTAAAGCTTAAGATTCATATTCCTTATATCATTTAGATTTGTATTGATAGCTCTGAAGAGTTTCCACTCTGTAATTGTTACAGAGGATTGTCTGCTGTTAGATCTTTCTAAACATACTCTTGGAATGTATTTGGCACTTGTACTGAGGAACAACTGATGATTATGTTATTTGAAAAAACTAAGGAAGGCATTGTTGAGGAACCAGTAACCCAGCATTTAAGGTTTATTTTTTCCTTATGGATTTGAGTTGTTTTTTTTTTCTGAAGCCGTTTAACTGTTCTATTTCTGTTTAACTTACTGAAAGGGATACAGGAGCATTCTAGAAGAAAAAAAAAAAAATCATTAAAGGGAGCAATAACTGCTTCCTGGACCTGCTTTGCTCTCAAAGGCTTTTTAGGTGTTTCCTGATGCAAAGAAACCAGGCTTTAAAGTGAGATTGTGGTCTTTGTACCCCCCAGGTTAATGACGTGTTTGTGCGTCAGGTGTATTACATTTAGGCTTGAGGGGGTGGAATTGCAAGAGCTAACGAATGTGCATGGCTTCCTTCACAATTGGGCTAGTTAAGGATTTAAATATTAATTCAAAGCAATTTGAGTTTACTTGCTAATTGCTTTGTCACTGGCTCAGTAGTTGGGATAAGAGGGGCGTGGTACACTGAAATAGCTGGACAGATTTTGAGCTTGTTATCTTGCTGGCATACCCATGCTGTGCAACTGCAGCTATGGAAAGTCTCTGGAAATTTCATAAAGCTTTTGTTGCTTTTGTGCTGTTTTTTTGCTGAATTGAAATTTAAGGGATTAAAAAAAAGGTGTGTGGTTGCACATATGTGCAGGTCTGTGTATAGGCACATGCGTATATGTGTGCACATACATATGTATATTTCTATATGTGGATACACACAAGCTTCTAGGAGAGAACACAATAATCTGAACTGTCCTCAGATGCTTAAAATAACTTACAGTATGTATCTTGCCCTTCATGATAGCATTGCATTTGCTTAATATGATTTGATATTACAAATAAAATGGCTTCCTCTGGGTATTAGAAGCCTTTTTACACTGTTAGCCATTTTAAAGTTAGCCTCATACAGAATATTGTTAGACATTTGTTAAATTCTGTGTAATAAATACTTTCAACAACTTCGGTAACCCATTGAATTTAAGACCTAACACCCTTACTGGCCTGGAATTCTGCATATAGTTTGGGTGAGTGAATGAAGAAATACTTCTTTTTTTAAATGTAATATGTAATGTAACTTGTGGTATGCAATGAATTTTTTTGGTATATATTTCTTCTTTGTTTCACATGGTCATGTTCCAGCAATAATTTTTCTTTAATTTAGTCCTACAGAATTGGTACAAACTAGCAATATTAAGCACAAAATATGCTTAATCTGCCATTTATAATTGAAATTCCACATCTGTCTCCTTGGGGATTGGATTTTTCCCAACTCCAAAATGTCTGGATGCTTTTAAATAATGATTTATTTTTTTTTTTTTTTTACATTTTCCTTTGGCTTTGCTAGCTTGGTTTAACTGGAAGTAGTGGATTAAGATATTTTCCTGGGATAAGTACCTGAGGGTTTGTTTGGAGGAATGTGCGGAATCAAGGGGTCAGAATTCCTGAATGAACTTCCTGTTCATTGTACTGGGCCAGTGTGGTCCATAAGAATAAAAGTCAGGGTTTTACAAGAGAGAAACAGGACTTTTTGTAAAGGTCATGCACTTGATAATCAGAGCTGGCTCTGAGTATTGCTTTCTCAGATGTTGTCTGAGGCTGGGGAGCAGTTGCTACAGACTTACCCCTGAAGAGTGGAAAGTAGAATTCTCTGGAGAATGGGAAGAAGGGGAAAGATGCTGTAATTCTGGCAACAATGACAAGTGATTTTGTGGAACTCATAGAAGTATCTAAGACTTATATTTCTTAAATTACAAGATGTCTGTACTCCTTGCTATGAAAGCTAGCTTCATAGCTTCTTTCCCTTTCCAAAGTGGTGGCTTTCTGGGGGAGAAATTTTGTTGTTCCTCACCTAGAAGCTGTTCATTGAGGTGAAGGCTCCAGGAATCTTACCTCTGAAGAGAGCCTGTATGGCCAGGACCAAAAGAGTGACACCAAAACCAGTGTCACTTGCTTGTGTTGTTTTTTATTTTGGTGATTGTTGCAACAGATGCAAGTGGGTGTGTGATTTCACCTCTTTGTCTGTGCTGTAACACGTATCTGAGCTGCAATGTCTTAGCTTAGCCTATTTGGCTGTACCTCCTATCAGGTCTGTTTAGCCACTTTGGATCAAATATCTCCTGATACAGAGCTATTGTCAAAACACCAATGGATTTCAGGCAGTCCTTTCATTTAACAACAAATTAATCCTCTTGTAAAATCAGAGTTGAAAACCTGAAAATTTTCAGTGGACAAGAAACTCTTGGGAAGTAGCTTCCCTTGAAGGAAAAATCACGTCCTCTGAGAAGAAAATAAGGAGGCAGAGGGAGTTGATTTAGCATATGATTCTCTTATTTACCCTTTAACCCAGAAGTCAGGAGGTTAAATCTAAAGCCTAGTTAAATCTAATTACAGTTTTATCTTAAGAGGGCCTGCTCTTTTGATTGCTTGAAGGAAAGATGAAATAAAGCCCATGAGAGAATGTCTTCTCAGGAGTACAGTTTATTTTTGTCCATCTCATGTCATTCAAACTTACAATTAAATATGCTATATCTTAGCTTCAGGAACATTTCTAAATGAACACTTTGTATTGCTAGAACACATAGGGTCTCACGCCTAGATCTCATAGGGTCTTTAGGTCCACATGGGTAAGGATCTTTATTTTAATAAAGGATTATAAATTTAGTTTGAGATGCTATTAAAAGTTGTGTCAAAATTAATTAAATTTTATTTTCCCCAAATGCCCATCTTGGGCATATTTATTTTTGGCAAGTGTTGAGAAAGCACTTTAATGTGCTTAAGTTTGTTGTCAATTGAAGGATATAGTTTCAGAATACTAGCTTGGATGCTTGTTTACTTTACTTAGTTTGTCTTAATTTTCCTGTGATTTTTTAAAAATTAAATCTCAGAATGATATTGCATGTTGTTTCTTTTTATATTCAATTTTTAAAATTTTTTTTTTATGGTGTCACTGTATAAGCAAACATTTTCTCAGAGTCAGACGTAAAGTACAAGTTAGGTCCTAGACAGCTGTTTTGGGTGGTTGACAAAGGTGGAAAATGAGCAAGGGTGAATGATGTGATAATAACAGAACTAGCAAAATTTAAAAAGTGCTTGCTAACAAGCGCCTTGAAATATTCAGTGATGGAAGAAGCTGGAGTGAGTAAACTACCAGCATCTGTGGAAGAGATAGAAAATTCTGAAGTGAGACAGACTGGGCTGAAGGACATGAACTTTTCTTTTTATATATATATTTGTCTGAAAATTGTGGAAAACAACTCTTTTTTTTTCCATGCTTGAAATGCTTTCTGCTCAGTTTGCTTCTAATGGCCCAGTCAGTGCTGCCATTTCTCTCATTAAGCTTTAGAACCTTGTAGTTTGGTAAATGTACTTAAGGTAGTATGACACCTGTAGTTTGTGCAAGATGGGGCCTAATAATTTTAAGTAGTCTTTAAATTTATGTCTGATGTGGCAAATAGCTGTTACTTATGTTGTGCTTACACAATTTCTGAGAAGAAAGGTGGGGCATTTTGAAATCGTACATGTACAGCTTTTAATAGGGCAGATTTAGATGTTAGCTGGAAACAGAACCTGCTACATTTTAGTAGCTGCAGTGTCTTGTCTCTGTCACCTACCAGTCTCTGGTAGACTTGACAGCAGCGTCATCATTAGGTGTTCCTGAGTTTTTTGGTGTCTGCTTTTCCTGTGCTGCTCATGAGTCATTTGGTTTATTAATAAACTGTGACATCTTTAAGAGACACCAAAGTCTGGGCATGTGGGAAGATTGACTAATGACAGCAGTGAGCTACATCATTCTGGAAATAACACTGCAGAAGACATTCAAGTTGCATATTTTAATTTCAAAATAAACTATATACATGTATAATTTTTTAAAAAGATTCTCCTTAATTTGTGTTGTGTTTGAAATAAACCTTAAAGCCTTTATTTACTGAACAGATTATATTGTGTTCTTGCTATCTGAATTTGCAAATTAATATCAGTTTGTTTATATGAGGTAGAAAGATTTAGTAGAAATAAAATAGAAATATAAAAAAGGAGAGAGTTCTAAGGAAGTAATTGTGCTGAGTAAATGGAAGTTATTTTATTTTAATATGCTCAAACAGCTTATTCTGCAGTTCTGTAATGGTGGGCAGACAATTTGTATGGGTTAATCTGTTGTTACACTCCCATAGCTTGCTTCAACTTGTAACTGTATTATGAGTGGCTTTTATTCATGAGCAACAGGAGCATTAGGTTTCATTAGGCCTCTTAATGAGGAAGAAACAGTTATGTAGGAGTACAGCATCTAACTGTGGCATGGGTTTTTTCCTATTGAAAAAATGGAAATGGTCATTGAATTAGAGTACTTCTATTATCTTCTTTCATCTTACTGCTCTGGCTAAATGAAAACCTGGCATCTGATGTGCTGGCTTGTAATTTTGGCTAAATCTCCTGATGGTTTCTGTGGACTTCTTTTATTTTGACCTTTCATTAGATTCCTTTGGGAAGAATGCTTGAATATCCATCTCCCCATATCCCTTTGCCCTCTCAGCAGGGGAAATTGCAGCACACATTCACCAAGCACGTAGTACCTACATCAGATGCCTGTCTTTGAAAGATGCATGAGACGACTATCAGAAACAGGTTGGCAAACACTCAGTGCACTGGCATGCCGAAGATAAGATTAAGCACTTATCTTCAGGAAAACAATCTTGAGGCCTGGCGTAAATTCAGGATAGTTGGTCAAGTCTACATGTGTAAACCATCATTCATCCATGATAATATACGTTGGACTAGCACAAGAAGATATCCAACCCCAAAAGCTGGCACCAGTTTACATCCAAGTGGAACACAAGTTCCCTTCAAATGGAGCAGGAGGGTATCTTGTGCTGAAAGAAGTGAAAATGCATGGAGCTAAAAAAAACCCAAAGAACACCACAACCCCATCAAACAAACAAACAGAAACAACCAAATAAAAAAATCAAAAAACAAAAAAAAACCCCAAACCTCATAAAAACTCTCTCATCCCTAAAAACCCAATAAAAAACCCTCTTAGAACCCCCCTGTAAAGTTTTATATGAATTTAAGGAATGAGAAGAAAGCTTCTGTGGTGGAGAAGCTGCATAGGCGGGGCTTTTAAAATTAGAGTCTAGACTTAATGAGCGTAAGGGCAGGAGTCCACATCTCTTCCTCTCTCTCGATTAATACTTCTCTCTACTTGCTTTAGGAACAGCCTGAAGTGCTCATTTGACTCACCTATAGATGTAGGTACCCTATAATGTCATGAAATTAAATGCAATTAAAGTAAATCATAGAATCATGGAATTGTTTGGTTTGGAAGGGACACCTTCCCCTAGCAGGTTCTTCAGAGTCCCATCCAACCTGGCCTTGAACACCTCCAGGCATGGAGCATCCAAACTTGTCTGGGCAACCTGTGTCAGGGCCTCACCACCCTTGCACTAGTGAATTTTTTGGTAATATTTAGTCAAAACCAACCCTCCTTCAGTTTAAAACATTCCCCCATCCCATCCCTATAGGCTCTTGCAAAAAGTCCCTCTCCAGCCCCATCATTGGCCCCGTATAGGTACTGGAAGGTTGCTCTAAGGTCTCCGTGGAGCCTTCTTTCATTGATGCAACCTAGTCATGATTGAGATCTCTTCTGTGTAGTATCTCAGCATCTCTGTCCTATCCAGGCTGCTCAACTCTCTCACTAAAAATAGTGTTTTGTGAGTAATTTCACCAGCAAAGCAAAATTAAAGATTGTATCATTCATACTGATTTAGAGATACCTCTACAAAGAGAGGTTGTTGTTCTTGTTACAAAATAGGCTTATTTCTTGCCTTGCCAAAGAAGATGAACATGAAAAGTTGCCTAATGTGTAGCACACTCATATCTGTGTCTTGTGCATTTTCTTTTCTCACCTGTTTCCAATTGAAAATGTTCTTATTGGTAGGACTGCAGATTTCACGTTTGCAGTGTTTGCCATAGAAGGAGTGTTCCTGAGTTTTGTATGACTTTTTCTGTTTCATCTGAATGTAGCCTGGATAGCAGGGAATTGCCAGGTGAATTGCATGCTGCATTCCATCTGCTATCAGCCGTTTTCTTGAACTTGTGCATGTGTTCTTCCAGGGAAGCACTTATCTGTAGGTCACTTATGAAACTTGGCAGTATTAAGATAGGTATAGCTGCAACACTGAATCTTCCACTGACTTGTGAAATGTTACCCTTGAATACAGCTGCAAGGCAGGCTGCCAAGTGTGGGAGGGCAGTGCTGGAATATTTTGTACTAATACAGATGAGAGCAAGAAGTACTGGCTTTTAATGGTTCTTGTCACTCTGCTAAAGTGGGTCCATATTTTCAGATGAGCTACTGCCTTAAAAATCCAGCCTAAACCAAAAACAACCAACCAAAAAAGCCCTAGCAAAACAAAGGATCAACCCCCATCCAGTTATCCACCCTTCTCATTTTTGAATTATTTTTTAAGAGATGCTGTGAGTTGCCAGGATATTTAGAGCCACAAAGTAGAGAGTGTAGCCACAGAACAGTAGAACAGGTATAGGGTTTTGGCAAATAATATCAAATCCTTCTGTTTTCCTATATACAGGATATGCAAACCTACAGTAATGTTATTTCTTCTTCTCTTGCTTCATCCCCCTCAGCTGCTACAGGTTTAAGGACAGTTCTTTCCTTAGAATAGCTTACAGAGGCAAGTTTGATAGCTGTAATTACAGCTAGTAGGTTTACTGATCTTGATGGAGACTTTAAGTATGACTTGAAGGAAAAGAAGGGCCATCAAACCAAACTACTCAGATTTTAAGTTGTTCCTACAGAGAGTCTGGATAGTCATCTTTTCTTCCACTAAAGTTCAAAGGAAATTCTCATATACTGCCTGTTCCCTTACCATAACTTGCTTTTTATTATGTGATATTGTCATTAGCTAAACAAGTTCTTAAAGTGAAAAATGATTTGAAAGAATAACTGTATGTGAAGAACTTTTCTTTTGGGCAGAAATTGGCTGGATGAATCACTGGAGTCTGCCAGAAATGCTGAGAACTTTGTACCTATGTAATTTTGTAATTACTTAGGCTGTTCCTTAGGCATGTATGATGCAAGACAGGAGACAAATATTTGGCTGTTAGAAGTGGTGTGAAAACTACTGTTGCTAAAGGTATACCACATGAAGTCCTTCAAGCCACTATGTTTGTAAAAAGATGAATTGCATTTTTTCTATAATAATGTGAGTTATTTTGCAGATAAGTCTCTAGCTGATAATTTCCCACAGTTTTGGGAGCCATGTTAGGAATGCAGTCAACTTTTGTACAGTGACATTTTTGTATGTGTACTGTTTTCCTGGATTTTCTGTTGATAGTTATTGAGGTAACTAACTGACTGATGCAACAAATTGAGTACCTTTTTTTTTTTAATTGCATTTTAGGAGGCTAAAGCTACGTGTCATGTAACAAGATGATAAAAGTTTCATCATGTCTTAAAGTTCTGGTTTTAATCTTTCACTTTTTGAATTTTAATATGTTACTGGTAAATTGTTTCAATTTAAAGTCGCTTAAGTATTTTGACTCTGTGATGCCTGGATAAGTGATATCTCTTGGGATTTTGGTTGGTTGGTTTGCTTTGATATTTTTGCTGTGTTTTTTTGTTTGTTTTTTCCCCTCAAGTATTTTTAAATGAATTAAATTCTTGAGGCAATCACTAAGTCCTCAGCAGAAAATAAATGTTGGAGGTACACATCAATTTGGCAGTTAATGTCTCTTAAATGCAGGATACAGTTCCAAAGATACTGCCTCACACTTAAGTTTTTGTTAAATGAAAGAACCTCTTCTAAACAGTATATCTGTGAGTGAAATGCAAGCTAGATTAGTCATTCGTAAGGAAAAATAACTTCTATATCTTTAAGCTGGCGTTATAAAAATGTTAGCCAGTTGGCCTTCTTTTTGTCCCTCATCATGTTTTGAGAAGAATAGGAAGAGTGGCAGGGGAAGTCACATCTATACTGAATTAAAGTAATCCAGATGCATTCAGCAGAAGTACCTGAAAAGAGTAAAATAATATTGCCATTTAGAAGAAGAATCCTTTGTTAAATTTAGCAGAAGAAACACTATTTACAATGTATATAAATATTAAATATTTATTAATGTGAGTGTTCAGAAATGCCTTTTGCATAATAAGGTTGTGCATTTCTGGTTGCAGTTAAGTATAATTGCAGACCATCTCAATGAAACAAATTCCTGTTTGGCAGCTGCATCCTCAAGTAATGGTGTAATTTAGTCTAAGCTGTTCTGTGCTTCCGTTCTCTGAAACAAAGGGGGCTGGTGCAAAATAAAAAGTGTAACTAAATGTTCTTGAACTATTGTCTACCTTGCTTTACACAGGAAGATCTGTTTTGTAAATTTGACTGAACTGCTGGTTTCCTTCTTAACTCTTAATGAAGCTTCATAAAGAACTGTTTTCTGGAATTTGGTTTCTCAGTATGAGAGAGGTATTAAAAAGTACATGGATTGAACTTGTATTCCCTAGAGAAAAAGAAATCATTATTGTCTGGACTAAAATGTTACTATTTCTTTAAGTGCACTCTTTAGAAGTGTACTTGCATTGTGGATGGGATGGGCAAACTCTTGTGCAGACTCAATTTCATGAATGCAGGCTGAAATAGGAGTATGTTACACAAGTGTGAGAGTGGAGAGGAGGGGAAGAGAAAGGGTTATCAACGTCTTAGGTCTGAAGAATAAGAAACCTGTGCCACAAGTTGTGCCTTCTTAAAAATACTTTCAATAAAGGAGGATATTTGTGCTTCTCCACAACTTCATCTGCTTTCTGCAGTTTAAGGTGACTTTCTCTTCTAGAGAATAGATAAAAGTTCATGTCAAGTTAAATTTAGGATGTGAGTTATATTAAAGTAAGATAACTAACTGTCCCAAGGGAACTGAGAATTGAATGAAGGTGGTGGCTTAGTTTCCACAGCTGTCTGGTTCCTAAGTAGACAGAGAGTCTAAAATAAGGATGTGTTTCTCTGGGGAGTTGAATTTTCTCTCAGATGTATTTTTGCTTGGTAAATACAGCTACTGAGGTTTGTGGAGGTTGCAGCTCATTAGTGTTGAAACTAAACAAAGGGAAAACCAAAAAATTCCTCTCAAAACCTGGCAAAAACTGCTCATCACGGTTCACTGTTTTTTTTTTCACCCCCAGGAGGAATTTAGCTAAAACTACAGCGTGGGGAAGTTGGAGTAGTCAAACCTTAAAAATTTCCAAAATGTTGGTTGCATACAAAATTGCTTTGCAATTGCACAGAAATTCTTCCAATAAAATTGTTGCTTTGTATTTTGCCACTGTGTGTGTATGCTGAGCAGTGTCTGTAAGTAGTGGTATGGTAAGAGAGTAGGTGGGGTTAAAAAAACAAAGTTGAAACATGACTTGAGTTTATGTTGTAATTAAGGATTGGAATGAGGAGAGCAACTACTGAGCACTGTTGTAGCTTGGATATCTTGAGGCCAAGAGACACTTGTGCAAGCTGTTCTCAAGACAAGGGTGACACCTGGCAGGGTTTTACACTGGCCAAAGGCAGGGAGTGATGGCTGGCTGATCTTCATGGCTGCAGAAGGTTCTCCCAAGTGTCTTCTCTCAAAATAAATGAAGATTTTGTTGCATTGTCTTCTCTGTGTTTCTGGATGCTGATCAGTCATGGACACCTACAGCATTGAAGGGTTGTGAGGAGTAAGGAACGAGTACAAATAATGTGCAATACAGGAGTGAGCTAACTGGCTGAAGAGAGGAAAGAGGCAGAGGGATACTGGTGTGTAGTTGAAGAGTTAAGGTTTTTGAATTCTGTTTCGAGTTAAAATCTTTGTAGTGTATGTAAGATTTTTACTGTGAAGGCAAAACTTTTAATATGGATTTAGCACTAAGATAAAAAGGTCATGCCCACTCTACCCCAAAAAAAGAGCAATGTATCTGTCCAGGGCATTGATCCTGAAGAGTGTCCTTGGTTGTGGCGGATTGTTGACTGCACCTGAGTAAGTGACATTAATGCAAAAAATTTTAAAAAGCACAATACTTAGGGTTTCATATTTCTAAAAAGGCACAGTTGTCAATAAGTGACTAATTCCTACACTAAAAATATTTTTGAATTATTGAAGCCTTGATTTTATACATGCTGTAAAGTCTCAGCCTGTTTTACATAGTAAGTTTAGATATGCACATTCTGTTTTGTGTTTGGCTCATAACCTTAAGGCGTTAAAATGGATCCACCTTTTTTTTTTTTTTTTTTTCCTTCCCCAGAGGAATACAGCATGCTTAGGGGCTGGCCTTTGTCTGTCATGCATTCCCACCATAACAGATTTAGCAAACTGCAGCTGAGAAGTCAGACTAGTTTGTACTTTGTGCTGCTTGTGCCAGGGAAAAAGCTTTTGTTTTCACTGGATCACTGGCATGTCGATTACTTCGATGCCAAAAAGCATACGGTTTTGCTGCTGTCTGTGTTTTCAATGAAAGAATGCAGGCAAGAACAAACAGAAATCCTAAGAAAGAGTTTGCTGTAGAATCTCCACAGAAGGGCAAGGATGCAGGTCCTTGTGAAGTGCAAGCGGAGAGTCCTGTGGTTGTGCTGGTAAGAATTCTTTAAACAAGCTGTCTCTTCCCTTTGATAATTCCAGTTCTCTCTGTCAATGAAGAGCTACTTAATCTGATGCCACTGAGAAGTTCCAGCATTCTTACTTGTGAATAGTTTGCATTTAAGATTTAGGGTTGATTCTCTGTGTGTTTTCTGCCTTTTAAATTGATTTTTGCTGTTCTAGTTTATCAGATTTTTGGTTCTCTTTGAGTGTGACTTTGGAATTTGGCTTTCAGACTAGCTGCTTTTCAGTCTCTTCTGTCTAGCATATTTATACAGCTCTTTGAACCTAGCATAAAAACTACTTAAATACATAAAAATATGCTTTAAAACTCTTTCTAGCACCTGTTTTTTAATTGCCTGGCATATCTTCCAATTAATGTACCTTTGAACTTCCTAAAGTGTGTGTGTAACAGTTAAATTTTACTTAAATGATCAAAGAACTATCTAAATCATTAATGCCTGCTTCTGTTAAAGTATCTATCTGTTAAAGGTCTTACTTTTCAATTCCTTCAATGCACATTATTTAGGAATTTGAAGTTTTAAAATACCTTCCAGTGAAGGAAAAGGGAAATTTTCTGTATGTGGGGGAAATAATCAAATAAGAACTATTTCGCCTGAAACACTGCTAGACACTTAGTTCTGTTGGAACTTTTAATAGCACAGCAAGAGAACATAGTGAGGTTTAATGGATCCACCAACTCTCTACAGAGGAGGGAGGATTGGTAAACTAATACTTACATATAAGTAGAAAGAAGTACTTTGATAGTTCTTACTAAAATTTCAACTTTATTTAGTATTATTTCATGCTTAATTGCTGCTGCTTCTGGTCCTCTCTTTATTTGGCTGCCTGCAGTTGAAGTTAGTGGGGTGATCCTCAAATTATAGTATCCCCCCTCCCTCTTATTTGAGCTTCACACTACGCATTTAAGAATTGAACTAAAACATTTTTGCCATCTATATTTAGTAATAGTCATCTGTAACTTTTTGGGAATTGTTATTGTATATAACTGAAAGCTTACATGTGTGCTAGTAAGACAAACTTTATTTTCCTTGTCACTGTTTTTTTTAGTTTTGTTCTATTCAGAGAATTGTTAGTAAAATGTGGGGTTTTTTTGGATGGGTGTGTTCTGATTTCTGGTCCAGATTTTCATCAGTACAATATGAACTAATCTTGTGTGTGCTTTCCTGTCTTTGGAATGTTTAACTTTATTTAGAATTGTTTTTATTCCCCCATGAATACTCAGAGAGGATATTAGTGTTTCTGCAGATACTTGGAGTACTGCAGCTAATCAGCAAGGCATACGTACTTATTTAAGAAGGAAAAAAAAGTATAAACCAATACTGTGTTTACTTATCACAATTTATTAAGTACCTCCTTACAGTTTTTCAAATGCTACTTAATTTAATGTTCATGGAGTAATATACCTCCAGTGTTTGCTCTCATTTTTTCATTCTTGGTTGAAGTGCATGCATTCTACACAAAGGTCAATTTTAAAGGGAGGAACTTTTATCTTTTGCGTAGGTCATATTAAAAATGTCTTCACTGTCATTTCAGTTGCTTTTTTGGTATTAATCTGTTTATATATATACACACACGTGTATATATAGCATAATTATAGATCACTTTTGTCTTGCTTTTGAGGAAAGCTAGATGAAGTGGTGCAAGTAACCTGCAGCAAAGTGTGCTGCTGGGCACAAAGCAAAAAGTAAGGTGTATGTTTCATTTGATACTGACATTTTGGTCCATTTCTATTTCATTGGGCTGTGATGGTCTCTACATTTTTACTGGCACAGTGTAGGTAGGTACCCTGTCCCTGGTGCAGGGTGCAGTAAGGTAGTAACTAAGACTGACAAAGTTTCTAGTTGCTATAACAAATTCTAAACGGCAGAATTTCTTGTTTCCTGGGTTAAAAACCTGGGAATTACATTAGATAGCAATCCTCAAAAGCATGTGGAGCAGTAGGCTTCTGGTTTACTCTAGTAATCCTTCTCACTGACTATTGTTTAAAACATTCCTTCAAGTGTAGTATTCCTTTTGTGCAAATATGATGTGATTTGCCTAGAGATAGAATCAGCTGTCAGGAAGCAACAGGGTTTTTGTTGTATTAACTTATGTTATATTCATTTAATATTTTAAATGTCGTTTACTGAGAGTCTGTTGGTGTTTTGAGGGAGGTGGGTATTTATAACTGGAAGCATCCCATGTGTTATTGAAACAAGGTTATTTGATTGAGTGCTCTGCCTGAATTAACTTTTCCTGCTTAGGTGGGTGGGTTCACAGAAAGAGTCATCTGCTGCTTTCAGTGCCAGTAAGTCAGTGTGTGTGCTCTTTTGTGTCCCTGTGATTTGAATTACATTGTGTCATAACTTTGCCATTGAGGTTAACAAGCAACAAGGGCCCATGGAAAAAGCATTTAGATTTTCCAGGTGGTGCCACAAAACCCCACTTGGGATGAGCTGCTGTTGTGCTAGCTATTGTAGAAGTTACTGGATGAGTATGCCTGCTGTCCAGCTGCATTTTGATAGTCACAAGTAGTAACTGCTTATCAAAACAGATGATGTTTCTGGGAAGTTGGATCTTTTGGAGGTCATCTTTCTGCTTGGAAGCTTGCTGGAAGTATAAAATGTAACAGTTAAAAGTAAGCTCTAGGATACAAATAATTTCTTGACTTAATTTTTAAAAGCTCAACCTGGGCAATTTATTTTATGTTTATTGTGGGACAGTAAGATACAAGGAGCTGTTACCCATGTTTAGTATTAAATAATCTTATTGTATGTCCACAGTGGCTTTCTCAGGCCACTATTAAGAAATACATAACATCTATTCATCTATTTATATGCTGCTTCCCGCTAGTGCCTGTAGCTCCATTTTACTCCTCATGGGAACTTTTTTAATTTGCAGGCGTATAAACCAAACATGTTTTTATAAGGTAAATAATGTTTTGTGGCAGGAGGCTAACAATATTCAGTGTGCTTAGCTTTACCATCTTTTGTTTTCTGGGAAGAGTATTGGACAATAAAAATCGTCTTAATTTAAGCATACAAGAAAAACATGTACTGGGGGTTTTTTTCTGTAATATGTAATGTAGGCAATCACTGAACTCTTAGCTTAAAACTTACTTTATCCTGATGAATTTTCACACAGTTTGTCCAAATATATAAACTGTATTAATAGATTAAAATGCTTGCTGTGTGGGTGTCATGAATGCTGTTTTGAAATATTTCTTATTTCTGATAAGTTTCCATGCTTATAATAGTGAGGCAAAACCCAAAGTGGTACAGCAGAAAATTTGCTCTTTTATCTTTCAACAAATATAGCATTGGCTGGCTCGAGATCAGCCATGAACCTCTATGCTCTCATTTTCCTAGATTACAGAAATAAAAATGTTGTTGGCTGTAGATTAATAGGAAAAGTTAATCCGTATTGGAAGGACTGACTTTTAGTGCCTATAAACTTGATATTGCAGTTTTGACACAGTTTTATCTGTGTCAGCTGGTCCATAAATTGTACTCAACAATCCTGTAACTACCCAGCATATTTTCTTTTATATTACATGAAATAATAGACCAAGTTTTTTGATTTTTTTTTCATATAGAAGAGCCTGAGAGAGAATCTGCTTCCTAGTGCTGTTTTTTTGCCTGGCTAAATGCCAGTATCAGTGTGTTGTTTATTGTTTTCTTTTTTCATATCTGGACTAAACTGATAAAACATCCTCTTCCTTTTGAATATGACAAATCACTAAGAAAGAAATGAGTAACATTTAGGAGAAACCCAAGGAAGCAAATTCTTCATTAACTTTTACATAAATGACATTTCTGCAAATCAAGTACCTTACTGATTAAATAGGAGAGGTCTGTATTAAAGACAGCTGCAGTGAGCTTTAGATTCTTTAAAAGCTTCTCATGAGGGAGGATTTTTTTTTTTATCTTGTGTTTTCAGCATGCAAAAAAAAATGTAAGCAAACATTATATTCTTTTAAGATTCCTTATCATAAATTTTATAGTTGTGGTAAAGTAGTTTTGTGACTACAGGGCAGACAGAGGCATTTGTAATTAATTGGATGATTTTTAAAGCTGCATTTTGGGGTTTTGAATTAGGTTTGCTAGGCAAGTGTGTGTGTGTGTTTCCATGCCCATGAAATAATTTTAGTTGCATTATCTTTAAAAGTAATCCTTTTCCTCTGATTTTGCTGGTAAAATGAAAGGAGCCAGAACTAGCTTTCTTCCAGTCTTTACCTATCACCATCCCAAGAGGATTAGCAGGAGGTTGGATGTAGCTCTTCAGCACCAGGGAGAAGAGGATGATAATGCTGGTCATGTGCAGCACCATGTAAAAATCCATTACCCATTCAAGATGACAGCTTTCCCTTGCTACCAGGCTGTGGAACTGGGGCTGTGATCTATCCACTTGCTAGTTCAGATAGTAGATGTCCTTGTTTGTAAACATTCTGACAATATTAACCTTGCACGTGTTTATTCTTTCCTTTGAAAAGCTCCCCACATTGCCACAAATGGTCACACAGCCATCTGATCAGCATTTCAGATACAATCTGACTGGAAACCCCTGGTTGGAAGTTCTCTCAAGCCACATCACCTCCTAATCTGTCACAAAGCTCTGGCTCAGTTGCTGGTCTTTGTGTGAGAAGCCTCAAAAATTAGCCACAAGAGAGGGGAAGGGTCCTTCTAGTGTCAGCCCTGCTTTTAATTGGTTTAAACCAATTGTGTAGCAAAACCTTTTAAACTAACTTCAGAGACTGATTGTATGCACAAATCAAGTTGTCCTTCTCTGCTGGCCATTTTTTAGGCACACTTTAATTTGCAGTATTTATTTGTTTCTCCTAAAGGTCAGTCATCCTGAACTGCTCTCAAACCAACCTGTCACCGCAGCATGTTGTGTATAACTTCTCATGACAACCTCTTGAGGTCACATGGGAATAGCAGACTTGGCCAAATGGAGTGACTGGGCCACGTTACTCTAGGAGTCGCTAAACCTTGTTTTAACTTGAGAAAGAGTATTGCATAAGAGCTCAAGCCCAGTGGTTGGCAGGTGGGCATCTTGCCTGGATAGGTAGAGAGAGACCTGATACACTGAAAGTGAGAGAAAGGTGAACAAAGGGTGTTTTGTTTTCTGGATGATGTGTTAACCTTCATTTATAGACCAGTAAAGTTTGAAGTGCTCTTTGTATTCTTTTATCTCTGTGCTTAAAGAAGAAAAATTGTAATGGACAGTTATTGCCATAGTGAAGAGTTGGAAGAGGTGAAGTTCCTGTAATTTATTTGGAATCAGAATGGTTATGACAATCCGTTAGAGTGGGGCTGCTCAAACTGAAATGTTGTGAAGGGGTAATTTTGCAATGTCATTATGTGGGAAATGTTTCAAATGGGTGGACAAGGTGTTAAGGAAGCGTGGAGCACATAATTTCATTAGCTTGGGATTCACTGCAGCAGTCTGAACACTCAAATGCAAACTTGCAACCAAAATAGTTTGTGGAATTAGTACATTAGAGAAAATGTAATCTTTTCTTAGGTCATGTTTGCCTTATGCTTTTCTGAGCTAAATTGTCCTACCATTTCAGCCACAGATGGGTGCATGAACATAAACTTAAGCCTTTCTGATGGACACTGACATTAGTTCTTGGCTTTGTGATAACTCATGTTCATGAATAACAGGAGAAGATGAGGCAGTAGCTGGGGTTCAGGTGAAAAGCTCTCAGAATGTGTCAGAGTAAAATACAGAGTGAACTGAACAGCCCTTCTCATCTGAGTAGAAAGATGCCAAACATAACATAATTATCATGGCTCTTAGAAGTATTGGTGTGAGCTGAAAATGTTGTTAGATAGCTACTGAACTTCTTGTAAATCCTTCCTGTGGGGTTGTAAATGGTAGCTATTTTTCTTAACAAAGCTACATTTTGTTCATAATTTTTGGAAGATTTTTCCAGACTTCGCTTTTTTTGCCTCTTCAGCTGTTATGCTTTGTTATGTTCCCACATTTTTCTTGCCAATAAAACTACTGTGTGGTACATATGAGGGAATCTCAAATAGCTTTTGAGTAGCCTGTGATCTAAGCCTGAAAACTTTGGTAACTTTCTCTGACCAAAGCTTTCATAATTCCTTGAAAAAAAAAATTATTTGATTCACTTTTGGATGAAAAAAACACCTGTAGGGTTTCACAGGAATATTATTAATATTCTGGTGATTAACAGCAGTTACTTATAGAGATATTTGTTCTTCGTAGTACAATTAGAATTTGGAAGGTTATTGTCATGAATTATACAAAACAGTATGTAAAGCTTGTCTTGTCATTTTACCTATAATGATGACAGAAGCTGGTCTTGCTGCTACAATTATCTTGAATATACTTTACCTGGAAATTAGTTCCACTAATTTTGAGCAAGTACAATTTGTAAAGTCTCTTGTAATTGCTGCTTATAAAAAAAAATAAATAATTTTATGTCTAGTACTGTGATGCTGAATTTTAGTTGCAGAAAATTCAAGCTAGATTGTAACTCCATCTTTGCATTAGTTTGCACACTCCAAGACAGAGCTGCCTTGTTCAGAGCTCTGTCTAAACCTGCTTTGCCATCTGACCACTTAATAGAATGCTTGGCAGGGTGAAGGTTTTTCCCTGTGTGATGGTGCAAGGGCAGCTGTAATGCCTCATCTGTGGAAAGGGGTTTTAGTGTAGAATCAATGCCCAGTTACTGAGGAAAGCTACTTGTGCAATTAAGAGGGAAGTAGATGGCCTATGGGAATTTTGAAATATAAAGAAGAAGGAATGTCAATTAGCCTGCCCCTACTGCAGGTTACTGCTGAATTAAAACACAGCTCAATCTCTGGGCTAAGATTGTTTTCATTCCTGTTAAATCCAGATCAGAGCTTTCTGGGCTATAGCAAGCAAAGACAGCTATCAACATAAGAGACTAGTAATTTTTTATAATTTTTTAACAGTGAGAATACATATGTGATTATGCTAATAAGCTCTGGCTTACTGGATTTTGTGAAATGGTTCTGAGGCAATCAGCATGCTTGTCTCTAATTGTAACTTGCATTTCCCATATGGTGTAATATGACAAAATCTGCATTTTGAATACTATATGTTTTTGATGTAGATGCAATATAATTCTGCCAATCTTTTAAAGAGCAACTTCTAAAATAAGTTAACAATTGTAGTTTTCCCCTCAATATACCTAAATTAATTTGTTTTCTCCTTTTTTCCTGTAGGCAAAACCAAAGCTTATAGAGCCAATAGACTATGAAAATGTCATAGTTCAGAGGAAAACACAGATTTTGAATGATCCTCTGCGGGAGATGCTACTGTTCCCTTATGATGACTTCCAGGTAATTTAATCCACCCTGTTTTTGTTGTGGGGGCTTTTTTGTTTGTTTGGGGTTGTTTGTTTTGTTTTTTGTTGTTTTTTTTTTTCCTACCACAAGTTTTTACTAGTAGAAGCCATGAGGTGATAACTTACTATTTCTTTGTTTCTTACCTCTCTTGAGCTCAAAAAATCTCCACAAAGTCTTTGCCATGAGTCCCATTACCCTACTTGATTTATTCTTTTGGGTACAGAAGAAATAGAACAATTTCCTCATCTGTCCAGATAATAAAATCTACTTCTGCAACTCAGCAATTTTACTGCCTTTTGAAGTAGATGATCAGTCATTTGTAGATATTCTCATCCTTTCTGATGAAGGAAATTACATGATGTCTGTTTAAAAAAAAGCATCTGCTTTCTTTAATTCTGAAACTGGTTTTTTTCCCCCTTTCTTAATAGTGAAGGACATGAACGTGTTCATACGCAGTCTGCTACTCTTACCTACATCATCCCAGTCAAAATTGTTCTAGCAAAATATCCCTTGCATAGCAGAGTTTCTGACTTGATTAAGCCAGACTTAACCAAGCTTCGTGATAATGTTGTTATATTTTTTTAAATGATGATGTTTATCAAAATAAGTAGTTTATTTACAGACACCTTTTAAATAAATCTTCTTGTAGATCTAGTTAGGATAATTACAAAGCATCTTAGAGACTGGAGTTGTAGTAAATAGTGAGGAAAGTCTCTTGTCCACATGCCTATACCTGCAGTCAAAATGTCTGTTTGAAAAGTATGCAGACACCTGAGCAGCCTGTAAATTAATTTTGTTCAGCCAAGTAGTTGAAGCTTAGTTTATTTACTGTAGTGAAAGTTGATGATGAGTTTGTATATTTCTACAGTCCTATAATGTCCTATAAATTACATGTTGAATTTGTAATGAATTTTCTCTGGCCTATTAGAGTGTTTACCTGAATGCAGCTGGACTCCCTTTTTAATATAGTCTGGGGGCTTCTTTTTCATTGTTTCTGACATGAATAACTCTACTTGTAGCCTTCCCACTCTGAGCTGAAAAATTTGAGTTTTGGGAAACTACAGTCATTTAGAGAGGAGTTTTTGCTTGTGTTCACAGTCACATGTAGAAGTTTATAGGATGGAAATAAGATGTCTTGAAAAGGATGTTGTACTGATACAAGTTTTCGAATACAGAATCACTCTGTAGGATGATACCCTACAGCAATGTTGGCTTCCAGACTGAAAAACATGAGTAGGCTACACTACCAAAATCCCCTTCTGTAGCGTTTCTCTTCAGAATCACAGATCAAGAGGAATCCAGGTTAATTCCACTCAGTGAGCTCTTACCTGATTGACTAGTTCACTTACCAGGGTCATTCCGGTGAACAGCTCTGAATTATCAGTGGAGAAGAAACAAACCTATTAGGAATATCCTCAGGTGTTTTGTTTGAGCAGCCTGGGGGTATGCCTGAAGTGTTTAACTGCTATTTCTAGTCATCTCCTGCAATTCTTACCCTCAGACCTGTATGAATGAAGCTAGTCCATAGTTCTCAGTCTCTGAGAAAAAAAATTATCCCTTCAAAAGGGATAACCGAATTTTGTCATAAATCGTAATGCCTTTTGTCATCCTTTGTTTGGATTCTGTGGTCAGATTTCATCAAGGCAGGTATTAAAATGTCTGTTACATCAGAAGATTTCCTTCAAGTAGTCACAGTTTTGGAATATAGTCCATTTTTCTGTTTCTTTATCCCTCATCAGTGTAATATTTGAACAAATTTTCTGGGTTCCCCCAGTTTTGGCAGTCTCATTTTATATGTGATTTGCATGAAGACTGGTTTGTACAATTTGTATCAAGTGGTACTATCAAACTTCTATTGCCTTGGAAGACTTGCTGGCACAAATTAATTACAAATATTTTTGTTGTACACATGACTCTTCTGTACTACTTTGATCTATCTAACTTGTTTTCAGCAACACAAAGCATTTAAATCTGTCATCCAGTGTATTAAGAAAATATTCCCAAGTCAGAGAACAGAAAACCTTTAAGTGCTTATTATTTTAATTTGAAAGTTCAACCTTTTAACTCTGTTCAGTTTTCCATACCCATATTTACAGATTTGAAATCACTAGTCAGTATCATTTGAATAATTAAAAAAAAAATTAAGGTGCATTTTCCGTGTTTGCCATTCAGCTTCATCTGTATTTTTTAGTTCCTCTTAACTTGTGGCTGTCACTCAGTGTTTGAGCAGCTCTTGGGTAAGCCATAGCTCAAATATTTGATACTGGCCTCATCGCCTCAAGAAAAATTTAAAATACTGAGCAAGAGCGTTTAGAACTACCTGTAAACACACTTAGAACTGTTTATAGGTGGAAACGCCTACCATTGTCTAGAAACCTGTTCAAATGATTTCCTTTTAGAACATTCAGTTTTTATCTTTACAAAGTTCTTCCTCACACTTAGGTTAAATTGATTACAATCTAAAAAAACTTTGCCTGGAAAGGAAGCCCGGCAGTGTTAATTTATAATGACATTAAGAGTAAGGCTATTTTGTTCAGCATAGCCCTAAAACTTAGCACTTAAAATGGCACAGAAAATGCTTAGCTTGCAGTACTAGATATCACTTCTGGAATTTTTAGGCGATTACTAAGGAAGCTGCATGTTTTCAAAAAAGCACCATTGATACCAACATTGAATTTCTGTTAAAGTTTAAATCATTTAGAGAGAAATTGGAAATAAATATTTGTGCTTGACTCGGATTTTTTCTTTGTCAGGAAATGCAGTTAGATAAACCAAAGTTTAATTTATTAGATGTGAGAAGCAGTATTAAAGGAGAACCAATATTAATTTTTAGTCCATATCAGAAATGAAAAAGCACAGCAATTGCCTTTTTTTGGGTCACATATAGCTTTCCTCTCCTCTTCCTCCTGATGAAAATGGTCTAG
Source organism: Parus major (assembly GCF_001522545.3). Lineage (NCBI taxonomy): Eukaryota > Metazoa > Chordata > Aves > Passeriformes > Paridae > Parus > Parus major. Next base: position 39,010,437 of record NC_031768.1, read on the forward strand.
TCAGGGAAAGAGGGGAAAAAAAACAACACAAAGGGGAAAAATAATTCTTTCTGCTCTGGTATGACTGTTCTCTAAACATGCTGTCAGAAGAAGCTCTAAGCTCAAATCACTACCAAAGAAACATTTGACCAAGGATGGAGAAAAAAATTCTCCAGTCTTGGAAAACTCATGAAGTTTGAAGGATTGCTCTTCAGCCAGCTATCTGGCTACAGGAACCTTTCCAGATTTCCACTTAACTGCATTTGCCATTGTCCCAAACGTGATTAGCTGAGGTTACGAAACATGTTTTCTCTCATTTTGTGTAGGTTTGGTAGCAGTTAGTTCATTTACTTTTCAGAAGAATATGATTTCTGTTCAGCTTTGTGCAGAGCTTCAAATCCAAAAAAATAGGCTTGTAATTTTTTTCTTTCAAGGTTTTTTTTTTCCCTTCATGCTATTATATCTAAATAATAGCAAGATTTGCTTTTCTGTAGTTACCAGAAGAGCTCTTAATCAGCAACTTCGTTTCCATATCTTGGGTCTTTTTTAATTTACCACTTGAAGATTGCTTCAGCTGCTTTTCACAAGCTCAAGCTCTGAGTTTTCTGCACTGAATTCACTTATCAGGTTACTCCCTACCCTGTTCTCAACACATTTATAGGGGGAGACATGTTTGATGTTGGCATCACTGAGTTTGCTTTCATTCTTAGTAAGTGGGATGTCTAAATTTCTTCATGCTTTGTATAGTCTGTTCCTTTTTAGCTGCATTTTTGTCCTCTTTTTCATTGTGGTGCCTATACAATGTGTTTGTTAATTATGATGATAGAACCACTTTTCTGCCACCCATTGGAATATCTCTGTTAATGTTCTTGCTACTCTCAGTTGCAATGCTGCCAATTTTTCAAGGCTATCCCTCTTCTAGCCTCTTAGTGCGAAGAGCCATCTCCTCTGTAGCAGTGAATGAATGACTATATCCATTGGATACTCTTGTATCCAAGTTTGTGCCTCTTCACGGCTTGTAAATTTCTCGCCTGAATTTCAGTAATTTGCTCGATAATGAAATGGCTTCATAACTAAATAGCATGAGTTTAAAACAGGCCATCTTCATTGTGGCAGTGATCACGTTAAAGGTTCATGCTCAATGACTGCAAAATTTGTGATGTTGATGTTAACAGCACAGTAGGTAAATTATTTAAAGAAACCTTAATCCAAAGCAGTGCTACTGTGTGGCAGTAAGTCACCCTTTACCTAAATACCTTTTTTTTTCTTTTCTTTCAAAATACCTAAATTTTGAGTACTATCTCAGTTTTTAAAGGAAATTATAGAGCCATCTTTTTCTAACCCCCTGCCATGGGCAGGAACACCTTCCACTAGACCAGCTTCCTCAGAGCCTCATCCAACCTGGCCTTGAACATCTCCAGGGATGGAGCACCCACAGCTTCCAGTACCTCACCACCCTCACAGTAAAGAACTTTTTACTAATATCTCATCTATACCTGCTTTCTTTGAGTTTGGATCCATTCCCCTTTGTCTTGTCAAATAATGCAAATCCAGGCTAAATTTGCTTGTAGCAAATAAAATGTGGGTGCTTTCCTACCCATATTAAATTTGTCTTTGCAAAGTTATTGCAGTGTTATTTTGAAGGCAGTTTTGTGCTTAGCTTAGGCATCATTTCACCTTTGTTATTTTTGGGTTTGAGCCATATGGGTTTAACACACTTTCACTTAAAGCTCTTAGCTTTTATTTAATGCGAGTTAAGTACTTCTGAAAATAGATATTATGCCAGCTTTGCAGAAGTAAAACTAAATCCAGGTCATTCTATGAGCCGGCACATCTTTGGTATATGAAAAGCAAAAAAAATTCCCTATAAAAAGTAAAAGCCTCATTTTAGAAACCATAAATTAAACTAGTCAAATAACTAATTTTGAATTTTTGAAATTTGAAAATAATTTCTCTATTACTTTTTCTCTTTGAAATCTATTTTGTGTTTTTCCTTAAGTCTTTAGCCAGCTATTATAAATTGATTTAGTTTGGAAATAACTTCATAATGTAGGTTCTGACACTTCCCATACAAAGGATCTAACACTTCCCATGCAAAGGTGAAGTCACTTCTGACACATGGTTGTTTTAAGGGTAGGATTTCACAGCTTGCCATCTTTTCCACTGAGTCTTTTAGAAAAATTTCTGTCTCTACATCTGGAGCATGAGCCTCTGTGGTAACAGTCTCACTGGGAAATACAACCTTGTGACAGAAAGAATATCCATTGCAGTCTGCACTCTTGTGGACAGGTTCACTATCCATATTCCACCAGGTTTCGGGTAGCGAGTACTCCTTGGTTGACTTGGTGAAATGTTCTTGCTGCTGTGGCCTATTCTGAGACCTCAACATATCCTAAAGCCCTGGGACTCAGTCAGAAAGTTGTGTCAGTAAGAGTCTGTTAACTGTGTGCCTCAGTAAATGTGTGTGAGTCCTGGCTCATGTTACAAGTGGCGTTCCTTGGTTTTGGCAGCAGAGTCATCAAAAGGATTTTTTAATTTTCTTTGAGAGCATGAGACGAACACTTTGTAGTTCCTGATGCTGCCATAAATCAAATGATCACTCAAACCCAGAGTTTCATTTCTACAGAACAGTTCAGCCAATGTAGTTGTGAGGACAGTTTGCTGAGAAGATAATCCTTCCTTTCTTTTGGAATATAAGGTGTATTTATATGCATGCTTGCTTTTAAAATATAGTGGTGCTGCTTAAGTAATTATTTTTAGGAATTTTGTCTAAATTACAGTATCTCACTCATTGCATTTCCTGGCTCTTTGATGCACTACTGCAGCTGCTGGATGTACTGAGGAGGAGATGGATGCATTAAGGCAATTACTAATATGAACAAAATTGACAAGTCAGGTTTTTCCGTTTTGTCACTGATATTGATACAGTACTAAGATAAAAATCTTGTTATGTGTGAACAACTAGAAAAAAGCCCTTACTATTGTATTGATAGTTACGTAGGAGGGTAACAGCAGCAGACATTTTAAAAGTATGTTCAGCAAATTCTGTTTACCAAATTATGCTCCAGTATTAAAATTTGATCAATGAGTTTGTGGATTTCCCATGAAAAGCATCTCATAAGAAGCCACCTTAGTCTCTGTTTTTTCTTGAAATAGTATTTTTTTTTTTTTTTTTGGAAAGTACAGTATAACTGTATGCTTATAGAATGTATATAAATTCTGCATATAATATTTATTTATTATATAAAGTATAAATAGTTTCTCATCAAATATCAGACTATTTCATTGGAATAGTATCTAGAAATTCTGCTCTTAAGGTAGGTTACTACTCTTAATAGAAGTTTTTATTATTTTCATAGCTTGCGAGAACAAATACTTAATATGGTTTGAAGATATTTCTAGTTAAGAAAGCTTCATTTTTAAAGCTGTTAGCATATAAATGTGTATCTTCCTGCAGTTTTTTTGTTTGTTTGTTTTTGGTTTTGTTTTTTAACTGTGGTTTGCAGGGTTTATTGGTCCCATGAAATATTTTGGGGTTTGTGGTATTTGTTTTTAATACCTCCCCATCTCTCCCACCCAAGGAGTATTGTCACTTTTTGTGCTCTGGACTAGATGAATGAGTTCTCCATGACTATGGGATTTATTTTTTCCCCCTTTCAATCTTTACTCTAATTGAATATTCTTACTTAAATACCTTCCCCAGTTAATGGAGTGAGGCTTAGGTAATGACTAAGATAATCAATCACCTTATGGATCAAACTCTTAACAGAGATAAGGTAATTTATTTACATGTCCTTTGTTTTTCAACATTACATGTGGAGCTTTCTCTTGTCACATTTTTATCTGATCCTCCCTGGATGTGTAGAGTGTAACTAACAGGTGAGGGACCACAACCCCCTTCCAGGCCCTGGCTGTGTAAACTCTCGTTCACCTTTGATGACCTAAGCAATGAGATTCTTTTCCATATACTGTAAAAACAAGTTATATTGCTGTGTGCTTGTTTTCATTTGTGGTCCAGGAGATTTTGCTAAGTTTTCATCTTTTTTCACTTTACAAATGTAAAGTATCTAAAGGCTTACTTCAGCACAGATCTGAGAAACAGAATTTCATGGTTACATAGAGATTTTCTGCTCTCTGGCAGCCTTCCTGTGCCTCTCTGAGTTCTGGCATAAGATAGGAATAAGTCCTGACTTGGTAGGCTGAAGTGCATATATACTTCAGTGATCCACACTTTCTCTCTAAACCTGAAGTTTAGTGCTAGTCTTACTTTTTGTCACTTGTTCTGCAGTTAAATTACTCTTTCATTTTGGTGTGGTTTTCTTACCTTCCTGGAATAATAGTTTATATGTGTAGTAATAACACTGCCTTAATGTCTTCAAAATATTGGAGTTATGTTGTCATGGTGGAATTATATTTTTCTAGTATTTTCTAGTATTTTCTTCCACATATTGACAGTATGGTGGTAAACTGTCCTATGGCATCTATTTCTCACTGATTCCAGTCTTGCCCTTATTGTGAAAAAAGGAACATGTTACTTGAATGGAAGCAAATGGCTATTCTGAAACATCATATTCATAGAATGTTTTCTGCTGAGCTTTTCTTCATTATAGTAGTGTAACTGAGTGTGGCCATAATGTGTCATCTTCCCTTTAATTGCAAGTTTCATTAATTGCTTTTGTTGTTTATCAGACAGCATTATTGCAGCGGCAGAGTCGATACATTCGTTCAACGGTTCCTGAAAATGCAGAGAAAGAGGCTCAGAGCTTGTTTGTAACTGAGGTAATAACTGAAGTTGCATGTGATTGTGTGTAATAACAATATTATACCTGACTTGTTTTTCTTCTCCTTCCTTTACCATTTAAAACAAACAGAAAAATAAGCCCTGGAAAAAGAATTAAATATTTCTTGCCACTTACTTGTCAATTATTTCGAGGCAAAATTTCCAGGAAAACCCAGTATTAAAACCCAGTATTTTTTCCATTGGTAGCTGGAAAAGAAGTTTTACAGGATAGCTTTTAATTATTTTGTTTGCCTCATTGGCTTCTGCAGATGGTTCTCCCCCACCCTCATTATGCTTTTCGCTTTTCCAGATGAACGTGGGTGATTTCAATACATAATATTGGATCCACTAGTATATCTGGAATGAATCATTGTGACTTGGTTTTTCTGATAAAGTGTCTCACACCAGCCATTCTTACTTTGTTCATAGTAATCTTTTACAGATTGCTGGAACAGAGGTATCCAGAACTGCAACACTTGTGGAGGCCAAAATTCATTATGACATTTCAACTTGTGGGCTATATGTAGAAGAAACATCCTCAACCCTGAAGTTTCTCAGAACTGTTTGCTTATGTTGGCATTGCTTTGCTTTTGTGAGATTGCTCTGCATTTATTGTCCTGTTGAAGCCTTTAAGAATTAAAGGTTCAATTGTTTTTCCTTTTTTTTGATATTATCTACTGGTTTTCTACTGATACAATTTAAGCGATATTTTAACATCTGAAACAAGTAAATGTCTGTTGTAACTCCAGTAAGACTGGAGGAGCTCCAGATAGCTGAATCTACATCAAAGTGATTTATCCACACTGATACATACCCTTAATACCTAGCCTAAACATTTCTGAGATAAGTTTGAAGAGGATAGACAAGAGGAGGGAGGACTGTTAGAGGTAATTCATGAAGTTTAATGAGTTTCTGCTGAAACAATTGCTTGGCAAGTATTAAACTCATGTTTTGAAATATAAAGAAAATATTTACAATTTATTGGATGCTGTGTTTGTGTATAAGTAGGTTTATTGTGTAACATAAAATTTTGCATGGAATGGTTTCTGTCAACAGATTCTGTCAGTTTTATGTTACTTTGTTCAAAGCCAAGATAAATCAGTACTTTTATGTTGTAACAATATGGGTGGAGTAAAATGGTATTTCCTGTGATCTAGATCAGAACTTAATGACATAATTGCTTTTCAACCACTGCAAGCATACAGTTTCAATTTTAGTATTAATTTAATTGCACTGGAAGTATAAATTCAAGGAAAAGATGGTTTTGGCTTTCTGTATCAGTATGTGCACAATTGAATATTCTGTTTTAATAAGGTATGTGTTTTTGTGCTGAATTGTCTAAGGGCTCAGTCATGTTTTCAGCTTCAGCTGAGATTTCTAAAGGCTTGGCCACGTTTTCAGCTGTGGCAAAATGCTGGTTTAACTTTTTGGACGACTGAAGGTGGTTAATCCAGATGCTGAGTGCATTCACCATTTTCTGGTTTTATTAAATAGATGTCTAACAGATGATAACATTGCATTGAAACATATAACTTATTCCAGAAAGTTATATTGCATTAGACCATTGCAAAAGATAGGAAATGTACAGCATTTTCAGAGATATGTAACCATAATAGTTCATAAACAGACATATCTTAAGAGGTTTTCTTGTGCTGTGTCCATTGAATACCTTTAATTTTCTTGCAGTTAATGTTGATACTTGGTTTTCATTTAAACAGTGTATCAAAACCTACAATTCAGACTGGCATATTGTTAACTATAGATATGAAGATTACTCAGGAGAGTTTCGACAGCTTCCAAAGTAAGTATGTTATTTAGTTACTTAGTTTATTTATTTAGTGGTATGATTAATTGAAATTGTGGAGGAACTTTGCATTTAATATAGACTTATTTATTAGAGAAGTATGTTAATATGTGTAAACTGAAATATGCTATATCCATGTTTAATGGTCAGTAGAGATGATAAAGACTTGTTGGATGGAATTGATGAACTTGAATGCATAATACCATGTTAAACCATTTTCTGGGAGGGTACTGTAATAACACTGCCTTATTAGCAGGCAGTTATATCACTGACAGTGTGAATTTAAGTATGATAACTAAAACAGGCTGATGTTTAGATGGAGCTAAAATGGTAATATCCTGTTTTCAAAGGCAGCTTTTGGAACTCCCTTTAGGAGCTTGGGGAATAGAACCTAACTGAGATGGTTAGAGCAGGTTTTCACAGGATGACTCAAAGCCTAACTGACATCTGTTACAAGCTTTCTAAACCATCTGCTAGAGAAATGTTTTTCCAGTTTTTCAAAGTTTTCTGGGAAGAGTATAGAGATTAGACCCTTAATTCAGAATGTCTGAGAGAAATGCTCTGAATACCCCAACTCTGGAAGGACCTATGTCTTTCCTAATTGCTCTCTTGCATCTATTGGCTAAGAAATAGTTACCTTACCTTGTGGAGAGTTCTGATCTACTCACAGGTTCTGTACAAGTCAGTACCTGGTTTTCACTTGTCCTGAACAGAAACCACAATAGGAATTAAAAAAAATGCATTGTCCTGCAAGGAGCCAGTGGTTGCAGGTATGAATTCTTACTCATAAGATATTAGGAATGCAGTGAATGAGAAGGCATTTGTTCTCTTCAATTACACAGTAGCACAGTGACAAGCAGAACAAAAGTGAAGTGGTGGCCAGATGTACAAGTGAGAAAAATTGCTTTCTAAGATATAGAATTAATGAAAAATACATGTTTTTACTTAGTTATTCCTGTGCTTTTTCCTCTTTGGAAGGAAAAGAACATCTTAATTTTTGCACCAATAAAATATATAACTAATCACAAAATTCCTGGTACTTCAGAAACTTTTTCTTTTGTAGTAAAGGCACAAAGCCAGACAAGCTTCCTGTTCATTTATACGAAGTGGATGAAGAAGCAGATAAAGATGAGGTGAGATAATAGCAATTCCTTACTTTCTTTTGTTTTCATTAAAGAATGTTGGGTATCTAGAGGTTGTGAGTTTGGTTAATTGTTGATGTCTGTACGTGAAAACAGAGATTAGCTTGAACCACCTTATTGGGAAACAAATTAGTTATTTTACCTGTCTCCTTTCAAATAACCTTCTTCTCTGAGGTCTGTCAGTTGAGTTAGAAAAAGTTTTGACAGATAATAAAATCAAAGCTTTAGTACTTGGTGACATATAATCCTTCGGCTGTCATAAAATCTGTTTTATACTCTGTCTATGTAGACAGGTTTCCAGAGAGAAGTGTTTCCTGCAGTTTAATCATGGAATTAAGTAAAATCATAGGTGAATCTGTTCCAGCACAACAACAGCACACACACTTCAGCATGCTACATGACAGTGTAGCATACAGTGTGAGCCAAAATCAGTTCATCACAAATTTGAGTATAGGATAAGACTTGGAGAGCTATCATACAAACAAAAGCATAAAAAATTGAACAAAACTCCAAGATATTTTCTCTTGTGTCAGTGACTTAGGGAAAGAAGAGATGTGTAGCATCAAGCAATTTTCAAGGCTTTTTCAAATGCCAAAGACTTTTTTCAACAGCTGCCTGTTGTTTTCATGTTTTATTTTTTTTTTACCACACCCTGTTTCAAAACACATTTTTAAATGCCCCTGTTACTTTTTCTTACAGGTACTTAAACTCTTACATGTCAAACAAGAATTAAAATAAAGTAATTTTTCTTTTTTGTGGTTTTTACCTCATGGCAATTACTTTGCTTCTAAATTCCTGGTACTCAGAACTGCTGCATATGAAATGAAAGGATTAAATATGAAGAAGTTGTTTGAGGAATTAATCTGAGTAGACACATTCCCAGTCAGAGTGTCCCAGGCTGACATTTACCCAGCACTGCTATTAATCTGCCCTGTGAAATTTGGACAAATAACTTCATACATCTGTATCCAAAACTTCCTATTTGTAGGGTAGGAATAATTATGATTACTATTAAAACATTTATTATAACTATTATGACATTTAAAAGACTTGGAATTATTTACTGTGATAATATTTCTGACAACAGAAGTGTTTTAGAAAACTGAGTTAAACACTAAAAAATTAAATGGATATATAATTTTTACCAGGAAATACATTATGAGTGGAGTCAGTTAAGCACTGAAAAATTATAATTTGGCTATTAGCAGGTAGTATATGTTGTACTAGGAAGTGTAAGTAGAGACGATTGCCTGGGTCCTGTAAGAACAGGCAGGAACAGGGTATCTCTTTCAGAAGTACAATCACTGAAGGAGAGGTCTGCTGCTCTTTGAGGAACTTGAAAAATAAACACAAGAAAGATACATGCTAGGAGGAAAAGGGAAGTTACTGGGACAATAGGGTAGGGGGGGACAATAAATTCTTTCATCAAGGGAAGACTTAATGCAAGAGGTGTTTCTTCCTCATCTGTGCCAAAAAGTACAGATGCAAACCTCAGATTGAAAGTTGTTTGGTCATTTTGTTTTGCTTTTGTTTGTGTTTGAAGAAAACTAATTTATTAAGATAGAAAACAAAAAGCTACAAGTGATTAAAAATTGGTGGAAAATCAGAGAAAGATTAGTTTGATCATGCATTAATAAAAAGGAAAATTAACCCTATCCAAAACTAATTCTGTCAGGGCTATCAGGCCATCAGGTTGATGTCTGCAAATGGAATTTTTCAATCCAGTATGGGATCAAGATACAGGATTGTTTTTGTTGAAACAGTTGCTGTTGAAGTAAACTTTGGAGCCAAGTTTATGGGAAAGATCACTTTAAAAAGTGCAGCACAGTGTGCAGCAATAATGATAAAAGTGAGGAAATTACCTTACCAGTTGGAAACAGGAAGTATGTTTTCAGTGTGAGAGTTGTGTGTTAACAACTGGATCCTGGGTTCCTTTGTATTAACAGATGGTCAGCTGGAAAGATTCAGTAGCTTTTTGGCTCTGTAGGCAGGAATTCTGGCTGACAGAGAGAAATGGTGTAACTAGAGAGGCCTAAATGACGCTCAGTTTTATTGCTAGAAAACAGCATGCAGCTCAACAGAGTTGGGAAATTGTGTCCCTCAGAGACTGGGAACTGGAGTCTTAATAGAGCTAAATCTTAATTTTTGTTAACACAGGTAATGAATGGGTAATGAATGGATTTTAGTCATGTGAGATGATCGTATGCACATGTTTTGTGCAATTGCAGAAAAGCATTTTGTGCCAAGTTTTGGCTATAACTCATCATCTACTCATCACTTTATACTTGTAAAGGTGATTTAAATCAACCCTTTCCTTAGGGATAACTCATGCCAGGGGAGGTGAGGAGTCATATAGAGTCAGATTTGGAAACCCAGTGTTTTAAGTTGTGTTTGTGTCTTTATTCTTGTACAAGAAAAGTAATTATCTGGGTAATAGAACAGCAGTGGAGGCTAATGACTTGAAAATATGAAAAAAAAGGTGGCTGTGTTGCTTGGACAGTGAAACTCTTTAGGACAGATGAAAATTTACTGAGTATTTCTGGTCTATGCCTTTGGGCCATTATATCAGATGCTCTGATAGCTGATGACCATGTCATCCTTATTGGCCCTAACTTCAGTAATACCAAGCTGACTCTAAATTTTAAAATGTCAGATTGATGCATCTTTTGCCTTCTGTTCACAGTTTTTTGAAGTTCACATGTTCGTGTGCTTATGAGAATGCAAGCTAGACAGACTGAATAAGCTGTAAATAAATTACCTAGTAACTTTTTACAGAATGTTCCTTGATTCAGTTCCAGAAACAAATTCATATTATTCCAAGATTTGGTTTAATGTTCAGTTGTTGAACTAGTGACTCTCTCCCCCTTACATAACCAGTTTTTGTTGCATGTTTTCTTAACAGCCAAGAAAAGGAATTAGAAAAGTACTTGAGGTACCTCAAGGATGTTTTGTGATTCTTGTTTTCAGCTGGATGCTCAGCTAATTCTGAATGTTTCAGTAAAAATTACCAGGAGTATTTCTCCTCTAGATGGATGAAAATCCTCCTACATGTCTAATTCATTAACAGTTTTATTTCAAAATGGGCTACATCAACTGGAAACCATGGTAATGTCAGCTTCATAGTACTCTAAAAGATTACTTGGAACTGGTGATTTAATATTTATTGTGTGGCAGTTAAAAATCTGTCTTTTTGATCTGTTTTGATAGCAGAGTGCTGCTTTTTGGTAGTTGTTAACATCCTAAGGTTTTTGATGCAGTCATTCAGTTCTCTGCACTGGCAGATGGATGTGGTGTACATGCAGTGGGTGTGATGTGTGATGCTTGTATTGGATCTGCTGTTTGTGAACTTGCTGTTGCTGCCAAGTTCAGTCTTGTTCTCTCTGCAAAGCTTTGATTCTGATCTGTAAAAGGGCAGATCCAATTCAAGAATTAATTATCTTTAAATTCTTAAGAAATGTCTTTGAAGTACTTTATGTAAAACTAAATGATTTGATAAATCTCCACTGAAGTTTTGGATAAGCATGTGTTGGCATTGTTCTTTTTGGCAATAGAAATTGGTAAAAATTCTTACACTCTGTGGAAAAGGTTCCAAGGTAAATGTAAGGAAATGTTTTAAGTTTTGACTGTTCATTCCCCTGTTTCATTGGGATTTGTCTTGATTGACATTTAGCTATAGGCTGGATCATCCTGGTGGCTGTAGATAAAGCCTGTAGAAGTGGCCAGGTTACATATTAAAAGTTAGATGAGGTCAATCTCATCCCAGGTCTTTAAATAAAATAATGGAAAAGCTATAGCATTTCAGCAGGGACTCATGGTACATTATTATCATGATGTTATAAACATAGTTATTCCAGCTTCTAAAATGACTTCTGAAATTATTGATAAATACTACGTGGGCTGTGATGCGTAAAAAAAATTTACCTTTTCTTTTTTCTTCTTTTTTTCTTTCTTCCTTTCCCTATATTCCTTTTTTCATCTCCAGGATGCAGCATCTCTTGGGTCTCAGAAGGGTGGAATAACAAAACAAGGATGGCTGTACAAAGGCAACATGAACAGTGCAATCAGTGTAACAATGAGAGTAAGTTTAAGAATATCTTACATATGACAAAATAACTGAACACTGATATAAAATATCCCTGTGCCTTGGAGAGGTCAATTTGTGGTATATGGTTTAGTTCTAAAAAATTTGTATGAAAAGAAAGAGGGAAGTTTGCATGTACTTCATATATCTGAAACCTTGCTTTCATTTTATTGTATGTAAATCAGAAAAAAAAGCCATGAAAAATCTAGTATGTGAGAGGAGTTAAATTTCCATAACTGTACCCTGGTGTGATTTTAGTAGAAAAAGGACTGTGTAATGTGGGGGGAAGGAGGCATTATTTGTTTGTATTCTTGTATTTTATATAAAATTATGATTTTTTAATTTGCCTCTTATGTATATTATATAATCAGTTTTCAATAGGTCAAAAATACTGTCAGATGATATAGTAAAATCCTGCTGCAGGTATCATAAGTTAATTTATTTTTTTTTCATTCATGGTTTCTGTTTCCTTTTCTGCAGATACTGATTATGTTGTCTATAAATAAAAGCATTTTTTCTATAAACTACTGTGTAAATAGCACTTATGAGTATATAATATGAAGCTAATTAATATTAGTGTTGTCACTGTTCTTCTTCCCTCCTTTATTTTCACTAGTCATTTAAAAGAAGATTTTTCCACTTAATCCAACTTGGTGATGGATCCTATAATCTCAATTTCTACAAAGATGAAAAAATATCAAAAGAACCTAAAGGATCAATATTTCTAGATTCATGCATGGGAGTGGTACAGGTAATTATAATTATTCTGCCTGTTTTCCAATTAATTCTTTATTTATTAGCAAGGGAAACTTTATTTAAAATATAGATTAGGGAACTTTTATTTAAAATATAGATTAGTGTTGTTGAAAGTAGATAAGTACCTATTATGCAGAGGAACAAATAGGCTATATCTTGCCAAAGCAACTGAACAAGATTTCAAAGGGCCGGAGACTGAATTTTTGAAATCTTTCTGAAAAGAGCAGGAATTACTAGTTCATGTCAAGTATTTAGCAAACCAAATTCTAAGACAAATGCACAAAGAACCCCAAACTTGGCAAAGTAATGACAGCATAAAATTGAAGTTTATTTCAGTTAGATTTTGTGCTTGCATGAGCTGTAATGTTTTTCATAGCTTCCTGTGTGGGATTTCTGTTGCAGGAATTGTATCGAATTCAAACACCCTTTCCAGATGCTTTTGTTTGACCTTTCTAATGTTACTTTTCTGTGCTTTTCTTTATTTTGAAAAGTTAAGGGCTTTGGTAAAATGTTTGTCAGCAGCAAGTGCCAAAGAAAAGATTGTTTTTCTTTTTTTCTTTGTGATTGTGCTATGTATTTATAGTACAGCATGTAACTGTTCAGCATGTAACAGGCACAGCATACCTGGAAAAACCCCATGGGTCTTAGGGTTTTTTTTAACTTGTACAGAAATAGGCAAAGTTTAATAAAAATGTATTGCTTAAATAATATTTTTGTAGTATAAACTTGTTTGAAGATTTACACAAAGAGATAAAGCAGCTTTACAGAGGATTTTTCCCCCCAAATATTGTAGAATTGTTTGGATACACATTTAGTAGGTAACTCCTATGAAAGTCTTATAACTGTATTACATTTTATCATGTTGCAAGCTCTATATATAATTTTACAGGAATTATTTTGCCTTAGAGATACAATTCTGGCCAACTCTATTGAAATTAATTTAATTTGTGTTTTTAAAACAAGCCAACAAGCATAAAAGTGGTTCCTAAACATGGCTGTAGTCTCATCAATGTATATAAATACCTGCAGGGAGGGTGCAAAGAGTCCAGAGCCAGGCTCTGCTCAGTGATGCCCAGTGACAGTGACAGGGCTGAAGGCAACGAGCACGACCTGGAACACAAAGAGTTACCTCTGAACATCAGGGAACTGTTTGTCACTGTGAGGGTGGCTGAGCACTGGCACAGGTTTCCCAGGGAGGTGGTGGAGTCTCTGTCCTTGGAGATACTCAAAAGCTTCCTGGCCATGATCCTGTGCTTGAGGAGGGAGTGTTGGATGAAATGATGACCAGAGGCACCTTTTAACCTCTAACCGTTCTTTCATTTTAGGATTTAAAACCTGAAACTCTCTTTTTCCTCATACATACTTTCATACTGTTCCATACTTGCTATTCTGTCAGTTCAATCCAATTAACCTCAAGTTTCCTCAGACTCTGCCAGAAGCTTGCTTTTCAAAACAAACAATGTATTACTGTTCCTTTGTTTTTTTGCAAGTGGGGCTGATACAGTCATCTTTAAGTAAAACTGTACTTTGGATGCTTTGAAATTTATAGTTGGCTGTGTCTCTAATGCTATACTGTATTGTACAGTACCCTCAGTGTTCATCCTGGCACCTGGTCTTCAAAACTGCATGTAAAAATTTGAGACTAGTTATGGATTAGCGTCAGGTGCAAAATCAAAACCAGTTAATGCTCACTTCCAAGAAGCTAAGTAGTCATTCAGTGGCTAGAATAAAGGGGTTTGGAAGTAACTGTTTTCTTCGTTTGAATTTTTGGTGGGGGCCAAATAAATGCTGATTTAAACAACCAAATATTATACATAGTGTCCCTATTCCAGACTTGTAGTTTAATTATCTTGTATTATGTTCTGTATCCTTTCTGGGTGACCTTATTGTTTTACTGTTACTTACTATTGGTGTTGAATTAGTATTTGAAAACTCATATGGGAAAAAGTGGTATGTACACAGTAGAACTTGCACTTCTATTTAACAGAAGAGGAAAACAAAGGAAAAGATTTCTAAGGACCCCAGCCAAATTACTTAAACGTAGTTTGACATGGAATTAATAGAAATGGTTTTTCATAGGCAGTTATGCTTACAAGATTTTGGTCTCAGAATGAAACTTCTTGTTTCAGAGTCAGTCTTTTTAGTGAGGGGAGATTAGTTCCTATTGCATTGATATAACACTTTTCTGGTCTGAGTTCATTCAGTGCATTTGCTTACTTATTTTTTCAAAGACAGTAGATGCCTGAGAGAAAAATACTGACTTCACTTATAGGGTGATGTTAGACCAGAATATGCTCCTTCGACAGAACTTGTATTAAGAGGAATGCTGAATTTGTGCAATAGGGGGCTTTTGTTTGGTTGGGGTTTTTGGTTTGTGTGGATTTCTTTTTTTCCCAAACTTAAATAAAGAGACCAGAATTCCTGGAATTCTGTTTGGTGTTTGTGAATTTGGTTTCATTTTGTTGGGGTTTTTATTTTAATACTAAATTTATAGAGACCTTTCTGATCAGAGATGTGGAGCACATCATATATGCAGTGTATCTACTCACACATCCAGCCATATGTATAGGCATAGTTGCTCAAATTCAGTGTTTTGTGAAAGCTGAGATCTGTGAAAGCTACTGCCTGTGTCAAGGTTTTATACTGTGAAACAGAGAGGTTACTTTTCTCAGGATTTTTCATTTATTTCAGAATTAATTTCAACTAGTAAGATTGCCTTAGGTCTGAAGTTCACACTTTTGTTTGTAAACTTGACAGAAACTCAACTTTGGTAGAATGCTGACTGTTTTGTCAACAAGTAGTTAGTCTGTTAATTGAAGAATCTGAGATACAGTGAAACTAATATGTAATTTGGCATTTAATTTAACTTAAACAAAAAATCTCCCAACCATTAAGTCTGTCTTACTGTTTATTTTAATGTTTATCTAGTGCATTATCAATTTGGAAAACTAAATTGATGATAATACAGAATTTTCATTTAAGACTTCTGAATTCTTTCCCAGAAATATGAGTCAGGCTAAGTAGCATTTGAAACCCTGATTTAAATTCTGCAGAGAAGGATGACAAAAATGGTTGAGGAAAAAAGAGCTTCATGTATATCTATATGACTGACAATATCGAGGCATTTGGGGTTGATGTTGGATATAATTTTACCTCTAGTATAAAATCCCAGTCTGCAAACAGTTGTCACTCAAATATAATATGGACTTTTGATTTCCTTTTTTTTTTTTTTTTCAGTAGACCTTAGTTGGCTTCATTCCTAGGTGATCTGAGTACATAAAGAATTGCTATTTGGGCTTTTATAAAATGATTGCAAGCAGAATGATTATTGGAAACTGGAAGACAGGCTGTTCTCTTTCCTACTTGCACTTGTTGCAGTGCTACAAATAACTTCAAAAGGTCAAATGTCAGAGAGCAGAAAGTGTCATTATGATGCATTTTTTCAAAATATCAAACTGTATTTTTGTATAGAATATCTGAAAGATGTATAACTTCCTTTGATGGTGGTTAGACAGTATGTGAAGTGCTACACAGGTCTTTTATTTTCTTATAGAACAATAAAGTCAGACGTTTCGCATTTGAGCTCAAGATGCAAGACAAGAGTAGTTTCCTTTTAGCTGCAGACAGTGAACTTGAAATGGAAGAGTGGATAAACACTCTGAACAAAATCCTTCAGCTTAACTTTGAGGCTGCAATGCAAGAAAAAAGAAATGGCGAGTGCCACGAAGGTAAGCAGGAATTCTAGCAAGGCTAATGTTATGTGACCGTGTCTTCTTACATGCATTTTGGAAAGAAAGGCTTTAATGTGGCTAAATTTTTTTTGTTTTCCTTGGTCATAAAAATTACAGGCCTTTTTACTATCCACTTCAACTGATGAGCATTTTGACCTTCTGGGCATTAAAACAGTACTGTTCTGTATTGATTTAATGTCCAGAAAATAATTATGTAACTGTTTTAAATCTAGAAAAGTAGAACCCACACTGTAAAATCAGGACTGAGGCAGTTTAAGGGAGAAAACAAAGTTACGATGGACTTGTTTTGAAATGTGTAAAATCCTGCTGAAATAATCTTTTCTGTGGTCACTGTAGGTAGAAATCATGGTTACATTGTGGGGCTTAAATTTAAATGCAATTCCTTTGACCAGAAATATTTCCTGTAAGTACTGAAATAGACTGCTTGGGTGTAGAATCCTGTTAGAGCCCTTTAAGAATAGGTAAGGCAAGTATCTGTAAGGAATGCAATGTATGTCACCAGTATTTCAGTGATAAAAGGATAGTGTAGATGTCCTCTCATTCACTTTTCCTCTTGAGGGTGGATGGGGAGCAAAACTGGTGTGAAACCAACTGTATGCATATCCAGAAGAACCTGGGAGTTATTCTAGAAAGTTGTTTTTTTATAGATAGTACAAAGTACCAAAAGGGATCCTTAGAGTTTAAAATGAGATATCACAGTCTTCAAAGACTGTCAGAATTTAATGTGATGTTTGCAGCAAAAGCAAATCTGAAAAGGAGAAGCATCTAACTCTGGGAAAGACATTTCAGTCTGTGGTCCTTAGTTGACCTTAACACTGCAAGATGTTTATAGCTAACTGAATGGCTGCTTTGTAAATCCAGTAACTGTTGGTGAGTAGAGCTGGGAACCTAATGAACAGAGGGAACTTGTTTTGAAATCAAGTTACAATGCATTGTGGAAGGAGTAATGTAAGTTTGTGCACTGATTGCCCCATACAATATCAAATATCAAATATGCAGATATCAAAATTAAAATTAAAGATGTCTTCTGGTAAGATTAGAAATAACTGCTGCTTTCATGATTTTTGAAACTGGTTGTATCTTTCAAGAAATCACTGCATCAAAATGATGCAGTTGTCATTTTTGAGGGGGTAGGAGAATAAAAACGATTAAATTCTTTTGCTATGGAGTTTTGCGAGCACTTTGGAATTTTTATACTTATTTTAAAATGAGGTTTTATAATTTCAGATGATGAACAAAGCAAACTGGAAAGCTCATCAAGTAGTTTTGATAACTACTATCCTGAAATTGCCAAGGTAATATATATTGTAAATGTCAACTTGGGATATAAAGTACTAAACATAAGTTAGCCACATGAACTTTCAGTAGAGGTAAGGCATTGGATTGAAGCTTCCAGTCAGTTTGTGATGCATGGAAAGCTTAGAAGCTCTTTTGTGAATAGGTGTGGTTATTGAGTTTCATTATTTTCTGCTTTTGGAAGGAGACGATACTGTCTTCAAGTTCCCTATAGAAATCTTAATACGCTGTTTAAATGCAGCATGTCTTATTATTTTATTAAATCATTATATTTTGTGTTGGTTTATTGCATTCAGGTAAGTGTTAAAGTGTTTCTATAGAAATCTGGTTATACTGAAGTCAAGTTTTATTTTTATTTTTAGACTTAAAAACCAGCTTAGTAGCAGTGATGAAGTGAATGTATTTTAAGATGTTTGTGTTTATAATGAACTGGCAGGTCCATGGATGCTTCCTGTGTTGCCATGGTTCTTGCTTTTCAATTTTGTTCTTAGAGAAGTGTGATAGAAACAAGCATGTAATACAATGGAACCAAATAGAAAATAACAGTAACTCTTCCTCAGGCCATTTGCAGACTTTATTTCAGTTAAATCTGTGAGTTATGTGTTGCAGTTAAATTTGTGAGTTTTGTAAGGGAGAAACTTCTGTTAAATCACCCAAAACCTGAAACTGGTGACCTTTTTTGTTGAGGCTTCAGAATCCAAACTCCTTCTTGTGACTTCCTTACTCTTTCTTCTCTGTGGTACAGTCTGGAATATTGAAACTTTTCTCTTTGACCATTCTCTGGAATGCTCTCCCTTTTCTGAGGATCTGTCTGACCTAGTAACTCCTCCTGAAGGTAGTGCAGTTTATGAACTGAGAATAAGCAAACCGAATTCTATCTACTATAGTAGCCAACATACCAAAGGATCCAGCCAGAACACATTAACAAGCATTTAGCACCCAAATTAGATGGCTGACTTAATCCTTTCTGTTACTGCTTTGAAATCAATTGAGGACATGTACACAAAAATCTGTCATGTGATAGTCTAGCTCCAGCTATGGCTGTACTTGGAAATTAATTGGGATTAGGGTGCATATAATGAAGGCTTCCTTGGAAGGGCTGTAAGCATCAAATAGCATATTTGCATGAGGCTATGAAAATTTGTTTCAGAAATAAATAAGAAATTAGATGCTCTTATTGTGTGGAACATTTTTCTTCACAGTCAGTTATTATAGTGCTTATGGTCCATTTTCCTTCCAGAGGGGACTTCAGGGCTGCAGCACCTGCATATAGTTTTAGTACTACAGTTGCCACTTCCTGTTTCCATAACTTTTGGATCAGAAGCATGCAGCTCTTATAGCTCATTATTTTTTAGAATATTATTTTTGCTCAGCTCTTTAAGCACTGACATGTTTTATTATTTATTCTATTGTTATAACCCATTTACTTTTCTGTTTCCTTCAAAATATTTTTTATAAATTTCCCCTTCTAATTCACTTTTACTAAACACTGCCTTTCAAAATAATTAGCTCTAATGTATTTTCCTAGCCTTCTTTTTCCTGAGGAAAATTACAGGGCAAACTCTGCCCATTTACATTACTCTTTGAGTCTTAACTTGATTTCTTTATATAAATGGTGTTTGTTTGGAGGAATTTTTTTTGTCCTTTTATTCTTTCTTCCTTGTCTTTTCAGCTGTTGTTTGGATTTGGTTCTTTTTTCCCCAGTGGAAGCCTTGCAAGGCATTGGGCTTTCTTTTAGAAGATTTTATAGCTGCTCTATTATTTTTGTTGGTTCTAGAAGGAAAATTTCACAATAGCTGACCTCATATCCTTAGGAGGAGAGAGAAATTCCTTCAGGGGTGATTGTAGAGCACCTGACAGTAGGGAAAAACCAGACTTCCTAGGGAGGGTTTAACCCTTGTGAGTACATACATCTCCAAGCTTTCATTTTTCTATCAATAGCTGTTAGTTTAGAACATAAACGAAGCAAGATGGTATTTTGCACTTCAGTGCATAGATGCACACACATCTGTCCCAGTCTGTCTTTCCTTTATCTGTAAGTCAACTACCAAGAGTAAATGAAGGGGTTTTGTAGTAGATTTTTTTTTGTGGTTGGTTGGGATTGTTTGGTTTTTTGTTGCATTTATTAACCTAAAAATAAATTTGACCTCTCAAATAGCTTGACTGTCATAATCAGTGTTCCCAAGCACCTCATTAACTGTTACTGGTCTCAGAATACCTTGAGGTGGGAAAATATTGTCTGAGTTTTACAGATGAGAAAATAAAATTGCAGAGCCACTGCTGTGCTATAGGCTGGGTTCATGGTAACATGCATTTCAGTTCTTGAGTTTTGACAATTGCCTCTGATCTGTCAGTCAAAAATGCATATGATCATCTGGTCTTCATGCGCAAAACACTAAAGAATCTAAAGATGCTTTAGCTGAAGCTATTTCTGTCTAGCTCCTATGGCTAGGTTATCTTCCTCCTCAGTTCTTGCCACTAAATATGACCTTTGCAAAACATTCCCACAACTTTCTTGCCATCCTTAAACTTTTTCATATTTCCTGTGTTTCTCAATTATTCCAATTGTTCAACTGGTAGAAGCTAATTTTGCCAGTACTCTGCTGGTATTGAATATCTGGGTCGTCTCTTTCATAGCAACTCTCCTCTTTTCTTCTCTTTGTGTTAAAGTTAACAAAGCAAAGTAAATTAAAACCATTGGAGCATTTATATTCAAAATAGCACCTCAGAAATTTCTCTTCTGTAATATGTCCTTTAAGCCAAATTATTTTTTAATTCCTGTTATGAACCTGAAAATAGGGTTATGAGCCCTTAGAGATTGTTCTTTTGTTGTGTTTTTTTTTTTTTTTGTTTCTCTTGAGACATAGTAGAAGTTGTTTAAGTCTCCAGCAAAACAGATGTAGACAGTAGATCACTTCCTGCTCATGGTCAGTGATGAGCATTTTGGGTTTATAACTTCTTTTAACCTATACAGACTGATCCAAAAAGAAACACCTGCCTGTAATGTAATATTTTGTATCCTTGTTTAGCCAGCTGCTACTTTAAGAATGGCATTTCTCCTGCATGGGTAATTTTGGTACATGGATCTGGTCATTTGTCATGCTCTGTGACTTGAAAAATCATAGAATGCTCCTTAAATAATACGTTTTTCAAAGGTAGCCTATGTATACCATCAGTTTTCACATTCTATTTCGTTCCACTTTTGTTTTACTGTTAATAGATAGGTATCCACAAATCCCAGGCAGTGTACAATAAACTCTGCAAAGTAACTTTTAAATGTGAGAGATTTATCTTTTGGAAGTTCTTGGGTTTTCTCCAGCTACCCACAGGAAAACCACTTCTTTGGCAGCAGGGCTCAAGAAAAGTTAAAAAAGAAAAAGCAACCAAGAAAAAGAAAAAAGAAAGCGAGCTATGATGGTGTTTCTTAATTTAGGTGATCTCTTTTTTTCCTGAGCAGTCTTACGGTCTCAGGATAGCTCTGAGCTTTAACCTGCAATCATACTGTGTGTTTTTATTTGAATAAATTAGGATTATGAAAGTTATTATTTAAGGAGGCAGATACATAAGTTATACTGAAGTGTACTTTCCATAAGCTTGGAAGGCTATATGTTGCTGATGTAAGGTTTTATACTTCTAGGGCTGGAAAAAAAGCATTAGGAAAAGAGGCTCTCACTTTGTGCTTAGACATGTTGGATGAATGTATACTAAGGAGGTACAGAGCTGAGTGAGGGAGAAATGAATGCATGAATCAAAGATGTGTGGAGCTTTGAACATCACAGAAAAAGGCATGAAATTAAAGCCCACTTTAATAGTGTGATATCAAGACTTCTTTTCTTATTTTGAACAGAGTACCAGAGAAGCAGAAATCAAGCTGAAAACTGAAAGCAGAGTTAAACTTTTTGCCCTGGATCCAGATGCACAGGTTAGACTTCTTACAAGGAAACCGGGGTATTTTATGTTGAGATGAAAGCAAACTGACCTTAATTTTTCTTTTCTCTTTTTAAAGAAACTTGACTTTTCCAGTATTGAACCAGAAGTGAAGCCATTTGAAGAGAAATTTGGAAAAAAAATTCTTGTGAGGTGTAATGATTTATCTTTTAATTTGCAAAGCTGCGTTGCAGAAAATGAAGAAGGACCAACAACAAATGTAAATAATTAATTACTTTCTATTTAAATCGGAAATACATGTCCTAATGTTTGTTTGGCACTGTCCTTAATGACAAGGATTCCTTACTGTGATTGAGAAATTTATATTATGGGGATTTTTACTCTTTTAAATCAAAATGAAGGCCTAAATCCTACAAACAGTAACATAGTTGCTAATGTTTTTGTTGGATGGTGAAGAAAGACATTTTTCTTTTATTGTCTTTTACATGTTGTCAATAATACCTAGGGTGATGGCCATGTGTGTTCATGAAAATATTACTTATCTTTTTTTATGTGCATTTTTACAGTGATCTAGATGCCAGCACTGACACTTGATCCTTTTTTTTTTTTTTTTTAATAATGTCTAGGTAGAACCTTTCTTTGTCACACTATCACTATTTGATATTAAAAACAACAGGAAGATTTCAGCAGATTTCCATGTTGATTTGAACCACGCCTCAGTAAGGCACATGCTGTCCAGTGCATCTCAACAAATGATGAATGGCAGTGGTGACAGCATACACAGAATTCAGGACATTAATGAAGCTGTCTTGCAATATCCAAAGCAGGTAAGAGCTAGGAACCTGAAGTACCAGTAGGATTTTGGATACAAGTTTCCTACATGATTTTATTTGCTTTCTATTATGTGATATAAAATGTGCATTTTCCTTCTATATTTATCTCTCGTTTCATTTCTAGGGAATATTCTCAGTCACATGTCCTCATACTGACATTTTCCTTGTGGCTAGAATAGAAAAGGTATTACAGGGAAGCATTACACATTGTGCTGAACCATATATGAAAAGTTCAGATTCATCAAAGGTATGTTTTTTTCTTCTGTGGTGTGAAAAAAATGCTGAGGCAAAGCAGATTGATTTAAAATTAATAACTAGAAATCATAATCTTAGTTCTTCTATAGTAAAGTCATGTACCTGGATAATTTGATTTAGTAAGTTGTAGTTATTTCTTGTAACTTATTACATTATAGATAAAGGAACATTTTATCAGAAACATTTATTTCACTTTTTATAATTGTGATAATGTACTTTTTGGAATATCTTTAGTGTAAACAGTTTTGACAAAAGAATATTGGACTTGTGTGAAAGCTGAGTTGAAAATTGTGGAACAGTGAAATATTAAATAAGATCATAACTGTATGTCTCTCTTAGTTAATGCATCTTACTTAGTGTAACATAGTTGACATTTTCTTTGTCTCACCTTTTGGTGACAATAGTTAATTGGCACTCTTGCTGGTTTTTCCTCCAGAATCATTCAGATCATTAATCTTCTGGTTTTATGTATAAAATTCTTGGCAGATTTAATAGAACCCCAATCACTTCTGGAAATAACCCACTGGAATATTTTAGGATTTCCAGGAATTGCAGATGGCATAACATTCTGATGTTCTATCAAACATATCTACAAAAAGTTTTGTTAATTGCTACTTCTCGTTTGTTAATGAAGAAGCAGAGGTTCAAATTTTTCTGGTTTACAGTTATGCTTAAATAGCCAGACCAGCATATAAGAGAAAAGTGTTTTTGTAAGCAGTGTCAGCTACTGTTGATGTTCTGCCTGTTTCCAGCTAAGAAGAAACAGTTAATTTTCAGTCTCTGCAGAGCATCGGTGTTCTTTCCTACAAATTTGATGCTGGCTAAGCTGGATGTAAAAAAACATGTATTTTTCACTTGGTCTTAATATAGGTCAGCCTACTGATTTGTTTTTCCAGGAATGTGTGAGTTTGTTTTTTTTCCCTAGCTATTGTTGGAAAACAGCAGCTTTGTATTTTAGGAGTCAGGTTTTGATGTTGACTGAGTTAAAATAAACCTGAACTCAGTGTAGGTGATTTTGGTGTCCTTGGGCCTGAGCCATGTGGGGAAGCTGAGTAAGCCCAGGTGTTCCCACATTTGATGCTGAGTTCTGGACTTGTAGTGGTCCTGTACAATGGGAGTGGGCAATAGGAATGCTCATGGTTATATCAACTTACACTTTCTGGTGTTCAGTTGCTTATAATTTTATGCAAATGGACGCTTAGTTTGAACTTCTGTTCTTTTCAGGAGCTACGCTGCATTAATCTGAAACAAAATAGAACAGTACCAGCTATATGGGCTTCCATGTGGGTCACTGTAGGGAGCAAGTTCCAGTTCCCTGCAGAATTACTACTCTGGACAAGAAAGAGGGAAAATGGAAGCAGCAAATACTGTAGGGGGAAAAAAAAAAAAAAAATCAGTTTTCTCCCCTTAAATGTTGAATACAGGGATTTAATGATCATTACTTACCAAGGTTTTGTGCTTCGGAGTGCTATTTCCCCCTTTTTACAGGAAAGGATAATGGAGAGTTCTCTCTAACACACTAATAGAGTCAGGTCTTTATTATATCAACAGCACAGATCAGGAATAATATTCAGGAGGTTTTACTCTGTAGGTGGTTTTGCCTCTGGCAAAGAGTTTTCCTCTTTGTGGACACATGGGAAAAGCTGATTTCTGGAAAAGAGAAACCCAAGTGGTTCAGCTCAGTGCTGAACATCTCAAACCAGTGGATTTCTAGCTCTGATTGTTGTATGTGTTAGTTCTGCATAATGGAGTTTTTTGTTCATTTAAAAGTTGACAAAATCAAGAATTGGAAATTTTAATGGGAACAGTGTTGCAATGTCCATACATAGGGTTGCCCATGTGATCTTCATACAACTCTTCCCCATAGTCTGTGTGTATTTGTAGTAAAAGTCTTGCAGAATATTGTACTACTGTTTCTGCAGGAATGTGGTCTGGAACGTAGGGTGAGCGGTGGATGTAGGTGGGGGAACAAGTGAGAGGGGAAATGTTGGGGGTTTTTTTGGAGTTGGAGTTTTGTTTTAAAAAACAGTTTAATTTTGCTCTAGCTTTCCATCTGTGTTCTGTATATACTAATATTTCTCACGTTTAATTAAGTATTTCTTATCCAAAGTGTAGATGCGTCTGTTTTCACCCACAAAATGCTGTGAAATCAGCCCACTGTGCTTAGCCTGAAATTAATAGTTAAGAGGCATTATCAATTGTCTTTCCCCTCACATACTTAGGATTAATCTATAATCTTCTAAAGAAGATTTTATAATTCATATCAATGTCAATATGTGGGTTTTTTTCTTGTATACTAATGGTTCAGAGAAATGTAGCTTTTCAAATATGGTTATTTCTTATGTCCCTTGTAGGTTGCACAGAAAGTTTTGAAGAATGCTAAGCAGGCATGCCAGAGATTAGGTCAATATAGAATGCCTTTTGCCTGGGCAGCTAGGTGAGGACAAATCTTGTCAATCTGGTTTTTTTTCCTGACTTCTCTCTAACATGGTTTTTTGCATCTACCTTCTTGTAAAATGTCATGTGCTATTTACATTATTTCTTTTTTTTTTTGCTTTCAATTAACCAAAGATTTCTAACAAACTTGCAGTTCATCTCTGTAGTAGGAAGAAAATTATAAACATTCATTACGTTATTGTTCAAACTGTCAATATTGCCAGCTGGTTTCTGTTGTCGGTATTTTTTGTTATTGAGGATGAAATGGTTCACACTTATTTGTTAGACTGAGCTATTTATATATTAAACTCACCTACAATGACAAGAATATTAAATGCTTAATGAATATTTGCGAAGGATGGTGCAGTATATTCTGGTTTGTAATACAAAACTTTCCTGAAATCAATTTCAACACTTTCATAAACTCATCTGAAAGCACGATTTTTATTTTCAGGACATTGTTTAAAGATGCCTCAGGAACCCTGGACAAAAATGCAAGATTTTCTGCTCTCTTCAGACAAGACAGTAATAAACTTTCAAATGAAGATATGTTGAAATTGTTAGCAGATTTCAGGAAGTAAGTCTGATTTTCTCACTTGAAAAAAATAGAAACAAACCAATCTAAAACCCCTCACTCCCTAAGCCACACCATATTTTGTTATGGTCTTGAACTGAAACATCTAATATGTTGATGTACATATCTATACATGTCTTTCACATCAAGTACAGAATCTGTATAAATGTAATTAAGGCCTTCAAACAAGCTGCAGATCTTTTAGAGGGTTTGGGGGCTACAAGCAGGACTGAAGTGTAATCCCACGTGTAACTTGCAGTCAGCATCATGTCCTTAAGTATCTCTGGGCTAGCACTTATGTTTGCACAATATGCTCTTCTGTTTGTCAAAGGAAAACAAGTATGAGCATAAATCATCTGTTCCCTGACCTTGGACAAGGAACAGATTCAAGGGAAAAGGATTCAAGCAAGTCTCCTTCCTTGGGAATGTGTGTGACTCAAGATACCTAAATAACAGAACATTGGTTATCTTTCTTTTACAAAGTATTCTTAAAGACTTCATCAGTTTGTGTGTAAGATTTAGGAGTATATTGCTGGCAGATAACCATGTTCACAAAGTCGTTAATCCCCTTATTGAATAGGATGTAAAATAATAGAGCAATCTCTGCTGCTTTGCAAAGAAATTTCCACATCTCTTACAGCACAGTTGGCAGGAGTGGTGTTAATTTGAGCCATCACTAAGCACAAAAGGCACAGGCTATGGTTTCTTTCTTCTTGCTTAGCAAATCTGATAAGGAGATGAGGTTTGTAATAGATATTTTAGCTCACTTTTAGCAAGTGGTTGAAGGTTTCTTCAACTTCATGTGGCAATGAAATTGCTCTGTATGCTGATATTCCTTGCCATAAACGTTATGACTAGAATTGAAACAAAAAATAAGTTAGCCTGCTACACTAGGTTGTGAGAAAAGGCAGTGCTTTTGGGTATTTCAGCATCCTGTTTGTGGAACCATGTACATTGTTTCACAGGAATTACAGTAAGAAAGGGATTTTAATATATGAGGAATATCTGTTGGAATTAGAATCCTGACCCCAACCAGACGTTTGCTTCACAGCATGGGATTGCTTTTTGGGAAAACTTTGCATCCATTTGTTGTGCAGTAATTTTTAAAAATCATGCTGCTGACTGTCTTTACTAATAATGGTATTGGCATGGAAAATACTTGTACTTCATTTTTCTGAAATAGCTACATGATAACATCTATAGTTGGTGGGTTTTGCAGGGTGAATTGTTAGTCTAGAAAAAGGAGGAGATAGAAACTTGCTGATTTCCCTTCCCCCTGCTTTATTCTACTACTATGAGTGCTTATCACTGGCCACTGAGATTTTAAAATTACTTACAGATTCCCTCTTTGCTGCAAATGATAGTGACAAAACTTGCCTTTGACAAAGAGTTTATTTTTGGTTTAAAGAAAGAAAAAGTCATGCTTTCCTGTGAACTTTGACACACACGTGTGTGAAGACTCTTTTTTTTTCCCATGAGAATTTAATGGAAAAGAAAACTGTGTATCTAGGCAAAAAGCAAGACCAGATCAGTTATGCATCCTCATACCATCTTTCCTATCATACTCCTGTTTCAGGATATTACTTTTGCCTCTGTTTCCTATTATCTTTTTTTTGCTGGCATCTGATTTGCATTTAGCCTGACATTGAGGCATGTTTTTTTTTTTCCTTCCTACAGACCTGAAAAGATGGCCAAACTTCCTGTTATTTTAGGAAATCTGGATGTTACAATTGACAATGTGTCACCAGATTTTCCAAGTAAGTATTAACAAACACTGTTAAATGGAAATGCAGGCTTTTTCCTTTTCTGTTCTTTATTTGTTTTTTTCAATGTATTTTCAGATTATGTTAACTCATCATACATTCCCATGAAACAGTTTGAAAACAGTACCAAGACACTCACAGCATTTGAAATAGAGGAGTTTGTTCCCTGTATACCAAAATGCACTCAGCCTTTTACCATCTACAACAATCATCTTTATGTTTATCCAAAGCACTTAAAATATGACAGTCAAAAGTCTTTTGCAAAGGTGAGTAGAGGAAACCTGTACCACCTTCTTTCTCAGGTTTGGTTAAGATTGTTTACATATTTATTTCTGTGATGATCCTTATGATTAATTGCTTGGCTTTATGTTTTTAACTACTGCTTTAGGCTAGAAATATTGCAGTGTGTGTTGAGTTCAAGGATTCTGATGAAGAGGATTCTTTGCCTTTGAAGGTCAGTGTTCTTGTTTTTGTGGCTGATAGAAGTAAATAGTGAGTAGTTAGCTAAGTAACAGTAGTACTGGATTAATTGATCTAGTTTGGGATGGTGGCTCGAGAGTAACTTCTGGATGGTTTGCTTGTTTCTGATAAAAGAGATTTCTAAAGAGTCCTCAGAGTATTTAATGTCTTTAATATTTTTTTTTACTAAAATTCTAGGAATAAACTTGTTGCAAACAAGGGTAGCTTATACCTGCTCCCCAGTAAGTTAAACATTTAAGATTTATATCAGCTGCAGAGCCAAGTTCCATTTTATGAGCTATCACAATGAATAAAAGGTGCCTGGAAGAACAGAAGTAGAAAAGTGTGAGAGATGTCCTGAAGTGAAATCACAAGGTCAGCTCTACTGCACAGCAGGCAGACTGAACATAATGTAAAGAAACCAAGTTAAACACAAGTTAAAATACTTCAGATGCCGAGTGAGATATTCTAAGCTGAGAGTAAAAAGGATCACAGGGTCATTTTGTTCTTTTTTCCTTTTTTCTGTTCTTAGTGTATCTATGGTAGGCCTGGTGGACCAGTATTTACTAGAAGTGCATTTGCTGCTGTTCTGCATCACCATCAAAATCCAGAGTTTTATGATGAGGTAAGCTGCCTTTCTGAGGAAACTTTTACCCGGTCAGGTACTATGTAAGTTTCAAAATAAAAGAAAATATTAGAGGATTGCAAAGTTCTCCATTAAATCAAGTCCCTTTTCTAAGGACCTTTCTTAAGTTTTGTGTGTTTGATTTGTGGTCTAGCTTCAAGTAAGGTACAAGCTGGAATTGCTTTTTAAATGTAGAACCAGTAATACATGTCAGTGCTCTAGCTGAAAACTTCTACAGAAATTTCTTTGCCTTTCAGATTAAAATAGAATTGCCCACTCAGTTACATGAAAAGCACCATTTGTTGTTCACCTTCTACCATGTCAGCTGTGATAATTCAAGCAAAGGGAGTACAAAGAAGAAAGATGTTGTTGAAACACAAGGTTTGTACACTAATGCTTTACTTTTGGTAATTAGTAGGGAAATTTTTTGAAGTATGCTTATCTGGTAACCCATAATTTTTATGATCCATATAATGCTTTCTAATTACATAGTACTGACTGAAATATTTAATAAGATACTTCTAATTTAAATGTTTCAAATTTTGGTTTAGAGTGTCCATCAAATGTACAGTGTTTTTCAAAATCAATGACAATTACTTCGTGCTTTCAATGTTTTGTAGTTGTTTGAGTACAAATCATTTGGCTTTTACAGTAAGGTTTTCTGTTTAATGAATTACATGTCAGAATTATTTGGTAATACTTTTAATGTGAGGGTGTATGTGAAGTTTCATAATATTTAAAATTACTTGCCTTTCATATTCTGTAGTTGGGTATTCTTGGCTTCCTTTGATAAAAGATGGAAGAGTGGTCACCAATGAGCAACAAATCCCAGTGTCAGCAAATCTTCCATCGGGCTATCTTAGTTATCAAGAAGTGGGTATTGGAAAGGTATGTTGTAGAAAATGGCTATAATCTCAAAATGAACCCAAACATTGTGGAGAGAAGGCTTGGTAGTAATTCCCCATTATTCTGCTGATAAGATTTAAGTAATTTTCCAGTAGAATTTATTTTCTTTTATAGTTGAAATGGAATGCTTAGCTGAAGTCAGATGTCTGACTTAGAGGACACAAACCCAATGAGATATGGGAAACAAAAAAAAAAGTATTAGAGTAGGTTGAGTCAAATTCTTGTAAAAAGTTGTTAAATACTTACTTCTGTTGTTATTTAGCTGATAAAATTAAGAAATGCTTAAGTTTAATTTTCTGTAGTAATAATTAATTTGAAGTTACAGTAATTTTCAAACATTTAAAATTATTTTGAGCTTATAAAGATATGCAAATAATCTGAAGTCCTTTACTAAATTTTTTTTAGCATTTCATGCTGTCTCCTTTCAGTAAGTCCTTTATTCCTGAACAAGTGTTATTCTCACATCTTAATTTTTGTGATCTCTATACTTCACGAGTAAAATTTATGGTTGTATTTTTCAAAGCAGAAAGCTTGCATAATTGCGGTAATATAAATCATACCAAGGAGGATGCAAAATGAAAATGTGATAGGGAATTTGACAGAGATTAAAATGCAGAGACAAAATTGACTAATCTTGGAGGAAGAGACCTAAAATCAACATCAAGAGGTGCTGCTCTCCTCCTGTTCTACCACCTGGTCTTTTTTAAACTCTGCTGTAAGCTTTCCAACCATTGTCTCCTTCACATCTTTCATCTTCTCACCTTGTAGGTGTATTCTTTATGCCTCTGCTGTTTGTCTCTGCTCATGCCCATGGGTAGAAGGTTAGGACCAATCTGACTAGGTGTAGATTTGGCCATAAAATCTTTCCCTAACTGGCTGTCAGGGTCAGCATTCTCATTCTCAGTTCTTTGGAAATGGGATGAGAAGGAAGGTCTGGCTGCTACCTATCAGTGATAGGCGTTAATTTTTAAACCTTGTGAGTATCTGTGGAAATCCTTGTGTTATTTTTCTGAGAAAACTACTAAATATTTCTTTCTAGTTAGAAGTTTCTTTGCAGAGTTGTAGGGGAAGCACAAAATCTGTGACTCACAGAGAATCAATTTTGTTAGCCATCAAGGAAACTACTGTGGGACTTGTAAAAAACATTTTAAGCTTCATAAATGCTTTTGGAAATATTGCCTGCATAATTTTGCTTTTTTTATGACTTTATTCATTGCACACTGCATTTCTTCAACCTGTTTTTTGCTTTTTGAAAGAAGTGTTAGTGGTACTGTTAACTGTTTTACTTTAATTTACTGCTACATTATTTTACTTTTCCACCTCCTGTGTGTGCAGCATTCTGGTCCTGAAATTAAATGGGTTGATGGAGGCAAACAACTGTTGAAAATATCCACTCATCTGGTGTCAACTGTGTATACACAGGTGAGTTATAAAACAAATTTAATTAGGAAACTTTTTAGGAATTTTGTATGTTTATAGTATGCATATACAATGTATGGGAAGATTCTTAAACTCAGTATGCTCATCCCTGTTCTGTCTCTTTGGGCTTTTCTCATGGTCTCTTTCTTTTACATCAGATGTGAAAAACAGAAGATCTTAAATGGAAGCTATTCAAAACATGAGCCTTTTGTCACCTGTCGTCCATTCCAGTCTGAATTTTCCAGTTAGATTAGAGGTCATAGCTGTCTAAAAGCTGTTCACTGGCATGTCTGCAAAGCATTGAGTCCTGTTAGACCTGTTCATATAAAACATATTATAACTGGTTGGGATAATTAAGTATGCTATTTTCTGCATGCCAATAGGAAGCAAATATAGGTGGCATTTTCTAGAATAGGTATTCAAAAAACACTTGAAATTTCATTTTAAAAAATAAGATTTAATAAGTCTTCAGAATAGTGCACTTCAACTGTTATTTTAGAAAATTGAATCTATGGACAAAGATATGTATTTATACATGTAAATATTTTTAACGGATTATAGATGGTAATGTTAGATATTGTTTAATTTGTTATTCTTTTTGTCTTTGACAGGACCAGCACTTGCATAATTTTTTTCAGTATTGTCAGAAAACAGAGTCCGGAGCTCGTGCACTAGGAACTGATCTTGTAAAATATCTTAAGGTATAAAATGGCAGTGAATAACAGATTATATAATTCATTTATGCATTTTCAAAACCTTGGAACATCAGACATTTTATAGGTTCCGTTTTTCAGTGTGATAATTAGTACTGTGACTATGACTCGTATTAATGGAATATGCTGTGGAAAAAGCCCACAAAGATACTTTCTGCTTTAAATAAATTTACAATTGCAATGTAAGAGGAAACCACAGAGAAATAATGAGACAGTATTGGTCAGCCTTATGAGTGGTAATTTCAAAATGCTAATAGCTTAGTTTGTCAAAATAATCAAATTGAACTGTGTATGGATATTATGAGAAGTCACAGCTCTTGATTTTTCTACAACTTTGCTTAGAAAGTCATCGTCATGTCTTCAGTTCTCTTTCAGGATTAGATCAATAGAATGCATGGTTTTCACTTCAAATTTTTCTGACGCAGATCACATAGGAAGAAAGACCATTTTGTCTCCTGAATAGCGTGGGTGTGAAGGCTAACAGAGACAAGACAGTTGCTTAACACCTAACATTAAATGAAAATGTTTGACATTTGTTGTCTGCATGCACTTTCAGCAAATACATTTCTTTTGTCAAATTCTCTTTAATTCCAGGGAATTTTGTGGCAAAATACTCTGTAGGATGAATTTCATACACTGCTTTTTCTGTTAGGGTGGTTATGTCTGTAGGATCATTTGCATGTGATAGAATGCAAAGGCATATAAGGAAGAAATTGTCATTAATAATTCACTGTCTCCAATTTCCATTAAGCAGTTAGGGATTCTAGTTCATCCTGGGTTTTGACACAGTTGCTAGTTTATTGTTTAGCAGTAACTAGTATAAGTAGTATTGCACTTAGCACAGGTAAGAAATCTGCATGTTTTTGTGGAACTTCTGTTTGCTAAATGTCTGCATTGGTGGATGAAATACCAAAATATACCAATGTGAGTCTCATTGTGCTGCTGGGCACATGGACAGACTTTTCACTGAATCATTACCTAGAGTGCATGTCAATGGAAAAGTACAGATAAATACTTCTAAAATGCTGTTAATAACACCTAATTTGTATCCCTAATTTACTTTTCTGTAGAAAACATTTACTAAACATTTATATTAGAAAATATCCTCAATTGCTTTCTGTGCCATATTTTTGGTAATAAACACCAAATGGTGCAAGCAGCTTGTATTTTAGGAAAGAGACTTGCAATAAATTTTATGGTTTCAGAATTTGAGATTTAAATGCTGTTGATTCACAGAAGTGACAGTATTACTACTCTCTTTTAGAGCCTTCATGCTATGGAAGGCCATGTGATGATAGCTTTCCTGCCAACTGTTCTAAACCAGTTGTTCAGAGTTCTCACCAGAGCAACTCAAGAGGAAGTTGCAGTCAATGTGACAAGGTAAAGAATTTTAAATGCTTCATAGAGTCTGTGTGATGACTGGGTTATCACATAAATCTGAAATTGAGTAGCATTTTTGCTCTTGCAATCACAGTTTTCTTCATAGGTTTACTTGTTTTCTGACTTCTGTTTAGGGTTATTATCCATATTGTTGCTCAGTGTCATGAGGAGGGCTTGGATAGCTACCTGAGATCATATGTGAAGGTAGGTAAAAGTAAATTGAATATTTTCTTTTTTTATTTCCCTAAGAAAGAATGTATTTAAATTCAGTTGCATCTCTTCAATTTCAATTCTTTCATATTGTGCCATAATTTCATATTTAATTCTATTTTTTCTTCCCAAGTATGCATATAAAGCAGAGCCCTATGTTGCTTCTGAATATAAGACAGTACATGAAGAGTTGACAAAGTCAATGACAACAATTTTAAAGCCATCTGCTGACTTTCTTACAAGCAACAAGCTGCTTAAGGTAAGTGCTGAACTGTACATTTTACTGTGTGCTCTTATCTAGTCATAACTGAAGAGCAGGAACTGAGTGTATTGAAATAGTTGTTGAATGCATGTGGCCATCTTACTGAATGCTTTCTTTTCTCTACAGTATTCATGGTTTTTCTTTGAAGTTCTGATAAAGTCAATGGCTCAACATTTGATAGAAAACTCTAAAGTGAAGGTATGTCAACTGCTGCAAAAAAATATTTGAAGGAAGATTCATATGGTCTCTTCTTTCTCCAGTCACATGTTTCTTATTGCATATTAGAAAGAAAGGGAGAGAAAGAGGCAGCAGGAAAATCAGTTGAAATATTAGCTAGGAAAAAATACATGGTGGGATTCAACAATAATATAAAATAATAGAAACCTTTAAAATGCATATAGTAGAGCAGTCTGTGTAAATCATCAAACTCTCTATTAGGAATTTGTAATTCTTGTGGTACAAAGAAGATGGGAGCAGTAGATAACACTGTGGACTTTGATGTAAGCACTACCCAAAAAAATGTGGGCTTTTTCCTGAGCAGTACTGTGGGTGTGATATTAAATGATCATGAGAACAGTGAGTCATGAAATTTGCAGTCTTCTGTATGTAGTAAGAAATATCAATATTTAATTTTGTGTTATTTCCTGCGTTGGAAAGAGAATGCTTGTCCTAGTTTAGAACTTCAGAAATGCATTTTTCTACAAGCTTAGCCTGTAAGCAGTGTTTTTTGCTTTTGTGACAACTTTTTAGTTTATTTACTTTTGGGTTGTAACAAGTCTTGAAAGTTTCAAGTATACAACTCAACTGAGTAACATATCAGGTTGTTGTGATGTTGTTATCGCTATTTTCACTGTGTATTTAGAATGATCAGGAAAAAACCTTGATAGTTCTACACTTAATATGATGTGGTATGATCAGTAGAGTTTGAGTCCCAGTTCAACTAACCTAATTGCCACCTTCTCTGTAATGTGAGAGAGAGGAGCAGAATTTACTACAGTTTGCAAGTATTCTCACCCCTGAACATTGCTTCTTGATTTACAGGCCCCTTAAATATAAGCTGTTTAGCTAGATTTTTTCTGCCTTACTAGATAATGTAATAAATGCAACATGCACTCAGATATTTCCTGCTTATGATATCTGCTAAAAAGATGCATTTCTATGTGCAGCAAAATTATTTCTATAGCAAGAACTATGTTAATTACAGCCCAACAAAGACTGAGCTACAAGGGCATTGTAGGACACTGGCATACTCACCAACAATCTCTTGTTCTTATTTGCTATTTCATGCATCAATACTGTTTATATTTATAAAGGGATCTTTTTCAGCCTTACTGTCTATTCTTTAATGTTTTTAAAACTAGAGCTGGAGGTTTTGGACCACAATTCAAACACAAAGGAAGCAAATTATGTAATCATTGATATATGAGGGGCCTTGACAATGACTTGTTCTGTCTAGGAATGTTGCATTTATTGTAGTTCAAAAAACTATTTAAATAAAAGTACTTAGACCACATGAATGTTTTGGTTTCAATTTTCAAAAAGAAAAGACATGATGACCATACAGTTGAAACAATTTCTGTCAATGTCATCAGCCTCATGTCATTAATTCTCTTCACACAAAAGACAGAATCTTTAGTAAAGGATGTAAGATGTAGAGAAATAAAAGAGACTCTGCAGTGCCAAAGAGCTGAAGAGCACTTACTGACCAAATTGTCAGAGTGTACAAATTCATTGATGAAGATAATATAGGTGGTGAGTGGAAAGAAAGAAATTATGAATGAAGAGGAAATATTTTAAGTTAATTGGCAAACTACCAAAAAGTAAGAGAAAAGAGTTCTTATTGTGGAAACTTGAAAACACAGAGAGTAAGATTCTGATGCCTGAAGAGCTGGGATTTTGAAGTTGCTGAGGAGTAAGAGAAAGAAAAGCATGGATGATAATTTCCTCAATGGTGAAAGCAGTTATTACCAAGATAGTTACAGAACAGAAAAAAATGAGGTTTTTTTTCAAGACAGAAAGGGCTGTCTGATAATGTAGTTAATATATGTGAACCAACTGTTGTCTGCTTAGGAGAGGAAGACGGGTAAAATTAAAAGACTCCCTCATATTCTTAAGCTTGTGTATATTGCAGTATTTAAAAATATTAATGCATTATACTTAGAAGCTTTTATACATGTGGTTTATGTCATCAAAAACTGCCTTGCTTGAATTTCAGTACTAGAAGATAGTGCATTTTATATTTGCTTTTAAACAAATGATTCTTCTCCCCTTCAGTCTAGAAATGGAGGAAATTCGAAAACTATTTCCTCTCTCCCTGTGAGGTTATCTATGTATTATCTAAAATAAATTTTCTGATATATTCTAGTGTTATAAACTGTATTTAATATTGCATCTGAATTAATTTCTAGCTGTTGAGAAACCAGAGATTTTCCGCCTCCTTTCATCATGCAGTGGAAACAGTTGTTAATATGCTAATGCCACACATCACTCAGAAGTACAGAGACAATCCAGAGGCCTCAAAAAATGCAAACCATAGCCTGGCTGCCTTTATAAAAGTAGGTACACAAGAGATTTGGACTCTGTGATTATTCTTTCAATAATATTGCTTCTGTATGAATTTTATGGAATCTTAAAGCCAACTCATATAAAGCTGAATATGCATAAAGCCTTTTAAATATAATTTTATGTCCATGTTAAAATGCATTGAAGTATAATTTGCATCTTCTTTAATTAATACAGCATCCATTAAGATTTAAGAAATTAATTTACATTATATTCAAAATGTATTTAGATTTTTTCTTTCTTTTTTCTTTAAAAATATCATCTGGGTTGCCTTTAAATCCTGCAGAAGTTTTCACTAATGCTTTATTTGCATGCATTTTATGTAGAAAGATTTTTAGTGTCTTTCATTTTTCAGCCAATAATATTTACAAGGGATAAAAAAGGATGGGAATTAAGTGGTAAATAAAACTTCTAATGGCATGATATTTCTGTCAAGATAGAGTTCTTTT
This sequence comes from Parus major, assembly GCF_001522545.3. NCBI lineage: Eukaryota > Metazoa > Chordata > Aves > Passeriformes > Paridae > Parus > Parus major. The sequence continues at coordinate 39,046,761 of NC_031768.1, forward strand.
CAAACTGTTTTTTATTTGTGATTTAATATGAGCACTCTTAAGGGAAAATTTGGTATTCATATATGTGCACATATATTTAGTTTGCTTGTTTTATTGTTTTTTATATTCAAACTGAAATGTCAATAATGTGTTTGGAAAATAAACCTATTAAATACAAAAATATAATTACTGAACTCCAAGACAGTAGTAAATCAATTCTATCTTGGTTTTACTTGTTCTCCCCAGAGGTGTTTCACTTTTATGGATAGAGGCTTTGTTTTCAAGCAAATCAATAACTACATCAGCTGCTTTGCCCCAGGAGATCCGAAGGTACTCAGTGTTTTTAAACAAGCTATTTTTAAATGTTGTCTCTTTTTGATGCATGGGGATAAAGTCCTGCATTAAGTCTTCAGACCTTTTCCCAGTTACATTAGAAGTCCCTGCTCTGTGCCTAGAGCATTGTTTTTTCCCATCAGACCACCGTTTGCTATTTTGATTTCCATCTTCAGGTGCAATTTTGCCACCCTAGAGTGTGTGAATCACAGAAGTGCTGGGGTGTGGGGGTGCAACACTAGGCAGAAATTTTGAACATGAGTGCAAGAAGTCTGAATTTGGAAGAGTTGATATTGAATATCTTCAGCTACCCTTACTGGAGTGGGGAAGGCATGTATCAGATGCCCAAAGAATTTCTGCTATGTGTCCAAACTTTTCTTACATAATAGGGTTGTAAACTTTGAACAATGGGAAGAGTAAATTGGATCAGTTGTTAAGTATGAGTTATTCTGGATTTATTTTGTGCTGACGTGGGTAACTTTGACAGGTCTATATCCAACAGTGCAAGACTGAAATGAATCACTCAATTGTGTTAGAAATTTGTTTTTAATATGTTATTCAAATCACTGCATCAGTTGTTTAATTCATACTTTCTTTTTGCAGACTCTTTTTGAATTCAAATTTGAATTTCTTCGTGTAGTCTGTAATCATGAGCACTATATACCTTTGAATCTACCGATGCCGTTTGGAAAAGGCAGAGTTCAGAGATACCAAGGTAAATTCTTCCAAAGTAGTGTATGACATATTTCTTGTATGTCAGCTTTTTATTATTAGGTGTGTACACTGTGTAACTTCAGGTCTGTGAGATGATGGAAAGCTTGAAATTATTAAATAGAAGTCTAAAGTTTCAATCCTTTCTTTGAAAGTTAAAGGAAGTGCTTACGTAGCAGAGTAATCTTTCCAAAGAAAGACATGGTAAACTTTTTTCCATGTAAATATATTCAGGTTTATATTTCAGTTTTCATATTTCATATATTTAGGTTTAAAGGGACTTCAAGGAGTAGGTCTGTAGCCCAATTTTCTGCTTTGATCATGTCAGGCCTTCCTTTCTCTAGAAGCACTAGTCCTCCCACAGATGGTGCCATTGCAGGAAGTTCATCCATCCCAGGTGCAGAATTTTGCATTGTTCCTTATGGAATTTGATTGCCACTTCTGTAGAATCTAGATTCTTCTGAAATGCAGCTCTGCCCTTTGAGCAAATGAACTGCAAATGAACTATCTGCAAGCTTCATGGGGGTGTACTGTTTCTCCCCTTTCAGGTCGTTGATAAGGTTGTATTAAGTAGGATAGTCCTTGGGAAGCTCCTCTTGCAGCTGTCTCCAAGTAGGGTACAAACCATTAACCTCCCAGCTTTTGAGCCCAGTGATCCACATAGTTATTTTTCACATTTGGGTGTCTTCTCACTTAGACTGAAATGTCCCAGCTTGGATACAATGACCATGTCAACATCTGCTGTTCTCCCCTTAAAACAGACCAGTCTTAAAGCATGATTTACTCTGGGTAAATTTATTTTGGCCATTCCCAGTCACACTCTTCTCCTTCACTTGGTGAAAAATGACTTCACCATGGCTTAACAAAGGTGATAGTGAGCAATTGTCCAATGGTATCAGTTAACTCAGCCTTTCATCTGGTGGATTTACATAACTGGAGGTCTCTCAGGAGATCCCTGACCTGATCCTTATCCACTGGCACTAATTGTCTTTCTTGAAGATAGTCTCTGGACTGCTAAGGCCTGGAATCATGTCAGCAAAGTAACAAAGAAACAAAGTTATGGAGTACATCAGTATTACACAACCCACTGTCTCTAAATCACAGTCCCCAGTTAGCAAGTATCCCACATTTTCCTTATTCAGGGGTTTAATGCTAATGTGGTGGTGAAAGCTCTTCTTGTTGTTATTGATGTCCATTACCAGTTTTAGATGTAGCTGAGCTATAGCCTACCTGGCACTCTCCCTGAATACTTCTATATTCCTCTTTTGTAGATTGTTCTCACTTCCACTTTGTGCTTCTTTTTTTTTGTTATTTTTTTTTTTGGTGCGTGTAGGAGTTCAGTCATGTAAGCCCTGTGTAGCCCAGCTGGGTTCCTGGTACATCCAGTTTGGTGCCAAAACAAGTCATATTTTAGCTATTGCTTCTATGGCTGTGAAGACACATTAATTTCTTCCAGGCAGTGAACTACAGCAGAAATCACTAAACAAGAGACAAGGAAGGTGCTTTTACAAGGAATCAGTAAACCTGCCTAACATATTTTTGTAGAATAGGCTTTTTTTTCTCTAAAATATTTATATAGTAGACTCTGCTAGTTAGTAGAGTTGAGTATCACTAATTAGCACTTTCATGGAGGTAGAGCAAGATAAAGCAAGATTTGAGACCACAAGCTGAACAGCTGCTTAGTGCTCCTTTCTGTCTTTGGCTTTTTCAGCCTTCGGGAGTGTCTTGGATAATAACACTGGATAAATATTTTCATAGAAAAGAGACTGTGAGCTGCTGGCTTAGGGAAGCTTAAAAAATAGCAAAACCAGAGAAGACAGTGTTTCTGATTGCACAATAAAGAAGAGTATAAAATGCTCCCTGGGAACAAGGAGTTCAGCCAGGAAAGAAGACCTTTATCAGAAGTGTTTCTGGCTCTGTTTTGCTGTGTCAAGCAAAAGATATCTTAGGTGATGTGGCTGGCTCTTAAGTGAGTTGCAAGAACACTGGTAGAATGTCTGTATAATGGCTGTGCCATCTCAGATACGCTTCTTTCTGACTTAAGTGATTACCTTACTGAGAGAGTTCTTTGGGAAACAAAAGTGTTTTGAGATTAGCATCTAATTTTTAATTACTGTATTGAACAATGACAGTGAACATGAGAAACTCTTGGACACCTCAGCTGTAAACAGCTGTTCTGATAAATTCAGTTTATTAGAGCCCTTGAAGCTGAAGTTTCTCTTAAGATGTCAAAAATTCAATACAAAAATGTACTGGATTGTTTTATTAGACAAGAAGTACTTTGAAGAGGGAGCAGATTGACTTTGCTGTGTCTGATGGTGCTGGGTTTTACTTCAGCCTCAAGTTGAATGATAAATTGATTTTACTTTCAGACCTTCAGCTGGATTATTCATTAACTGATGAATTCTGTAAAAATCACTTTTTGGTTGGACTGCTTCTGAGGGAGGTGGGCAATGCCTTACAAGAGTTCAGAGATGTGCGGCAGATCGCCATTAGTGTGCTCAAGAATTTGATGATAAAGCATTCTTTTGATGATAGATACGCTACCAGGGTAAGTCTATTGCTATGCTATAATACAAAATAATAAAGATTAGGTGTGCACACATACAGAAAGTCTTTTCTTTCATAGAAGAACCCCGTGTTAGTTTTCAGCAAAGAAAAATTATTTCTGCTCAGACTGTGGCGAAAATTTTATCAAAATCAATCTGTAAATTCCATCTTTTTGCCAAATGAAATGACAGACCTTCTTTTAATATAATTATGTGTGGGGTTTGCATTTTAGCACAGTGTACTCTGACCGCTGTGCCTAAGGTAGTCAGATTTTTTTACAAATGTGTTTTAAGTTCCTAATTGTATTAAATATTAGCTCTTAATACTTTGCAGCTGTCCTTCCATCATCTATTATTTATGAAATGGGTATAATAAAACTAAAAGTCATGGTGGAAAATTTTGAGTGATTTTTAATTTTCTGACTCTTTTTAACATTAGCAGTGGTGTGGAGAAGCCAAAAAATTTGTAATGAAAAATATAATTGATTCATCAAGCTAACATAGTATTACTTTACTTGGTTAGTCTTAGCTGAAATGTCATTAATTTTGGAGTTTTTCTGCATTTTATTCAGACAGTAAATAAAATTTGCTGATCTTCTGTAAATTAGAATGAAATACAGTGATGATCACTGCTTTCACCACTTAGGAATTTATGAATGTGAGCTTTGGCTTGGCAAATATTTATTAAGTGCTCTTTTTTTTTTGTAATTTAGGAGTGAATAGGTTAAAACTAGTTGGTGATTGAAAATTAAAACTAATTTTTTAATGAACTGTTAAACTCTATTTAGGGCCATCAAGCAAGAATAGCCACTATGTATTTGCCACTCTTTGGTCTGCTCATAGAAAATGTTCAGCGGATCAATGTGAAAGATGTGTCTCCATTTCCTGTTAACCCTTCCAGCAATGTGAGTGACAGTTTCTGTTTGGTGTTCTGAATTGTTCTTATTATAATTTGTTGGTAACATGTATAAGAAACACTTCATACTTCTGGCAAGGAAGGAACTTCATAAACTTCAGAATCCTGCAATTTTTCAACATAGTCCAACGCTGAAACAAATGGACCACAAAAGGATTGTTAATTTTTTAGAAATTAGAGAACTTAACCCTAAAGGAGTGTGATTTTGAAAGAGATGTACTGCAAGAGGGCTACAGGAGAATTTATTAAAATGTAATTTGTGAAGGGTATATATGGTTGCACACAGTTGTTGAATCTAAAATATAATTATTCATGTAGTTTACTTCTGTCCTTATCTCGTTGTGTTCCATATAGTATTAAGGAAAAAAACTCACAAACTCTTCCAACGAGATAAATATTTGAAATAAAAGTAATGTGAGTCTTTTGAAATATCTCTTTTATGGTGTTTAAAATTCAATTTCATACTAATTTCTTCCATGTTTCCTGAGATATCTTAAGCTTTGGGGTATCCCAAGCTTGTGCAAATATGTGAACATCTCCGTTCTTTTGAGCATATTTAATAGAAATTAAAATCTAAGGAAGAAATACTTAAGAAATATTCCTCTAGAAGATGTGTCATAGTTACTAAGTCCATAATGTAGGAAAATAATCGCATTTGGCTCTCTTTTCCAAACAGAGCACAAAGGATGATGCGCAGATTTTGCCGACTGCAAGTCAGTTAGTAACACCACAAAAATCAGGAAACACACTGGATAACAATCTTCCTAAAGATCTGTTTGGTGTTATCTCTGGCATTGGTAAGTACTTAAAAAGAAGTAGAATAAAATAATTAAAAAGGAACTGTTTCATTTTTTTAGTCTGTACATGAAATCTATCTTTTGGGATCCTTTGGGGTTTGCTCTTCTTTTTGAAACTAAAGCTATTTTCTGGAGCAGGGCTGCTTTTTTTCCCCTGTCAAAGGTGATAGTTAAGATATAAAAAATGGGAAAGATTCTGTTTTTTTTTAATTAAATAGACATGTTTCTTCATGGAAGTGTGTATGTATTGCTACATATGTTTTTTTATGCATGTACATTATTCTGCGTGTATTTGCTTACATGTACACTTTGCTGAAATTCTAGAATAAGTTTGTCTTCATTAAAAATAACTAAATGGAATTAATTATTTGCCTTCTTAAAAAATATATGGTGATTTAAAAAATCTGACTGAACTATGGAGTGACCTGTGTGTATTGTTTGAGATTTTTATGTTTGGTGTTGTGGTTTTTGTTTTTTTTTCAGCTTCCCCATACACCACATCAACTCCAAATATTAATAGTGTGAGGAATGCTGACTCAAGAGGCTCTCTTATAAGCACAGACTCAGGAAACAGTCTCCCAGAAAGACACAGTGACAAGAGCAATTCCCTTGACAAGGTAAAAAAACAATCCCAAGAAACAAACCAAGATAAACCCTAATGGTGTATTTCTAAAATTTCATCCTAAGTCTCATAGAAGTTAACTTCTCTGATCTCCATTGTTAATGAACTTTATAGCATAACTTCAAAGCAGTATTTTATATAAAACTTTTGCAGAATAATTATCTTGTGAACTCCTTTTGCATTGCTTTTACTGAGCTGTTTCACATAGAATGCAAGAGAATTTCACAAAGAATGCAATCTATTAGCAAATAGATTTTCAGTGTAGAGACAAAAGCAAGCAGTTGTTGTTTCCTTTGCTACAGAAAGGCACTGGATTAAGTGTATTGAAGTTTGCTTGAGAGGATTGAATTCTGGTTATAACAGCTTCTTTGATTTTGCGGAGACAATCACTCCATCTCTTTCTATGCTCAATATACTTAATGTTGAAAAAAACAGTTGTGCTTTCTCTGGGTGATTTCTTTTACCTTCATTTGACTTTTCTAAACCATTTCACTTTAAAGCTGTTACGAATTATGAGCTCTGGCTGCAGTAGCTATGAGGTATTCAGTCCTGTCTTTCTAGAGTTTGGTCGATACTGATCATGTTTCATTTTCTTAGCTCTCGTTGTGCAAGTCACAACATGTTAACCTTTTCCCCTTGACTCTGACATGCCTTCGTGTGGCAGAGAGAGAAGCTTCTCAGAAGGCACTCTGCTCATGCTTTGCGCCCAAACGGAGAAGAAGAAGAAAATTCTCACCCTCCAAAGAAAAACCGTGTTACTATGGATTTTTCACTTCTGACAATCCCAGCTTTGCCAGAGAAAATTTTGCATACTACTTTCTCTCTTCAGTTACAAGAAGTATCTGGTTTTTGTGCTTGGTATAGTTAAGCTTCTGAGTGAAGTGTGTGGTCAGTAGTTTTGCCAATTCTTTGCAACAGTTGAATCTCAAACCCAATAAATGCAATTTGACCATGTAAAATATGTTCAAGTGTCCAACCTGGAGTACAGGCACATGATCTAGTTTAAATATTAAAAATCCAATTGGTTTAAATAACTGCAGAATTTGAGTCTTGGGGTCTTTGATAGAGCTGGAAGTTCCTCTTTGGTATTGACCAAGGTAATAAAGCAGTATCTTGGTATACACTGTTGCTAAATGGCAATGCTGTCATCTATTACTTAGTTGTCATGGTGCTAATTACTAATGTGTAGTGTTTTCACCAAGTAAAAGGGTTTTCAAAGGAGTCAGCATCCTTTGAAAATTCTGCTCTGGTCAGCCAATTTAGGTAACACAGGATTTATGTTTTGCATGCTGTTGATCTTTTCCCCAAATAATAATTAATCCTTGCTTCTTATTTGTTGCTTTCTGAACTTTCTTTTTAGTAGATTAGTTGTTCAGTGCATGTTATCTCCAAGTTTTTGCTCATTGCTTGATATCATTATAGTCAAGAGCCATGTTTTTGTTCTAATTTTCTTTCAGAATAATCTGTAGCATTATGCTTGTGGAATCAGAATAGACTGGAAGTATATTTAAATATGCATACTTTATAGATTTCCAATGTGATTTTAAACTAAGTTTCTGAGTAGCTATTAGTAGTAGTATTCCTATTTTATCTATGTGTATGTTCAACAGTCTTAATGGGAATATTATGTGGTGCTCTGGGCAGTTTCTAAAAGTGTAGGAAACACAAATTCTGTTTCTGCTCTGTCACCCATTGATTGCTCCGTTATAGCACCCAAAAAGTTGTAGAGCAGCACCTCCTTGTTCACCAGAGGTATTTCAAAGATATAGTGTTTGAGGTCTTTAGAATCTGCAATGATCAGGCTTATAGAGATGTCCACTTCCTAAATTACAGTAACTTCTGGCTACTATTCATCATAGTTTCACATTCAGTTTCACTGTGCATCTGTTCAATTACTAGTATTGAGTGATTTACACATTTACTGGTATCAGATTTACTCAGATTATTTTAGGAAAGGAATTTAATGCAACAGAATGCATAAAAAGGGCTCAGCAGTCAATGGTTGTGATTGCTGTGAAATGTTCCTTCATGGTTAGCATGTCTCCTGCTTTCAGTTAGAACCATTCCAGGATGGGTTGTTCTAATGTCACTTTCTGCTTAGTTTGTGAACCCAAGTGCTTTTCTCCCTTGAGTCTACCTTTGAATTTGTAAATTTTTTGTAGCTAGAGTTGTACAGATCAATTGTACCAGACCAATGACTTTAGTAAGAAAACTTTCTAAATGTCTGGTTCATTTCCCATTTGCATAAGTGGCATATTGGATGTGAGAATGGGGCACTATAAAGGGCATAATTTGTACTTGAAACTTGAAAAAGTTTATACAGGATATCTATAAAAGCCTCAGACTGAGTATTTTGTAACACCTGACTGTGTGGAAATTATTCTTTTACACATCTTCGCCCAAAGATCAGTTTATATATTTTTAAAATTTTTATTTTTCTGTTTTGTTTGGTGATACACATTTTGAAAGATTAATTGTAGAGTTGCTTTTTCTTTTTGCACAGATGGTGGTATTGTGGGTTGCTGATAAACTTCCCACAAGTGTAGGATTTACATTAAAAAATTAAACAGGGAGAGGGTTTTGCTTTTATTTGTGTTTGTATGTTGGGGGAGGAGGGGATGGCAAGCACAAGTTTATTGCTCTTCATGTATGTTTTTCTTGAGGTTCTTTAAATTTTGCCTGAGATCTTTAAATGGAACAAATTTTGTAGAGGCAGTTCTGTCTACACTTCAGCATAAAGTGTCTTGAAAAGCAAAGGATGTATATTTACCACCTAACAGTAGCATTTGGTTTTTGAGTATTCAATCTAAGCAGAAGGGTCAGGCTTGATTTCTACAATGTGAGTACCTAGGTATAATTAATTTGTTTAATAATCACTCTTAGGTAACTTTTCTTTTTCTTCCTAGGGGAAAAAAATTGTACCTAGAAGGAATTAAAAACAAGCAAAGCAAAGAGACTTAATTTGGTATACTTTGTGTGTTTTAGTGACCTGTCTCTACATGAAACATTTGTCTCCATTCTGAGATTCCTTTTATGTTGCAGGAATTATTAAAGCAGTTGAAAACAATATAGTTTATTATCAGTTTAAGAACTCTTCAGCCACACTACATCTATTTGCTTTTCAGAACCAACAGAGCAGCACTCTAGGAAGTTCTGTTGTTCGATATGACAAACTTGACCAAGCAGAGATCAAAAGTCTGCTCATGTGTTTCCTTCATATTTTAAGAAGCATGTCAGATGGTAGGTAATTCCTCCTGCTTTTTATAAGTTCAAAGTAATCTGCTGGATTTATGCCTGTTATTTCAATAAGTTTTCAAAATCAGCAGAATATTTTGGGTGTAAGTACCATGATTTACTGCGTTTTTCAAATATGTGTGAGCGCTCAAACTCTGATTGAAACCTTGTAAGGATGAAGTACTCATTATTTATTCAAAGTGCGAGGTCAACTAGAGGACATTTCAAGAAAGTGAATATTTGTGTGCGATTGTACAGTTTGGTTTGGAAAACAGAGGTGAAGAGTAATTCATTGCTCTGTAGAAGTGCCTTGGGCTAGTTCATTCCTCCATTCTACAGAACTTGCTGTGTTACAGGGAGCCAAATTATTTGATTGCTGTATGTATTTCCATTTCTGGAATATGGGCCTATTAGTACTTCTTCATTCTCCTGAGATGTCTGTGAGATGATCCATTGAATTTTTGAAAGGGTCATGTTATCCTGGGGAAGATTACAGAGGTACAGAAATACAGCGTGAATGGCACATCTTATTTGTTTGTTAGGATCATACATTTTGGAATCATCCCTGCCTGTAATCAAGGAAAAAAATAATAAATTTGAATAAAAAAAAAAAAATGTTGGGACCAATCTGTAAAGAAGGAGGTTATAGGACTAACAGTCTGAAATATTCTGAAGTCTTACTTTGTTACAGGGCTGTAGGTACTACAGGCTACACAATTATTACTATGTAAAATATGAAATTGGATGGGAATATTATGGGATAATTAATTAACATCACATTGCAGAAACTCATTTGGAGAATTTATATGTGCATTTGTATAATGAGCTTTAAGGAAAACTTCAAATAGTAATTGTTATCTTTTAAATTACTATTAATTTTCCTAGATGCGTTGTTTACATATTGGAACAAGGCTACAAAATCTGAACTCATGGATTTTTTCACGATTACAGAGTAAGTTTTTGTTGTGCTTGTCATGCAGCTGTATCTTTGGCTGTTCCATTAACAACATATGAGTGTGGATATAAGCATGTGTAAATGTTTTTTATGGTTGTGGGCTTTTTTTAAAATATGACCTGTTCAGAAGTCCTTAACTCGATGTCCACTATTGTATGTCTGTCCAATTCCATGATAGTTTCTGGAATCAGGCTATACAGAAGGGATCTCAGGGAGTTCTTGAACAACAAGTAGTGCTCAGAGTGTTGCAGTGCTCTTGGAAGAGGAACCAATTGTCTTGATACCTTTCTGCATTAAAATGCATCTTTTAGCATCAGCTGTTAAATAGGGAATATATGGTTGCATAGCAAAACTGATTGAATTGCGTGACTTCAGAACCATGCTCCTAGCATTGCTCATGTGTCCTCTGCTATTGTCTAAGGGAGTAGATACAGGATGAGTCCACTATTTGTTACCATCAGCTTACACTTCACCTGAAAAACTTAGAATCTAAAAGACAAGAAGATATCAGAAAGGGGAATTGAGGTTATTTTGTGCTCAGAATGACAAGTTTGGGGAAGGTAAACATCATTCTGACTTTGCAAGTTGGAGACAGCTAAGCTATTCAAGGTCTCAAAAAATGGAGCTGAGTTGAAGAGGCATTAAGGCAGCCTTTTCTCTTGCTCTCAGCTGTCACATGGAAGACAGATCCTGAAAACTGGCTTTCATTTTGGCTTTACACTTGAAAGAATAACTTTTAGAACATCTTAATGGAGGAAAAAGGGCTGTTATGTTGTTTCTGTATTGTCGTAATAAATACTTACTTTGTGAAAAGAGTAAAATATGAGTATTACAGCCTTCACTCACACCACTTCTCTTGATTTGAAAATATGACTTCTACTTAATTAGTCATTAGTGTTGTGCACTTATCAGTAATATAGATTAATTTTTTAATGAAATTGTTTTGTTGTTAATTTGTCTTTGTCATCATCTTGTTATAAAAGCATGTTTCCTTTTGAAAATAGTTCTTTCAGAAACCCTTTTGTTCTCCTAGAATCTGGAGACCTTAAATAAAACCCAGCAAAACGAAAAAAGTCAGTTAGTAACTGAGTTTAGGCTGGGGTGAAGGGAAGGAAATGTTTTACCCTTATTTTGAATGCTTACACATAATTTACAAAAATTGTGTAAATAGGCAATGTCTGGTTATCTCTTTGCTTCCCTCTTCCATGTTAGTTACCCTGGCTTGTTGCCCATTTGTAAATAAGTGTGGCTGTAAGACGTTTACCTTCCTTGGCTTGGGGTCTGGAAGGGAATTTTAAGGCTGGGAGAAATAAAGAATTTTTATGATGTAAGAGTTTAATGTTAACAATAACTGTTGAATAACTCCAGCGAACATAAATCTAGAAGAGGTTTTTTTTTAAGTGTGGCTTCTTTGACTTGTGTTCTCTGCAGAGTGTGCTTACATCAGTTCCAGTACATGGGAAAACGATACATAGCCAGGTACTGTGTGGAATTTAAATTTTACTGTCTTGTTTGCTAATAATTACACTGTGTAAGACGTGCCTTGAACCTCTATAACAAATAAATTGCACAAGTAGAAGAGTTATTGTGAAATGATGCATAAGATTTTGGAGTAAGTAACTGGTTACCGTATTAACTATTGTGTATCCTGTCTGGAAGTCTGGTATTTGTTTACAAATGAACTGTGAGCTATTTGTCAATGACGACTTTCAAATCCACCCCTTAATTGCTATCTCTTACAGCATTTATTCCTTGAAATAATGTGTTTGGGAAAGAACTTTTATGATGTTTTGCTTATTCAGTTGACCATAAAACCATGTAAATTGAAGTGTTGTAGAAATTTTCTATGTATAGTGTTTATACTTGAAGGTGAGTAGTGAACATTCCAATGCTGCTGTTTTTAAATTTTAAGTCTGAAGAAAATACATGGGAATCAAAAACTTGTATTAATTTATTTTAATATCTTTGCATTAATTTTTTTAATGCAAAGTTGTTTTTAATGGAATAAAATATAGCAACTTCTTTAGGCCTTGCACTGTGATTGACGTGGTAATACTGTTATAATTAAACTGGTTTGGTTAAAATACTGGCCCTCTTCAACTCAGTGAGAAAGTTGTTGCTGACTTTGGATGGTAATGCATTCTAACTATAATGTTAGGTATTTTTTGTTTTAATTTAGATTATGTGAATCCTCTTCAACAAACTTGACTATCTCCTTTGAGATTTTTCTGGGTGGCAGAAAAAAAAAGTTCACATAACCTAAAAAAACTCAAAAATAAATCTGGCTTTCTTGAGATTTTGATTGTAATCTTTGTGTTCAAATGTACATCAAACTCTGGATTTACAGGAGTCTATAATTTTCAGACTTTTTGTAAAAATTCTTCCAACTGCTTTGTTTGACTAGCTTGTAGAGGACACTACCACACTTCCTTTTCATTTACTGATCACCTGGTCTGTGTGCTGCATGTTAATGTTTAAAATGTTGAGCTATTGAAAGCATCTGGTGTTGTGAATTTTCCCAGTGAATGTAACTTTCATGTCTTTCACATTGTCACTACACTGAAGTATAGCACAATCAATGCACGCACTCTTAAAATACACAAATGGCAGAGAATGAAAGGGAACAGGGAATTCTGCAGTTCGAGCACTGGTTTTCATTTTTCAGCTCTGGTGGTGGTACACAATAGGAAGTTAGCCTGTTCTGATTGCTAACACAGATCACTTCTCTGTTTTCTTCATTTAATTGCTGCAAATTTAACAAAGTCTATGGCTCTTCTCCCTTCCTGCTTGGGTAAGAAGTATATGATACTATCTCAGTAAATTCCTGCTCTCCTGTTGCATGTGTGCTTACTAATTTTACTGCTGTGTGTCCTAACTTTTTTGCTAAAATTTATGCAATCGAAATAGAGTTTTGGGTTCTGAATATTTTCAGAATATTTATGTTTTCAAATTATTTTTTTTCAAAAGCCCTGAAGTAAATTTAGCACTTCAAGAGTGGCTGCTTTTGTGCTTTTGCTTTCATGCTTTGAGGTTTTAAGAAAGAGTTTGCTGTGATGCTTTTTTTTAAGCTACCTATTTTTGTTTTATAAAGAAAACAGTGAATAGGTTGCATTACAATTCTTTCTATAAAACTTCTTGTGCTTAACTAACAGCACTTCCTTTCTTGCTGCAGTTTGACATGTCTAACTTTTGCTTCTATCCCATTTCACCCATCTTGCAGGAACCAGGAGGGGTTAGGATCCATAGTTCATGATCGAAAATCTCAGACATTGCCTGTTTCCCGTAACAGAACAGGAATGATGCATGCCAGATTGCAGCAGCTGAGCAGCCTGGATAACTCTCTCACTTTTAACCACAGTAAGTCTCATGACATGGTAACATCTGTCATCCTCAACCAGTACCACAACACCACAGACAGGTCCCAGAGCCACACCAGTGCATCCCAGTGACTTTTACTGTTCCAGGTCAAACGAATAGCTGGAAGCAGTCGATGGTCTGTTCTCTGCTTTGTGATAGAACAATCACTGCTGGCTGATGCCACAACATGGAGTATGGTTAACTACAGTGTATCCTAAAACTATATTTTAGTATTTTCTTTTAGCTACGTATGCTTCAAACTTGTGCTGCACACAGTTACAAAATGTATTTTTTTTTCTATTTGCTTTATTAAGCTTCAATTTGTTTCTCCTACATGGTCTTATAAATTACTAGTCTAAAATTAAGTATATGTATTCTGACCATATCTCCATGTTTTGACATCCCCTAAGGAGAAATAAGTTTCTTAGAATTTCTACAAAGATTATGAGCCCATTATTTAGTTTGTCTGGAAGTAAAAAAGCGTCCAATAATGAAGTGATTTTTCTGTTTTCAGTGTGAGAAAGATATCAAGTATTCTTGGAATTTCTGTAGACAATGGTAAGATTTAATCAGGTTGAAGTCAGCTTGTATAGACTGCATTGAAAACTAAATCTGCTTGTGGCCTATCTTTTTAAACATTCTGCTTCTAAATTGCAATATACTGTATGTAAAGTATTCTAAAGCACCATTTTTCAATTTTCAGCTTCAAAAAACAATGAAACTGGTTGACTAATTCAGTAAAATACAGCACTGGTACTGAAAAGATTTGTGTGCAGAAAAACAATTATTTGAGTTAACTGTATTTTCACTGTGTTCATTCTTTGATTTCTCAAAGCATATCTAACTGTCCCTTAAAATCTTTTAGCTCTTCTTCTGTAATACAAAGCAAAACTTAGCCTAATTGCACAAGACTTACCACAGTCTTGTGTAAAAGTGAAAAAGCACAAAACCTCTCTATTCATAAATACATTATCACATCTGTTGAAATGTGATTGCTTGCTTTTAAAATATCAGACAAGTATGTCTGTGGAAATTACTTTTTTTTCCCTTGCAGTCAGTCTCCTAGTGGTGTATCATCATAATTTCTACATGGTTGTTGATACACAAAAGAAAGCCTTTACATAATGTGGCTACACGTTTGATACAGTTTAATACTTTGAAGATAAAGAGTGGTTTACAAAAAAAACCTCTGAGAAACATAACATGTCCCTGTGCAAAGAGATTTCATGCTTTCAGAAATTGGCAATGTTTACTGATATTTTAGGAAACAGTGAGCTGAAAGATTTTAAAAAATGCATGCATATGTTAAAATAAACTTTCTGTTCTTTTCCAACTGAAGGAAATTATGAAGGAAGGTGTTTTATTGAGATAACTTTGTCTAAACTGACAATAGGTGTTTTTTTTAATGGACAGTTAATAAATATCAGGATATTACACATTGTATTAACCAAGGTTTTACAAATTGAAAACATGTTGTTGTATAAATCACATCAAGTGTGAAATTGATTTTTATATCTTTGATCTTGTTGTTAACTTCCAGTTTTGTTTATGTGTCAGTCTGCCTCTATCATGTATCCAAAGTAGCATTCAGAGCTTGAATAGTTTTGTAAATATTTTGTGTGAGATACATAAAGAAAGGAAATGTCTGGTGGAAATAGTTGCTTTACTTGTTTCTAAAATCAAGATTCTTTGGGCAGATAGTTGTCTATTAGTAAGTTATAAACTTATTTTCTCCCTTTCTAACCACCTAAGCTAGAAAGAGAACTGAAATACTGGTATAAGTGATACCTTTAATCTCTGAGAAATTTCACTATAGTTTTGTGCTTAAAGAAAGAACGTATAAATCTGAAGAAACTGGTAGTTATGGGTATGCATGCATAGTTCAGCCAGGGAAGCAAGAAAGTGCAGAAAGAAGTGGCCAGATGTCATTATAGAAGAGTATGGCATTTCTTCTGTTCTTTATTTCATCTCAGCAAGTTTGTCATCCTTGTCATTGATTTAGTGATGCTAAGTTGTCTGTAAATCTAACATATAAACATAACCCAGACCAAATTTTCATAAAGCAATCCAGTCATGTTTGTCGATCTGGTGCTTAATGACCAGTGAGGGAACATAAGTGACACATTATTATCAGTGCTGAAGCAGGATATGTTTTTAAAATTATTAAAATACACTATGGAGCTGGAAGTGATAGAATGTTTTATTAAATATGGAGGCATTGCATTGGATTGCTACAAGAGCAGAATTCATTTACTCGGGTGTTAAACTGCAGGATTGTATTCCTTCAACTCTTACTATTTTGTATTTTTATCCTGGTTGACTTGTGATTAACTTTGAGACCATTGTAACATCACTAAATTGCCAGAATTACATATTTTCATCTGTAACTTCATCCTACTGCAGTACTTACCAATATATGTGTGTAAACACATATATATATAACTGTGTAGCTTTATATATATATATATATATGCATGTGTATAAACATGTACATATGTATGAAATACCACAGAGTTTTTAACTGCTGTTTAATGCTTCTGTTGTTGAAATTCTTACTTAATATATTTTATGATCCTGTGCAAATTATGTTATGAATAATTATCTGACCATATTTGAAACTATTTAAATGCATATTTTCCTGTATTGAATACTAACTTCTGTCAGGCTTTTTACTTGTTAATCTTTTCCTAGTTCAGCAAGTCTTTTGGAAATAAGGAACATTTAAATAAGTGTATCCAGCATTTACACTTCATTTGGAATTTCTGTAGGCTATGGCCATTCAGATGCAGATGTCCTTCACCAGTCTTTACTTGAAGCAAATGTTGCCACTGAAGTTTGCATTACAATTCTGGACACTCTATCATTATTCACAATGGCTTTTAAGGTTTGTTCATGACTTGGTGTTAACTTTTTCTATAAGTATCTTTGAGAAGAAGTAATTTTTAAAACTGTTTTTTAAATTACATTTTTATAGTCTAGTTAAATAGCATTACTATTTTTAGCTTCTCTAGCACTGTATTTTATTATTTCCATGTAATACTGATAATATCTCACAGCAAAATGCTTTGGCTTCAGCTGCACATCATACACCAGCAGTAATCTATGGGAAAAGCTCCTTCCTCAGTCTAACTTAAAAATTGTTCTAGAAGCTTTAGTGTCTACCTAATATTAGTGGTGAAAGTGGCTTTTAAAGGCCATGTGAGGTGAAAGATCTTTGGCAGAACCATAATTGGACACTCTCAGACTTTCATATTGAGCTTGGCTACTTATTATAGTAATGCACTCCTTAATAGTGCTTTGTGTGTTCCTCTTGTGTAACTTTTTTCCATTTGTCCACTAATAAGACTTCTTTTAGTTGTATCAGTTGCTGTAGCTCTCCTGTGGAATCTTTATATAGCATACTCACTTACTTACCCCTCTTGGCTGTTTTTCTGAGGTTTTCCAGACTTTAAAATAGAAGCCATTAAAAAAGAGAGATGACAACTCTAGCTTGTTTTTCATTTTATTAGGGCAGTGTATCCAGATTCTTGCTTGAAGATTCAAATTTAGTGCATTATTTTAATCTAGTTAAGAAAACATGACCTTATTTACAATTAATTTCTTTTTCTGGTAATTTAATTAATAGAGTTTAGGGACAGTTCTGTCCACAGACCTGGTGACAGAACTGAAAATTAAGATACCTAGCTATAAAGATGTAAAGAGGAATTAACACTAATCCTTTAATTATTAACCCATCATGCTTGGAATGACAATCCTTCAAGGTTATCTATGTGTTGTATATTGAGAAAGAGTATGTCAGAATAGTCTCAAAGCTCCAAACAAAACTGATAGGAGATTCAGAATCAGGAGCTTCTATTCAATAAACTGCACTAAAATACATAAAATCAGAGTCATGTGATGTTTTGGGTAGTAACGGACTTCTAGAGATCTTCTAGTTCAACCTTTCTGCACGGACAGAGACAACTTCCACGAGGCCAGGTTGCTCAAAGCCCCATCCAGCCTGGCCTTGAAAGACCTTTCCAAGGAAGTGAGCATCCTCTCCTTCCCAGGGCAACCTGTCCCTCAGCACTCTCACTGTAGAAAATATCCCCCTCATGTCCAGTCTGAAGCCACCCTCTTCCACTCCTTTTGGGGGCCTGTGTACTGTAATGAAAAGAGCAGAGTGCACCAAGCTGAGCTTGCAGAAGTGGAAAGACCTTGCAGAATCACCTTGTAGTAGGAGATGCTGCTATGACAAAATTCCCCCGTCTGAGCTGCTAAAGCCAGTGTAAGCAAAGTCTGTTAATAGTTTGAGCGTGCCCCTCAAAAAGCTATTAATAGTAATGGATTTAATTAACCACTGATAAAAACAGTTGTGTTCTATAAGTCTATTCAGAAGGCAGCACTTCCTTTCTAAGCAAAATTAGTGAAGTGCTGGAAATACCTCATTAGAATTCAAGTATGTCTCTGTTATTAAACATCTTGTTAGTGCCACAGAGGTTATATTTTTTAAATGTCCTGCTTTTTGATGATCTGTATATATTCTTAGAGTAGTTTACATGTATTGCTGTACAAAACTCCTAAATTCTTGCTATTGTTTTAAAGAATCAGCTACTGACTGATCATGGACATAATCCACTGATGAAGAAAGTATTTGATGTATACCTCTGCTTCCTTCAAAAGAATCAGTCTGAAACAGCATTGAAAAATGTATTCAGTGCTTTAAGGGCACTTATTTACAAGGTAAGAAGTTTAAGAAAATTCATCTTCAAGTACTTGTCCAGTTCTTTAGTTAACAATATATTTAAGGACTAACATTCCAAAATAAAATTGATGAATAAGGACTGATCGATCTCAGCAGTGTGGAATGCTTGTCCTTTGATTTGCTGGAAAAATAATTTTGTGTCATGAGCAACTCTTAACTCTTCTTTTTTCTACAGTTTGAGCATATGAATATATTTGTGTTTTTCTTGACATGCTTATTTTATCAAGATCTGACTAGCTTTAATGAATAAATTCTTTGTTTTGTTCTTTTTCTTCAGTTTCCTTCCACATTTTATGAAGGTAGAGCTGATATGTGTTCTGCACTGTGCTATGAAATTCTGAAGTACTGTAATTCCAAGCTGAGTTCAATTCGTAATGAAGCTTCACAGTTACTGTACTTTTTGATGAGAAATAATTTTGACTACACGGGGAAGAAGTCATTTGTTCGAACACATCTGCAAGTTAGTACATCTTTTTTTTTTGTTTTTTTAATAATGTATATACACAGTTGCATACAATATGCTAAGCCCTGTCAGATAAAGATATTAAAGAATTTATTTGGGGTTCAAGCAAGGCTGGTGCTAAGAGTAAGAAGATGCCCATAAAAATATATTCATTATGAGGAAATACTTAGAAACAGTTGGATGACCCTGTGTTTTGTAGGAAATAAATTTTATTTGTGAGTGCAAACATTCTGTTTTGTAGATGTTATTTTGTTTGTTGAATGGTGCACCCTGTTGCATCTGAAGAAGGAAAAGAATGCAGCAGCATGCACATAATAGTCTAAAATAAAACAAATAATTAGAAACTGTGTGTCCTGACAAAGCTGGGAATGGCTAGTTCACCTAGCAGTCAGTCATGTGTCTTGAATTTACACAAGGCTTTTTTATCTTGTCTATGTAATTGAACAAGTAACTGGGGAAAAAAAAACCCTAAACATTCTTTTATTTAGGATAATAATTTTTCAATTAAAAAGAGCCAAACTTCTTTTGTAATTGCTTCATAGGTACATCTCAAGGGTATTTCATGAAATATGCACTAACAATAGATATTTGTTTCTGTCAAGGTTATTATTTCAGTAAGTCAGTTAATTGCTGATGTGGTTGGAATTGGAGGAACTAGATTTCAGCAGTCTCTTTCCATCATCAACAATTGTGCCAATAACGACAGAATTATTAAGGTCTGTTTTTATTCTTATTTCCATACCGTAGAAGGATGCTTGAAGACTCTTTCATAGCACCTTTTCCAGTTATGTTTTATCATTTTGTTGTGCAGTGACTAGGAAATCATAGTAACTAACCTGACTTTTCCATGTTTCAGCACACTACCTTCCCTTCTGACGTTAAGGATTTAACCAAACGGATCCGTACTGTACTGATGGCTACGGCTCAGATGAAGGAACATGAGAATGATCCAGAAATGCTTGTAGACCTCCAGTACAGCTTGGCAAAGTCTTACGCGAGTACACCTGAACTGAGGAAGACGTGGTTAGACAGCATGGCAAGGATCCATGTTAAAAATGGAGATCTTTCAGAGGTAAGAGAAAAAAAAAATCAAATTAGTTTTAGTTCTGTCATAAGCAAAAGCTTATCTTTATAGAAAGGGAATGTACTATATGTAGTTGTTAGCATGTAACATAATAAATATTTTTAATAATCTTCGAATTACCAGATTGATTTCAATAGCTGATAAGTTTCTACCCAAGTACATCTGTAAGTAATTTCTGGTTATTAATGTAAGGAACATGTTTAACTGCTATAGCTGACACACTGCTAAGAATGGAATGCACAATGCAAGCCATGGAAGAGAGGCCTTTTTCTTAAAAATATCTTTGTTATTACTTGCTTAAACCCTTAAAGCCACTCCTTGAATTCCTGTCCAGTTGCCTTTACAGAATTAGCTTGATTTTATTCCAAATTACTTAATAAAAACAGCTCCTAATGTTTTTAAAACTTAGAAATATTTTTGGTGTTGTTTGAAAAAAAGGAAAGCTTTCTGATTTTACTGTGCTCTTAAAATACTCAGTTCTAGCAAAAAGGAGATTTGGGTGTGGGGATTGTTATATGTCTTAATGAAATATTACCATTTTAGCTGGATACAGATTAATTTTGTCTCTTTCTGGTAGGCTTTTCCATCTGAAAGTAAGTTGCTTTGTATGAAATCATTGCATTTCATAAACATCTGTTAAAATGAGCATCATGTAAGCAAGTAAAGATCTCCAAGAAAATAGGAGGTGCTATCTTCCTAACTCAATTCTTAGTACTAGAATTCTCTTCTTCTACATGGTAGCAGCACAGAAGGCTACAATACACATTACTCTATTTTTAGCTTGTCTTTTGAACTGAACAGCATCAGCTATCTAAGTCCTTTTCAGAACTAAAATATTTTTTTTTATTAAAATCTTAGAATCTTTGACTGTGCAACTAGATGGGGAGGTCTGCAAATCATCAAGTTCAAGTCAATGCAAAGTATGAATTAGAATTTTCAGTGGATTCTTACCTTTTTGCTCCACCTTCATTGTTTGAGGTTGTGCAGTCTCCCTGTTTAAGTGTTCAGCTGGTAGTTACAGTTAGAGTGATACTTTGCTGTAAGTCTAAACCTTTTTAATAAAACAAGAATATCAAATCTTCTCTTTTTTTGGTTCTTTCTGTGGAGAAAAGTGGTCAGTGTCAAATCCAGTAAAAAACTCAGATATCTAAAAATTACTCTCTTCTTTTTTTTTTAATCTCGTCTCCTTTTTTTTCTCTTTTCCAAACTGCACCAACCAAATTCCTTCAAATTCCAGTCATAGGTCAGATCTCTATTGCTGCTTTCAAATGGCATGTCACCAGTTTCTTCTGCATTTTTCTTGGTCTGGAGCCAGAAACCAGACAAAGCAGGTTAGCAGAAGGGCGACCAAATGTTGAGTAGAATCATAAATAGCTTAACACTTAAAATACCTCCCCCCCAAAAAAAGAGATTTGCTTGTTTTTATTACAGCATGATGTTCCCTCCATGTCATTTGTGACCCAAATCACTCTTAGATTGTGAATTGCTGTCCGTGCCACTCAGTGCTCTGATTAAGGAGGAGTGAGTGCACTTGCAAAATTACTGTTTTACACAAATGAGATGAAGAATTCTTACAGTAGTCATAGAATATCTCCTGCAAAGCAGGAAAAAAGGAAAACTGAAGAAATTGTCTTGTACTGTTGCTCTCCTTATATACCTTGTTTTTAATGGTCCCATTTTAATTGTTTTTTTAAAAGACTACTACTGTTTCTGTTTTAGGCAGCAATGTGCTATGTCCATGTAGCAGCACTGGTTGCAGAATATCTCACACGAAAAGGTATGATTTCAAAATCTTATTTTAATATATTCAAATATATATTTTTTATTAGAGTTTGGGAAAATCAATCATTTCCTTGAGGAAATTGTAGCTATTTCAGTATTCACCAGGGAAAGAATTCTGACCTAAGCAGGTAGTATACTCAAATACTTAAGAGTATACTTGCATATCTAAGGGGCAGCATTTCAGATAAAAGCAAAGTAAAATTTTTGAAAAGTAAAAATTTTTATTTTACACCAGAGCTTCTAATAGCTCAAATCAGATCCTTTCTAAAGCAAAGTTATCTGTGAATATTCGTGTTCTGCAAGTAGTCATTCTCTCACTGCCTCTAGGGAAACCTGGAATTGCCAGAGGAGTCAAAATAAATGTGTACAAATTTTCAGGTGTTCAATCAGTGATAATAGTGCTCAGGATGTTTCACCTTGCTGTAGTATATTCTGTGGAATTAGAATTAGAATAGACTGGAAAAAATGGCATGCCAGGTCCTGCCCCTGTATGCAGTTCAGCATGACTTCATGGCAGCTTAATTAAATACTGCAAAAGTTACCTTGAGTATCTTACATGTAGGGTGGAGTAGATTAGACACAAATTTAAGATAAAGTAGGAAGATTTAGACACTACTTAGTTTGATATGTAAAGGTCCAGATACTAACATTTTTGAGTCTTTTAAAACCCATTTGTACATTCACAATAATGTCATTGTATTTTAATCATGTAGCTGATCTATTTCTTTATTTATTTTGTGGTAGGTATATTTAAACATGGCTTCTACTTCATCCACAATCACAAAATGGCCCAATGTTATCCTGCTGGAGAAAATTAAATTTGCCTATATTTCTTTTTCAATGACAGGGATGTTTAGGCAAGGTTGTACTGCTTTCAGGGTAATCACACCAAACATAGATGAAGAGGCTTCAATGATGGAGGATGTTGGAATGCAAGATGTTCACTTCAATGAAGTAAGTAAATATAAAAAAGTTAAAATGTACATACATGGAAGGGCTGAGGATTTTTTGCAAATTTCATGTTTTAGACTAGAGAATTACTGATATGAATGATACAATAATTGTTTTCTGATCTGCCATTCATACCCTAAGCTGAAATAAAAAATTCTGTGAGGTGTCCCAGATTTAGAGAATTTACTATATACATGTATTTTAAATATAGTGCTAGCACATCATTTTACTGACACCAGACTCATGTCCATGTGTTTTTTCTGGCTTAAGTTTCCCTCCTTGCATCCTTGCTGATCCACCTGTTCTGGCTTTACAGTAAATTTCACTAGTAAGCAGCCTATATGAAAATATTATGAACAATCTTGTTTTATGAAAAGCTGTGTCTGCACTATGTATTTGCTGGTGTAATTGTGGAAGAGAGGGACAGACCACTTCTGGCAGCAGTCATGTTGGAAAACCCCCTGGTTTGTAAGCATAATTATACAACAGAAATACTTTTCTTCTGTGTTTTAATTAGTGTATGGCAAAGCTGTATGACAATATTTGACTGTGCAAATCGTTTTTGCGGTTTTTGTGCTGTCTTTTTAAAGTCATTGATTCTTCTGATCTAGCATGAAATTTAGCATGTTACTCAAAGCAAAATGCAAGCTGCTCTGAGTTATAGGAGATCAGGAATTCTAGTGACTACTGTTGATGGAAAGTTTTGTTGGAAATTTCTGTCACTGTTTTCCTGCCAGACCATGTGTCAGAGTTAAATTATTATGCTTTTTTTTTTTTTTTAAATTGGAATGTCTTTATTCTTCTTCTCATTAGTCACTCCCTGCAAAAAGAATATACTGCTTTTTCTGGGTCATTGAACCCTACACAAATTTATTTCCATCTCTCAGTATTTCCGTGGAACGGAAATAAGCCAAGAGTGAAATTATAAGCCTGTACAGCTTGCAGAAGGATGAAACCAGGCCAAATTTCATTTTTTCCCCTGCATGAAACCCTTTCTAAGCTTAACCATGTAGTACTCTAACTGAAGAAATATTGAAAAAATTTGCTATTTTTCAGATAACTTCTGAAAGTTATCTGAAACACAGAAAAAGTAATAACAGGGGAGAATATTAGTAATAATGACAAGATTAGCAACAGGGAAGAGCTGTTTGGCTTTAGCAGACTAAAAATCTTTTCAGAAATGCTTCAGAACAGGTAGTTCAGTTCCTTCAGGAATAGGAATATATTCATAAATGGAGTGTTACCTCAGTGTGTTCATAAGAAAGCAGAACTATTGTCTGAGAAAAAAAAATAGTTCAATTGGGTACAGAAGTCAAAAACCAGAATGATCTCTCAAGCTGTATTTTACTACTTCATAGCAAAATAATGCTCTTATGAGAATTCTTCCTATACATAATAACAAGCCATGTGGAATTTCTTCCCTTAAAACTTGAGATACCCCTTTTTGCTAGTTATTTTAGAATTAAATCTCCAAAGGAGCATTTCAAAGTATTGAAGGATCAGAGAGAATCCCTTCATGTTTCTAAAAGGGACAAAATTTCCTTCATACTCTCCAGTTTATAAAAACTCGTCTTAATTTAAGTGAAATTTTTCTGAAGACTTTATATAGTTTCTCATTAAAAAAAAAAAAAAAGTGAAATTTTGGGATTCTTAGTTTAGTTCTCGTTTTAAAAGAATTCTGTCTAATGCCAGGGTTACCTAAGCTAGCCAGATGAAAAAAACAAAATTTGGTTTGGGACTTTCATTTTTAACAAGGCTACCATGTGTATTTCATCAAAACAGTTGTTTGCCTGTGACATTCCTTGAGAGGCATTATCCTGACTGGCAGATGGGTAAATGAAAGAGCCTTGCAGGAACACAGTGTCCTCTCAAGGCTGTACAAAGATAAGTGCAAAGCCTTGCACCTGAGGGGAAAAAAAAAAGAAAAAAAAAAAAGAAATCTCTGTACAGTCTACCATGTTGAATGGGAATCATCAGAGCCCCATCTCTAACCTTGTGCCCAGTACTGACTCCCAAAAGTCAAGACAGGTATCAACAAACAGGAAAAAGTCCAGCTTCTAAAGTGGTTAGTAGAAAAATCAGACTTTTCCAAAAAGAGCACCATCAAAGAGCAAGAGGCTGTTCTCACAGGTGTCAAGGGAAACTGATTGCATATAAGGAAAAGAACTTTTCCCATGAGAATGGAAAAACATTGAGGCACATGGCTCAGAAATGTTACACTCTTTTCCTCCTTCCCATCAGCTATCCCACATGAAGCTTGTACTCGTGATGTTATTTTCCTTTTGTAAACAACATTTTACTTCTTTGCTACATCTGGATGCCCTCTGGTGTCAGAATGAAAACTTGTGTCATAAACCAGTGTTTGTGGACAGCCCTCGTGCTCCAGCAGCAACACTGGTCTGTCACTTGTCACCACTTGGCTGCTGAGAATGGAGATACTGGGGAGTCTGTACAGCCCCATAATGACTGGGGGAAAGGAGGAGATGTTTTAAGGTCTGTTGCTACATGTGGATAGGGATACCATTTTTAGTCTCTTTGCTCACAGTGTTAAAACTTGATTTTCTTCGTGATGTCTTTAAGCTGGTTTAGTCCTCTACCAAAGGGAAGGAGGACGTGCAATTGAGTGGCTTCTAAGCATGAAAGGAGTTTTTTTTCCAGCTTCTGGCTTCACCACTGCAATGCAAGAATGATAGAAGAAGGTCCAAAGAAGTTTCAAGAATATCTAAAAGAAATATGCTGTTTGTAAATACAAGGAATATGTCTGTACACTCAGACCTTTCTGTCTTGTTTTGTTTCCTTTTAGCAATTTTTAATTGCCACAGTCAAAACTTAAAATACTAAGTGCAGATAATTGTTTTGAGGCAAGATTTTCCTTTTCACTGGGAAGACTTTTGGTATAATTATTTGCTGTGCTTTTGATGAATACTGAATTGTTTTACATTTCCAAATCTAGGATGTGCTGATGGAATTGTTGGAGCAGTGTGCTGATGGACTTTGGAAGGCAGAACGCTATGAACTCATTGCTGATATATATAAACTTATAATTCCCATTTATGAAAAACGGAGAGATTTTGAGGTACTTAATTCATCAAAAGTAAATTTGAGCAAGAAAAAAAATCCTGAATTTTCAAGTCTAACTGCATGGCACATTGGACATCACATAATAAGAGTATTAAAATAGTAACTGATTTTTTAAATGCTTGTTTTAATTTTAAATAGTTAAATTTTTCTCTTTAAATATAAATAATTAAAAATTAGTCTTACATGTCATCATCCTGACACAAGTGCTAAACCTAATACTGGCATTCAGCAAAAGATTTTCAGTTGTTACTGGCTTTAAGGACATAATCTGTTATTTTAAGATAGGAAAGTTCTGCTTTGTTCTTCTCCCTCATTATTGTTTTCTTGTACTTTCAGAGGCTGGCTCACTTGTATGACACCCTCCATCGAGCATACAGTAAAGTTACAGAAGTTATGCATACAGGCAAGAGGCTGCTGGGAACTTATTTCAGGGTAGCATTCTTTGGACAAGTGAGTATTACTTTCACTGGTCTGCTCCATGCAGTAAGAAAAACCTGAATTTATTTTACAAGGTTTACTCTTGCATCATCTGTATTGATACCGTGACATAAAAAGCACAAGGAACGTGTTCTGTATGAAATAAAGAAACACCATCAGTAATTTATTTTTAAAACATTTATCAATTCCAGTAAAATTCTTATAATTTTCCTCAGTAAATTTTTTGCCTTTTTTCCTTTTTTCTTCTTTTGTTTACTACCTTAAGGCAGCGGTAAGTTTTCTGTAACATCAGTTTTAGCAATGTATTGACTTAATGTCTGTAGTGCTACGGTGTGGTTTGCAAGGCTGCTTCTTAGATTGGTATGCATTAATAGCCATTGCAAGTCCAAAAGTAACATCAAGCTCCATTTAGAGAACGGATCACTCTTTTCTATGCATCAGTATTGCATGCTTCCAATCAAAGTTCTGGCTGAGTATTGGGCAGCTTCACATCCTCTGGTACGTGTCTAGAATGCCTCTGTATCCCTATGGCATCACGCAGTATCGAGTAGTACACTCTCTACATGCATATAGCCCAGTTGCTTAATTGTCCAGCTGAGCATGGAGAATTGTAAAATACTCTTGTAGCAGTATAATTTTACATGTATTCTGTTGTCTTTTATGACTTTATAGCAATACCAGTTTACAGACAGTGAAACAGATGTTGAGGTAATTACAGTAATCGCTTACAAAGCAAGCAATGCAGTACAAACTACTGCATTTCACCTTAGTTTGGTGTGGGTATTTTTGTCAATCTAGCCTGTGTTTATACATGATATGTTGTGCTTCTCTATTTTGTCTGTTTCGTTTATGACAAAAATATTTATTTTCTGGTTTCAAACATGAACTCAACATGGCTTGTTGTTTTAAACCAATATGAACTGTTTCACTTCCCATGTATTGTGCACTTAGTTGTGGTTTTAAAAACAGTGGTATGTGTAATACAATAAAGAAGTATATACCAGTTGTACATCATAAAATTAAGATCTTTGCATAATTAAATTTAATCTTATGGAATTAATTTTTATTACTGCCTAAGGAAAATTTTCAGATTATTTTTATGCAAACCTTTGCCAAAATAGTCACTTGTGAATCAGATAGTCCTGTTGGGCAGGACTACCAGTTTTGGCAAGTGAAACAGTGCTGCAAGTTCACTTTTATTTAAAAGTGATGGAAACTTATCTCAAAGGCTTGGCACACCATAGAATTGCTACAAACTTTTAAAATTTAAACTCTGTGTTTCCATTATCTTTCACTCATGTTGTAGTAGAGAATTACATTTTTCTGTTGTTTTTTTTATTCTCTTAGGAGACCTTTCTACTTAGATTTTAATTTCTGTCTATTTATGTTTGCTTGAATACTAATGTTAAATGTTTGTATTTCCTTTGAACTACACACATTGTCCATCTTAGTCATTGCCCTATGTTTTATTCCCCAAGATTTTGATTACTTCCTTTTTTACAGGGTTTCTTTGAGGATGAAGATGGAAAGGAATATATCTATAAAGAGCCTAAACTCACACCTCTTTCAGAAATTTCCCAAAGACTCCAAAAACTCTACTCTGACAAATTTGGAGCTGAAAATGTCAAAATGATTCAGGATTCTGGCAAAGTATGATCTTTATTCTTTCTAAAACATTCTTATATATTGTTTTCACTAGTTTAGTTGAAATACTGTGGGATCACTGTTACTCATTTGGTGCACAAGCATCTGCATCTAAAAACTACTGTTGGAAAGGCATGAGAGGAATATTATCTCCTACTAAGTATGCCTTTTAGAACAACCAAAAAGCTTAATTTCTGTAACGTTACCTCTCACAACAGTAATTGTATCTTAGAACAAATTTGGATTATGATCATATTCTGTGCCAACTTCAGCTATATTTCTCGCAAATTCACACATAGTCATCCTTTGGAAGCTCTTCCCTTTTCCACACCTCAGCCTTAGACTTTATGGTGATTTTCTCTTAGTATAATTTCATGGCTCTTTTGGTTCCTTGATAAGGATCCTTTTGAATCCTTTATTCAAAAATTCCTTTTTCTGGCCTTTAAGTGCAGCAATGGTGAGCATTTCAATATTGGAACTTTAAAAGTAGAGGAGGACTTGATGAAAGGGCTGGGTTTCATGATCATGAGCAGTTAAAAAAACCCCAAAAACCAACCAAACCAAAACATTCACAATGTGCTGTAATGCATCTGACTGTCTTTCTTCCTAATAGTTAAAAACTGTGAAAGCATGAACATTTCCCGTATTTTCAATAGTTTAGAGGTTAAGAGAACAAATTCAGTTTCCTAAAGTTGTGTGACTACTTTTAGATCCACTTTATTCACAATGTAGCTTTTTGATTTTTTTTTTTTTTTTGGTCCTGTTTTGAAGGTAAATCCCAAGGATTTAGATTCAAAATATGCATATATTCAAGTTACACACGTAATTCCATACTTTGAAGAAAAGGAGCTGCAGGAAAGAAAAACAGATTTTGAAAGGACTCATAATATTCGTCGCTTTATGTTTGAGATGCCTTTTACTCAGGGTGGCAAAAGGCAAGGAGGAGTAGAGGAACAGTGTAAGCGACGGACTATTTTGACAGGTACTGATGGAATGCAATGCTTTGACTGGAAGCATTAGTTCAAATGGTCTAATTTTGTCCTGTATGGGTTTTTTTCATTTCACCTTACTAAGTTCTTTATAGCTATCAGCTGAAATACTTTTCATATTTTTGGCCACAATTAAGGTTTTCAAATTGATTTCTTCAGTGGGGAATCCTCAAAATTATTATCTCTTTTTCCTTAAGCTTCCAGAATTCTGAATCTGGAGTCTGGCTTTCCTTTTTCTTGTGTTTTGTCTCTGTGAAGTATGAGTTTCTATATAAATAAACTTGTGAAAACAAATAAGTGACTTTATAATAATAAAGTGATTTCATAATAATAAGTGACTTGGTAGGTGTCTGTAGCCAGTACTTGTGAAGAAATAGAAAATACAGCTTTGCTGTTTTTGATTCTGCTCTTTGAGATCTGTGAATGTCAAGCAATCCTTTTCACAGTTATCATATAAATTCAGTGGTTTATTTTTTTGGTGGTTGTTAGTAGCACTAATGACAGTGATCTTTCTTTGCTGAGATGCATGTAAGGCTGTGCATATTTGCATTTCAGGGTCTTGTTTCCTTGTCCATTTGGTAGTATTTCTAATTATATAAGTTATTAAATTGGGCAGCTAATTACATCAAAATGAGATTTTAGCATAAGGTTCTCTCAAAGCACACCTTATTAAAATATCTTTTCCTGACAATGTTAAACTTGTTTCTGTCCACAGCTATACATTGTTTCCCATACGTGAAAAAGCGCATTCCAGTGATGTACCAGCACCACACTGATTTAAACCCAATTGAAGTAGCAATTGATGAAATGAGTAAAAAAGTTGCAGAGCTTAGGCAGCTTTGCTCTTCAGCTGAAGTAGATATGATCAAATTGCAGCTGAAGCTACAAGGAAGTGTCAGTGTTCAGGTAAGACCTTTGCCATGCAGCTGTTTCATTTGCTTCTGTCCTTGAAAAAGTTATATAAATAGCATTTTATAATTAATTTCTATTCTGTACATTCAAGAGTGTCCTAAATTAGAAATATGCTCACTGTCTGTAGTTATTTCCTGAACTGGAAAAGCAATAAAAGTATTTCATATAAATAGCTGGTCAGAGACAGTTACACAAAAAAATTAAGATTCATCTCTGGAATATGTTGCATTGCAGTCCCCACCAGATTTTGGCATAAAGCTGAAACTGCTAGAAGATAACAGATGAACTTGAAGATAAATTAGCATATTTTGCCTAGCTGTAGGTCTGCCCACAGTAGGTCTAGCATACTTTTGTAAGAACTCTATGGAGGTAAAGAGTGAGTGATAATTTGTAGGAAGAAGAAAACCATAGACAATCTCATTGTGCATGCCTTTTTGCCTAAGGCAGGCAGGAACTGGAATGTATAAAGATTCACCAAAACAGGGTACCTGAAGCAGGTATAGGATGTACAAGTCAATGTGGAAAGGATCTTCAGAAAATGCAGTGACTAAAGTGCTGCTCTGTTACTTTAAACTGATTTGAAACGAACTGTTAATACGGTCATGTGATATGACCAGCTGTCATATTCAGAAAAGGATCCAGAAAAGGGAAAAAAAAACAAACCAAGATTCCAGAATCAGTAAGTGGTCAAGCTATAGTGTTTGGGATGAGAAGGGAGAGACTTGTATTAATAATATGAAGGAATAATGAGTCAGAAGTCACTGAAACCACTTCTCCTGTAGCTGCCATAAGAGCACAATTAAATTTCTGCAGGTTTTTGCAGAATTCTCAGTTTGGAAAGCTGTTTTCAATAGATACACAGACCAAACAGTAGTAGGTTTAGTTCATTTTCCCACCCTAATTTCATAAACAGAGATGACAAATTGGCAATATCTACAGTTACTTTGCCACATCATTGAAGTGGTTTCTTTGTGCCAAGACAGGTTTATAGCACTGGAAAGACCTCTCCTGCTCTAATGGTCCAACTCTAGCAGTTTTCTTGTTTTCCAAGTCCAGCTTTTTTGAAATCAATCTCTTCTCATGAGAAAATCAAATCCAACACCTGTAGCACCTGTTATTGCTAAGACAGGATGTCAGATCTCTGACTGGTTTTTAATTCTTGTTCTTTTTAGGTTAATGCTGGTCCACTAGCATATGCAAGAGCTTTCTTAGATGACACTAACACCAAAAGATATCCAGACAATAAAGTAAAGCTCCTAAAGGAAGTTTTTAGGTATGGCATGGAAGGTTTGGGATTTCTTGGGGATGGGGGAGAGGGAAGGAAAAAATGAACCTTTTTTTCCAAGACTCATAAAAATTATTTTTGAAACTTCCAACTTCTAAAGTGTTCTGATTCATTAAAAACATACTTTAAGCTGACATTTTAAATCAATCTTTTGAATTTCTATTTGAGAACTTCCTTATTTTCTCTAACTCAGGCAATTTGTTGAAGCCTGTGGGCATGCTCTGGGTGTAAATGAACGACTGATAAAGGAAGATCAGTTGGAATATCAAGAAGAAATGAAAGCCAACTACAGAGAAATGGCAAAAGAGCTTTCTGAAATAATGCATGAACAAGTATGTGTTGAAATTAAGTTATACATACTATCATTCAGAATGTAACTATAATGTGAAAAGAATGTGGGAGATGTATGTAATGCTTTACACAAAAGGATTGTTTATCTTTTCTCTTTCTATAGACTATAAGTCATGAAATTGTGGACCTTCATTTTTTTAGGTTGTGTATTTTCTTGTCACCAGCCTGTTTTTTTGTAGGCAAGGAGGACTACAATAATTATGAAACAAATGTAATGAAATCAATATATATGATCTACAAGCGTAGCCCTTTCTTGTTTGATTCTGGAGGTATAAATAATTGCTGTTGCAACAAAGAGTTAAATGTCTTTCAAGAGGTATTCCAATACATTTTCTTGAGGGAAGTCCAACACTAACAAGCTAGAAATATGGGGGAAGGAAAACAAAAACTTTTGTGGAGTGAGATGTTCCACTCAACCTTTGCGCCTGGGTTCCATGCTAGAAATGTCTCATGACATTCAAAGGCAAAGATACTATTTCTAGGAGGACAGGAAGAGCTGAAGTTCAGTGCTTGATCCCTACCTTCTTGATATTTGTATTCATCATATTCGTCACTTCAGCCCCCTTTTCTTTCATCCACAGTTAATTTTATAACCTTTTTCCAGAACCACTGAATGGTTTATAATTCTTTAGAGAGATTTGCCTTAATTTTGCCTTTGCTTAGGTGGTACCCAAAACTTTTATGGCAACTTTTTTCTATTCAGAAATGTTCCACCTGTCCAAAATTCATTTCCCATGCTTTCTTGCTTTCCATTATTTCCCAATGTGGTTTCTCAGGTACTGTGTTCTGAGTAGCTCTGTGATATAAAGTAATTATTTTGAAGCATATTGACTTTATTTTCCTTTCCCTGTTTTGATATCCTGTCACAGAGAAGAGCTTATGACACAACTAACTCTTTTTTACTACCACCAATAGGGAACATTGTGAACCAAAGTGTATAGGAAGTGATACTATTTTTCCAGAATTATCTGGTTGGACGTGTTTTTTTAATAAAAAACAGTAGTAGAAGAAAACAGTTTTGAAAGATTTGTGGAACAGAAAAAGAGTTTGCTTAGCTAAGAGAAGTGGGACAGTTTGACTATATTTCAGTGTGACTTATTGATAAGCAGAGGAGGGTTTGGAATGGAGGATAACTGATTGGAAAGCTGACTGAGATGAACAAAGTACATGAGAGAATTTGACAGTGATACAGAATACCCCTTTGGAAAGGAGAGGCAAGTGTTTTGGTCAAAGAATGGAATGATAAATGCAAGATTAGCATTCCCCTGGCACAGGAAAAAGTAAAAGAATATTATGAAAATTTGTACACAAGAAAAAGTACTTTGAACTCAATACAAGATGTAGATATTTAAAAAATGCTCAAGTATGTGAGTTTCCAAAGATTAATGATAAGAAAAAGCATGTTCTGAAACATCAGGAGTAAATCACATTACCCCTTCTTCTCTTGGTTTACATTTAGACAAACAACTGATATCCATAAGGTACTGTGAACAGAATATGGAAGTACAGCGCTGGCTGCAGTAACATGTACTATTAGCCTACCACTGTGTTCCTATACAAATGTAATTAGTTGTACTTAATTAAAACATGCAGTGTTGTTGGTAGTTTTGCTTTAGTTGTTTTCTTTTTCAATTAGACTGGTAATTCCCCTGAATGCTTAGAAACATGAAGGTCTTCACTTAAATCTTTGAAAATATCTCCTTTATGAATCTGCCTATTGCTGTTTTGGGAAAAAGAGCTTTGCATCACTGAAAAAACTATTAGCTGTAATATCTTCAAGGTCTTAACAACTGCAAAAACTTTGTTATAAAAATGCATAAAAGAATCTTAACAGATTTTTTTTTTCTCCTCTGCTGCTTGCCAATATGATCAGATGGGATGGTAATTAGTTTTCTCTACTTCTTTACTATTAGTTTGTCTAATCTTATTATAATTCCCTTTTACGGTATTTCTAATTTTAGCATCAATTTATTTATAGCTGTAAAGAAGTAAATCTTTTTGGTGCTTTGATAGCTTTTTGCAAGAAATGCTCAAATCATACCTCTAAGTCAAAAAAGGAAAACCAAAAAAGGGCAAAAAGTGAGCTTGTCACTATGAAACTCCTTTTGAAAGTTAACAGGAGGAATGATATAAACTGTCCAAGCATCCTCTCCAGAGGACTGTGTAATATCTGAGTTAGCAGAACTGATACTGGAGAAGTAACTTCTCCTAAGTGTATAAAAAGATGGCTGCAAAGAGTAACCATTTCCAAAAAGTTTTGTGCAGTTGAAAAAGTGCTGAGAGGTTGAGTCAATAAGCAGCACATCAAGAAATTAGTTATCTGTTTTAGACATGCCTGTGCCATTTTGTAACATTTTGGTAAATGTGTGTCTTTCATTTTAAGATTACTCCAGTGGAAGAAAAGGCCAGTGTCATGCCCAACTCACTACACATTTTCAACGCCATCAGTGGAACTCCGACAAGCACAACAGTTCATGGGATGCCCAGTTCTTCTTCAGTTGCATGATTGTTTTGTAAAGGAAAGTATGTTTGTTTCTTTTAAAGTTTGTGGATTTGCTTCATTGTGTGCAAACTCAGGTTGACCTTGAAGCTAAATGTTGGGCACATGCAAGCTGCGTAGTTCATACGAATGTCTGAGCACACTTAGCAAGTAGCAGTTACTGGTAATAGTCTTTTAGAGTAAGGGAGGCACACATATATATATTTTTTAATCTTGCTGGTAAAATTTAAAAGTGTTCACAATGTCATTGCAGAAGTGCGTGTTGGAAAATTATGAAGTTGAAGTTAGCTTCTGTTTTTCATTAGAAAGTATTATTAAAATGAATTGCACATTACAAAAAAAGTGTTGTGGGATGTAATTTTGCAGATATGTAACATTCAGGTGTTCTTTTTGTGTATGGCACATAGAGATTCCAAGTACAAGAACTATTTTGGGGCTAGACAGAGACACTAGTTTTTGGGGTTTAATGGAACTGACAATAGTAGTTTTTGTACCATTTGGCAAATTGTTGTGCTTTATTTTATACCTTGTTGCATTTTGGAGGTATACGAGCTTAGATCTTACTAAACAACTAAATACAACCAAAGGTCTGCATTAATGAACACTGAGTTATACTAAAATATCAATAGTAGTAAATTGTTATGTACATATTGTTTGTTAATACAGTCCATACAGTCTGTACATAAATGTATTACATTTCTAAGCATTTTTTTAATATTCATATCAGCTTTTACCATTCTGCTTTCAGTTTATTTTGAAAATTTGCTCATTCCAAGTATATGCAGACTTTACAGTTCATTTATCCCTGTATATAAATAAGTGCAATATAAAGATGTATACAGTCTTTGCTATGTTAGGTTTATATGCAGTTATTAAAAGAAAAACCTTTTTTGCCAAAGCAATGGAGTATGTAATTGGTAATCATGGTTCCTGTGGTAAATGGTGGTATAATTTAAAGCTTTTTCCATATTCTTATTCTTTTAAGACATTAATTTAGTAATTTTATATTTGGGGAAAATAAAGGTTTTTAATTTTATTTAACTGGAAGCACTGTCCTGCTGTAATTAAACATTCTGTACTACATCTATATTAAAAGGAAAAAGGTAGTTACTTTTCTCACTGTGTGCTGAGTTTTTTTGTTTCAGATTCATCCCTGACATTTGGGAAAAATGAAAGCTTGATTTTAAGAAAATGTCTTTTTGCATCCTGTGTATGAGATGCAGACACCTGTAGGTCTCATTTCACATTCCTTGTCAATAAAGAGAATTAGATTATTAGTTAAGACATCAGTTTTGAGTCCCTCACATTTGACTCAAGTACCATGTTACAGGAAATACAGGTTGTTATTCACCAGAACAGTCTTCAAAACTTGTCATCACATGGCAGTAGAAATTACCTTTTCCTTATGACATAAGGTTTATTGTCGTTTTTCTGTAACATACCATGAAACACATATATTGCCATTACTCATCAAAGGTTTTTTCTAAAGCAGCTCATCGTGGCAGTGAAATGCTGAATATACTCTGCTTTCTCTATGTTTCTGAAACAAAATTTCAGGTTGTTTAAATTATTTTTCCTCAAAGAGGAAAACAATCATACACTTCTAGACAGTGAACTCATAATGGTCTAAGAAGCGCAGACCCTTTTCTTTTCCTCTGCCCTAAATTCTTCACACTTTTGTTCATCTGTGGAAATGGGTGCAGGAGCGCCTACCTGAAAGGTATTTCATTCTTGGGAGAATATATCCTCTGAAGTTGTTTTGCCATTTGGGAAGTCTTCTGTATCCATGTATTAAGAGATATTGTGTATATCACGATGGCTTCTTTTAATTGCCTCATTTTTTCTCCCTTTTTCCACTTTGCCTTGGGAACAGAACTGACAGTTTCTCTTTTGCACTGAGACCTCAATTGGATGAAGACATGTCTGATAACTAACCTATAAATGTAGTATGTATTCAGAATTGAATATGTATCTGTGCATGTGTGTATATATATATATATATATATACACCTAAATATATGTGTAACTGTTTAGCTGAACCTTGGCCTATGAAAAACAGACAACTTAGTTGGCATTTCTGTAGGTTTACATGGGCTTAAATTATTAATGATTAATACATAAGCAATGTGTCTATAGACTTCATCTCTTGTGATGTGTTTATATGAGGGAACACACCCTCTACTGTTTTAGTTTTATATATATTAAGGTCATAAATGTGGGCGTTTCCCTCCTGAATAATTCCTTCTGTACCAGCTTCCCTTCTCTATTGTTACTTCTGTAACACATAAATTAAGTATCCAGTGTGGGTTAATTTATTTATAAAGACTTGGGCTCTCTGCAGGTTTTTGAGAAGAGTTAATTTTCTTCACAGGAGCTGGTACAGGGCTGTGTTTTGGATTCGTGCTGCAAACAGTGTTGATAGTTCAAGGATGTTTCAGCTGTTGCTGAGCAGTGCTTGTACAGTCAAGGCCTTTTCTGCCCTTCAGCCCTCCAGGGAGCAGGCTGGGGATGCCCAAGGAGCTGGAAGGAGGGGACACAGCCAGGACAGCTGGCCCCAGCTGACCACAGGGATGTCCTGTACCATATAAGTGTCATGCACAGCAATAAAAGCTGCAGACAGTTTGCCAGCACTTGCTCAGGGACTAGCTGGGCACTGATCAGCTGCTGCCAAGCCAATTGAGGGGATTTTGCATAATTGCTTTTTCTTGGTTTTGTTTTGGCTTTTTTACCTATGAAACTGTCTTTATCTGGACCCACAAATGTTCTCACTTTTACCCTTCTCATTGTGTCCCCTATCCTGCTGCAGAGGATTGAGGGAGCAGCTGGGTGAAGTTGAACCACAACAGTCCTGTTTTGGCATCCACTGTCAGGCTTAAAGGGTTTGAGATAACAGATTTGACCACAGCGTGTTATAGAAGGAACTGATAAGTATTATCTGTTTGACACTTGTTGGTCACAGTGTTGATTTACTTGTTCAGTAAATCAACAGTATTAGTTTATCTAATCAGTCATGCTCCCTATTCATTTTGCTGTACATCAAATTTTAGAGCTTTTTAAAGGCTGAATTTGCAGTGTGTCATTTGGTTGTGTTTTGCCTGGGAGAACTATGATAAAAGAGTTGGCCTTGAGCCTAATCTGGTATTTGGGCCTTGCCTTCCCTGCCCTTTGGGAACCATCACTTGAAGACATTGAACAATGAGACATTTTCCCTTTTCCAGGAACCACTTGGTGGACAAAACAAAGAGTGTCACCTTCCCCTTCTTTTCCTACAGGGTAGATGTTTTCTCCCTTTTTAGTATAACTTCAGTATCTTCAATACCCTTTGGTAACTAAAATATTCCTACTGGCATGTTTCAAGTATGTTTTTTCCAGCTTTTCCTAAGGTTAGTTAAAGACTATCACACAGGGTTATGTCCTGAGGCAGTGTTGTTGTGGGTAGCAGAGCATGTGGGAGAATATGGGCAGGTGACAAGGATTGTCACCTCTGACACTCCGGGACTTCACCACAGAACAAGTGCAGGATCCTGGAGATCAAATATTTGACAAAATAGGATGCCCTGGCTATGGCAGAAACACAGCTTAGCGCTCTGCCAGGGCTGACATTTGGCTATGAAGCACTGCTTGGGAATGCTGAGGGGAAGAGAGGGTGTGTGGATGTGAGGCCATAGAGACAGACGCTGGCTAAAGCAGAGACCCCTCCACTGGACTGCATCGGTCTGTGCTGACACAGTCGGTCGTGCTCCGCAGGGAAGAAGGAAGCCAAGGAACAAGGAATGAGGGGGCAGGTTTGGCTTAAGGACAGTAAAGATGAGGAGGTGTAGGGACAAGTGAAACTGGACCTTTCCGATTCATACACTTCAAAAATCTGTTTTCAAGGTGCTGAGTGTGCTTTGTTTTACTGTTGCCACATACATGGCAGCAACTTGGAAGAGGTCATGGGGGTCTTTGCAGTTGGGTCTGAGGATGGACATGGTAAGCAGTAAATTAAACTTAACAAAACTATTATAAATGTTGTTTTAAATAGTATATAGGTAAATAGAATTATTTCACATAAAGCAGTGTATTTAGATGGACCTGGCTCTTAATGAAAACACCTAGTCTAGTAAGTCAGGCAACGTTTTTTCTTATACCCAATTTCTATTAGCTTTGATTTCTTCATGAGAAGACTTCAGTACACAGGAGACATCTGAGTCACTGTCTGTCATGAAAGTTAGCTGTTAAAATTTGTGAAGACTGCTGTTCTGTGGTTTTTCATGAACAGAAAAATTCTGTATTTAATTGTGTTAAGACTACGAGTCCTGGAGCTTCCTGGGGAAGAAAAAAAAAAAGAAAGTTTTGGCAGATAATGACAAAATTCAATTGTTTTTATAGTATTTGTGGAAATGACCATTTTAACATCTTTAAAATACTTTGATGGTGGTTTTTTCCTTTCTTTAGTATTATGATGAATATACAATGAGTTATTTAGAAGCTTTTAGACTCTAAATATCTTTTGATCTCAACACAAATACTGAATTTAAATTATAACTAGAGCCTAGGCAGTATATCCCTTTCAAGTTAACTGTAGTAGATATTAGAGGTGTTTGTCTGGCATTTTCTAATTAAGGAGTTTTGTAATTTCTTCTCTCAATGAAAAACTTGCAAGTTATTTTTTTTCCTGCAAAAACGAGGTGTGATTGATATTAGTAAAATACCTTGGGAATACCCTGTTTGACTGCTACATGTTCTAAATGATGGAAAAAGCACTGAGAGTTTTTCTAGCTGCATGGTTCTGTTTTGCTGTTTGGATTATGCTATAAAAGATGAGCTGGAAAGACCAAAAGAGGAGGCTGAAGGGATTTAGGTAAGTGACCTTTCACTGTGAATCCTTAGAACATCTTTTTTTTTTTTTTTGTATGCCTCTCCCTGTCCTGTAAGATTCATTAACACCAGATACAATGAAAATTGTGAACATAATTGGCAGAACTGCAGCTGAGGTCTTCAAAATACACTCATCTCCCAAAATAAAAATTCTTTTAAATTAGTTTTGTTTCAGTTAAACATTTTAAGAATTGGTATAAGATTTAAGCTGCTTTATACAAATACAATTTTCAAATTAATTGAAGTAACACATCAGATTTTTTTCCAATTGTATGAGACAAAGCAGATGTCTACAAGACTAGTATATTTATCAGACTTAATACAAGAAAATGCTGGTAGCCACTGAATAAGTAAATTTGAGTTAGCATTTAATGTTTGAAAAAAAAAAAGGATTCTGAAGCCTGGAAGAAGTCTGAAAAGAAGGTGACTGCATCATTTTGCTCCAGTCAATGTTATTAGCACCAAGACAGAAGTGAAACTTCTGACAGAACTGATAACTAACCTGGGTTTTTTCAGTGGCCTGGACTGTAAAAGGAAGAGATAAGAAGTTCCCAAGGGTAACTGTAAGAAAAGGACCTTAGTTCAGCAAAACTGTTCAATTCATTGTTCATTCCATAACCCTCAGAACTCCATGAACATTGCTTGGGGAGGGACAAGCCCAGAGCTGTGTTTCATTTAGTGAAGCTTTAGTAGCCACGTTACCCATAGTAATCAATAACAAGGCACTAAGGGGACTAACGCCTTTTATAATTGGCATTGTGAGATGGAAGAATTGTCAACATAACTACTTAGACTTTAAAAAGGTGACAGAAAATCTCTTTGTCAACAACAGCCTGTTGAAGGGGAATTTTTTTTCAGGTTGCTTAAAGCTTTTTTCTCTCATTGTCAGCAGTGTCAGATCTTGTTCTACATCCATAATTTGAAACAGCTGAATATTTCCTGATTACAGTGTGCTAGGAGACTATAAAAATGCATACACAATAATAAAGCTTTGAAAAAAAAAATTTGAATGTGCCTAGAAAAATTATGTGACTGTGATTTTTATTTTCTTCTTTTTTACTTATTTAGTTGAGAGAGATAAAATAGGGGAAGTGACACCCTAGGCTAAAATTGTTTGTTATCTGTTTTGGTGATACTGATAATTTCAAAATGCAGGAACTGATACAGAAATGAAGGAATGCACCAGCTGGTAAAGCACGAGGCCTCAATGTGTTGGTGAAGAGCTGTGTTGTGAAAATGTGGGCTCAGAACTGGAGGATTAACTTGCCTTGCACATCTGCAGAGGAAAATGACTCACAGCTAGTAGTAAAAATTGCTTATCAAAAAAGATGCAGGATGAAATTAATGTGACAAAATTCAACTCAAGGCCAGAAGGAAAAGGAAGTTGGCCTTTATTTTAAACACAACCAGTTTCAGTCACTCATGTTGAATCTGATAGATTTCACCCAGCTGTATTTTCACACCAACTTACTCACAAGCATCAAGAAGCCCATGTCAAAGCAGCCACTCCAGCCTCCCATGAGAGAAAAGGAGTGGTGACCCTTGAGTAAGTGCCATGTGTCTGGGGTTCTTCCTTGGCAGTGGAAAACTTTCATTGTGCTGATTTGGACTGGCATGGAGTTAATTTTCTTCACAGTAGCTGGTACGGGGCTGTGTTTTGGATTTGTGCCGGACAGTGTTGATAACTCAGGGATGTTTCAGCTGTTGCTGAGCAGTGCTTGTACAGAGTTGAAGCCTCTTTTGCCTTTCAGCCCTCCAGGGAGCAGGCTGGGGATGCCCAAGGAGCTGGAAGGAGGCGACACAGCCAGAACAGCTGATCCCAAATGGCCATAGGGACATCCCACACCATATGTTGTTTAGCTCAGGAATTAATCTGGAGGGGAGGAAGGTCAGCTAGAGCAGCAGTTGCTTGGGGACTGCCTGGGCATCTGTCACTGATAAGCAGTTGGGCTTTTGGCAACACTTCTTGATTTAGGTCTTATTTATTTTTGCCTTTTTTAGCTTTATTTTTGTTCGCTGTTTGTTTGAAGGGGGGCATCGTGGTGATTTGGTGGGGTTTTTTTGTTTTTTTTTTTTAAATTTACTAAGTTATGTTTATCTCAACCTCACAAGTTACTGCACTTTTGCCCTTCCAGTTCTCTCCCCTATCCCATTGGGAGGGGAATGAACACGTGCCTGTGGGGCTGAGCTGCCTGCCAGGGTTAAATACCAGATAAAAACACCAGAGCCACCCAGGTATTTGTATCCTTCAGCTAGTACAAGGTGATGTTCCATCATAATCTTGCTTACCTCATCACCCATAAATCGTAGAGAGGGTTGTTACCTGTGTGTGTTTCCTCATTTCAGTAACTTTATGGCCTTTCCATGCTGGGGTAAGAAGTAGTGGTCACACACTGTGCTGGAACCCCATTGCCATCCTCCTGCTATCCTGCTCTGCTGACAAGTCATCCTGCCATGGCCTTATCAGAGCTCAGGCCTCCTGGTCTTGATGTAGAGAGCACATTCCTCAGCATTTACTAGTTTAATTGCTGTTAGTCATGTTATCACTTATCAATTCATGCTATTCCTTGCAACTGTGCTGCTGCTTATGATTTCACATAAATAATTCTCACTCATATTTCATTCAAACCATTCTTAATGTCTCTGTTTCAGCTCCCTGGAGCAGTGTGACATGGACAGGCCTTTATAACAGAGCTGTGTCCAAGTGTTGAAGTGCAGCCTGGCAAATGTTTTTAGAGACCACTGATGGAGCCTTTCTACAAGTCTTTCCCAAACATATTGGTGTCATAGTGGTACTATTCAACGTTTTCACTGGTATTCCAGGAACAAACATGACAAAACCCTGCCTATTTCAATTGCATGAAAACAAAGGTCAGTCTCTTCTGTTTTAATTGCACCATACCCTTAAACACTATGCTACTGTCTATTGCTAGTGTGTTATCACTACAAACTCTTGCTTCTAGGAACAGGACAAGAACTTTAAATATACACATTTTGCCTTGGTAAATAGCACCAGTGAAATGGATTTAAGGAATCAGAGTTTCCCACAAACAAACTCCTAATGTAATTCTGTGGCAAAGAGAACTACTGCAGCAAGTGGATGTAAACAGAATGTGTTGTGGTGGTTTCATCCTGTCTTACAGAACCTCTGAAACCACTGTTAAACCACGCTGTTACTGGGTCAACACCAGGGCTGAGATTTTAAAATGTTGTACTGGAGAATTTATGTAAGAGCCACAAAAATTCATACTCAAGGAATATGTGATATGAGATCTGGGGGACAATGCTTCAACTTACCAAGTATAAATTTGAGGAGTTTACAGCCCAAAACCATTTTTTCCCAAGTGAATAGAAAATGCTGCGAGGCTTTTTTAGTTTGGTTAAGGAAGACATAATAGAAATTGGATACTGAAGCAGGGGAAATTCAGATTAGAAATTCAAATCAGATACTTAATCCGTGTCAACAACTACATTGAGCACTATCAAAGGTGCTGAATTCCAAAGGTACTGATGCAGTGTTGTTTAATTACAATTTTATTTCAGGTATGGTTAACCTGTGATTCAGAGCTAATGGTCTCTCTTTGGTCTAAGTGCTAAAACCGGAACTTGAAATCCTGAAATCATTAGCTGTCTTAAGCTGATGTTAGTTACTGTTAACCTGTTCTGTTTAATGGCTATTTTATAACAATGTTCTGAAAAAAGAGGACTGCAGTCTGTAAAGTGATAATTTTAGAAAATGGTCTTCTTGTTGACTGGGTTTTAACTTGGGTCAGCACACTGATACTTAACCGCAAGACTTGTGTTCAACAGCCAGATTTCAGCTTGGCATTAATCACGGCAGAAACTGTACCACAAGCACTAGTGAAGCAGTTTCCAGGCAACTTCATCCTAAAATTTCTAGTGTTTGAAGTGATTTGAAATTTATAAATGAAGACATTCCTGGGACACTTTTTTCAGAGAATAGTGTCATGCATGAGTGTTCTAGAACTTCAATCTTGTTCCTCTTCTCTGCCTCCACTTTTCAGGTAGCAACAAGAAACTTTATCTCAGTTTTAGGTGGTACTAAGCTTCTACAAGACAGGTATGTCATTTGGTCCATGCAGCATGAAAATTGTATTTTGTCTCATCCTCTGAAAAGCAACAAAATCCTGGGCTGAAGTTCTTAGAAGCTGAAATTTCGTAACTGAATTTCACCCATGATGTGTCTTGTGTCCTGATTGGTTATTTTTAAACTGTTCAAACTCCATATAACCATTGAATGATGTCCTGGGAATGGCTGAAAGTTCTTATAGCTGTTCTTGTTCTGGCTCAAATTCCAGATATCTGACTGGGGCTGTACTGCAAACCGAGTTAATTTAAATTAATAAGCATATCACAAAATTTGCAGTATACTTTGTTGTCTTCTTTAATTGTAAAAGCTGTTTATTGGGGTGTGGTCCTCCTGGAGCTTGGAAGTCTTTCATTTTGGTTTTTCTTCCCCCCTTCTACCAAATTGCAAGTCAAGTACACATCATATTACATCAGAGTTAATTGTCAAACAGTTAAATATTTGATAGAAAGCATTTCAATTCAACTTCATTCAACACCATTTGCTTAATCCATTTATTTTGTATATTTTAATTATTTTTATTCCTTTCAATTAAGACTAATACGTATCAACCTGACTTTATCCTAGCTAATTATATCACTGTATGTAAATTAAGACAGATCTCCCTCCTTTTCTAGCAGCATGTGTTACATTGCCATTGAAATTTACAAATTCCTGCCCAAAACCTGCACTAAATTCTTTCCATTTTTTATGTATTGCAAGCTATTTATATATAAAAGTTGTCATCAAAACCATTTTTCAGGTTCTGTATTTTAA
The DNA here is from genome assembly GCF_001522545.3 of Parus major. NCBI lineage: Eukaryota > Metazoa > Chordata > Aves > Passeriformes > Paridae > Parus > Parus major. The sequence continues at coordinate 39,090,162 of NC_031768.1, forward strand.
AATAATTTATATCTATTTTATTTATTTTTGGCAATATTAGCATCTTACTATCACAGAACGTTCAAAGTTGGAAGAAACCCATAAGGATCGTAAGAGGGATCATCCATTTTCCTGACCTTTCCTCAGGCCTGACTCCTCCTTTACTGAAACCTTAATTCTTTAAAATGTCCTTGTTAGGAGAACTGAACCACTACATAAAAGATTAGCTGTGTTTCATCATCTCTGTTCCTTCTGTCCTTGTTACCAGATATGTCAAACTGCTGTTAAAAAAATAAACAAAATAATGAGGTACTACAGTGAAAGTCAAATGGCACCTCTCTATCCCAAATAATTTAAAACACAATTAATATGATTCCAGCTTCACCCCGATACAAAATGTGGCAGCACCTGTTAGGAGGATGTGGCAATGGTTTCATACTGTACAGCTGCATTGCGTAACAGCAGGAGTGAAAAATACATGCTTAATCATGAGAAAAGATAAGTCAGGTGCAGTGCATCCCTTCTGCCTGGACTGACCTTTGCACCTGACTTTTGTGCCAGCTCAGTTTCAGCAGCCTAGCTGCTGAAAGATTTTTGGTCCTGTCTGTATCATTGCTTTCTTTAGATAAAGCCCACAGTTTTTTCCCCTCACCAGTCCATCTGCAAGGCCCAGTCTCTGAGCACTCTTTTTTGGCCATTTTCATTCTTTTCAGATCTGGTGGTGTTCTGGGGGAGAAAAAAAGGTAATTTTCTTTCCTGTGGATAAGCCATTTATCTAAAGTCCTTTGCTGTGTTCAGCTGCTCTTTCAAAGCACATGTCAGCAATGGTGACGTTCAAACAATATGGTCAGCACCAGACAGAACATCTTGATATGTCAGGGTTCAGCTCATCGTATTTAAGGTGAGCTAGACACAAATATGTAGAATTGTGCACGTGCACTACAATGGTGACCCAAATCTCACCACCGTCCATTCTGAACATGGGCATCTTGCACCAGAGATGTCTTATATCTGCTTATTAATAACCCCAGGCAGCAAATGGGGGGTGTTAGTGAGGATCCTTGCTGGGACAGCATCCATCTCTGCACATGATTTCTCAACATACTGGGGTTTTTTGCAATTTTTGCCCTATGAAAAGCATCTGGGGACTCAGCTGAGTGCAATTGAACACTTTTTTTTTTTTCTGGAAAGGGTTTGTTGGCGTTCAGAGGAACTCATCAAGGATTATTGGAGGGAGTATTTCAAGCTGCAGGCAGATACCTAGCATCAGCTGTTACCAAGTGAATCATAAAGGAAAAGGTCAGTGTGAATATTAACAAAGCCAACTATGGCTGAGAGGCAGTGTTAGAAGTTCCAGTTATCTGATAACAGAAAGAATAGGAAGTCATTTTAGTAGAATGCAGGAGCTTCTCCTTTTCTCCGGGAACTGTAAGTGAATGGATATGGGAGTGAGAGGATGATACTTTTTTCTTTAACTATATTTTCTCATCCCCTTTTAAGAATGCTCTCAAAACCCAAATCTGTCTGTTTCAATATGAGGTTTAATGGATCTGTGGATACTTCTTTTTGGGACCCACCAATAAGTAATAGTCAAGCAATGTGATTTTATCAGAAAGGAAAACGCAAAATAAAAAGCAATTCAAAATGTACACCATAATGAAAATGCATTTCTGTTTCAGAACATGAAAATGGTTTATTACAGATAAACCATTTCTGCTTGGACATACTTGATTTTTTGCCATAAGGAAAAGAAAAGTATTGCTGCAGCAGTAGCAGGGCTTGGTAAAGAAAGCACTTCTGATCAATACTATATTAGTTAAAAAGAATTTTTAAATGGCCTGGGGACTGCTATTAATAAACCACTGGTTAATTGTAACAACATACAAGGTTAAATGTGTAACTTAAAAGTTTTTAACTCCAGTATTGAAGCAGATAAATGTGGGCCCTGTTCTAGTAAGGTTCGTCTGAACTTACTGTATGAACTATGAGCTTACTATTCTACTACTCTAGTAAACTTCATCTGAAGCTTTGGCACTTTTGGATGGATAAACCTGGATTCTGATACCGTGTCAGTTCTCAGCCACTCCAGTTCAAGCAATTTCAGAAGCTGATGCTACATTTGTTCTCTGGAAGATTATTTTACAGCCTATAACAAAAATGTTCAAGGGTCTTAAGGCCTTTCCATAATAACAAGCCCATCCATTTTAGGCCTCTTTTTCTGAGCTTTTACCTATAACTAGCTAGGAGTATTTTAATCAGCTTTGCTTTTGACCAAATGTAATTGCTTGTTTATGGAAGAAAGCACTACATTGCAGGCTAATCTGTTCTGCATCAGTTTCCAAACAAACAAAAAAAAGAGCAATTAATTCTGCTTGCATGCCCTTCCCCTCTTTTTTTCCTTTTTTTCCCTTTTTTTCCCCCTT